>NC_081408.1:576132171-576449671 GCF_030272615.1 Cryptomeria japonica | reverse complement strand
CTCAATCATAGGATTTACAATTTATAGAGCTTGAGATCTTGCCCATTGTAGGTATGAGGCATGATCGTTCTATCAGTATAGCTGAGTCTGAATGCATTTTGTCCTACTGCTTCACAGATTTTGAAAGGGCCTTTCCATAATGAATCAAACTTGTCGTGAGCACCTTTGGACTCTCTCCTTTTGTCCCATAACAACACCTCATCTCCAACTAGGAAACCTCTTGGTCGAGCTCGCATGTCAAAAATCCTCTTCACTCGGTTCTAATGCTCTGAAATTCTATCCACCAACAATTCTCTCTCTTCTTCTAACTTTGTCAGATACATAATTCTTTTCTCCAAAGCATTTTGAAAAGAAGGAATCTTCCACTACTGTCTGCAGCTTGGTTGCTGATAACTCCAGTGGCAAAGAAAGTTTCACTCCTACGCCATACACAAGTTCAAAAGGTGCCATTCCAATGGCCCTCTTGGGTGTGGTTCTATCTGCCCACAAAGCCTCATATATCTTCTTATGCCAATTCTGAGTAGACTCATCAACTAACTTCTTCATGATGGCTATCAAATTCTTATTGCTAGATTCCGCCAAACCATTGCCCTGTGGGAAATAATCAGAAGAATGTGAGAGGAAAATTTGATGATCATAGAAAAACATAGTCAACTCTTCAGAGGAGAAATATGAGCATTATCTGTCACAATTTTCTAGGGTACCCCAAAATGAACTAGGATGTAATCCTTGAGAAAACTACACACAATCTCTAAGTTCACCTTTTTGGTGGGAATGGCCTCTACCCACTTAGTAAAGTAGTCAGTTGCTGTCAAAATATACATGTGACCCACACTGGAATGAGGGTTTATTGGGCCTCTGAAATCAATGCCCCACTGCGTGAAAGGTTCATCTATCACAAGCCTTAGAGGCAGTGCTGCTAAATGTGGCTTTCCAGAAAACAATTGACATTTCTCACACTCCTTAACATGAATATAGGCATCCCAAAACATGCCAGGACAATAAATACAATTCCTTAGAATTTTGAAAGCAGTAACAGATGATGAAAGTGTCCCCCACAAACCTCTCCATGGTAGGCCTCCAGGAGCTTTTGCTGTTGAGGTTTATCTACACACCTTAGATATGTTCCATCTAAACCCTTTTTGTATAAAACATCCTGCCAAATTACATACTTTGTAGCTTTTAACTTTAAGTTCCTTTGTTCTTTAGCAGACAGATGGTTTGGGCAGCTACCATAAGTTAAATAATAGGCTACATCTGAGAACCAAGTATCCTGCAACCCAACAAAAAGAGTTAATGGTAACTCCGCTTCAGTTTCCACCTCATTTTCTGCTATCAACCTACATAAGCCCTGCCCTTTAATTGTCCTCGTAGGGTGAATGTCTAAGTCATACTCCTAGATTTTCGTCACCCAAGTTGCTCTCTTATTTAGTCCAACCTCCTGCTGAGTCAAAATGCTTTTTACGGCTGAATCTGGAACAAAAACTATAGAGTGAGACTGCAGAATGTAATATCAAAACTATTTCATGGCCTTTACAATAGCATATGCATGCTTCTCCATAGGTGAATACTTAAGCTCATGCTTCTTGAGCAGAGTGCTCATGAACACTATGGGCATTTCAGCCCCATATTCATCCAGCTATAATAGAATCCCAGACATAGTATGCTCTGATGCATAACAATACAAAATGAAGTCCTTTGTGAAATCTGGATTAACAAGAGTGGGCGCATTTGCAACCAATCCCTTAATTCTTTCAAAGGCATTTTTGGCTTCTTCGGTCCACTTGAAAGGATGTTGCTCACTTAGCAAGCCGACAATGTGTTTTGTGGTCTTAGCAAACTCTGGAACAAATCTTCTTAAGAAATTCACTTGACCAAAGAACGATCTTACTCTAGTCTGGCTAGAGGGTAAACTGAGACGTTGAATTGCATTCACTCTCTTGGGATCAATCCTGACTCCCTCTTTCGAGACAATATGCCCTAACAATTTGCCCTCCATGACACAAAAAACTGATTTCTTAGGATTCAAAGAAATCCCATGCTCATGACAATGCTGTAGTACTGCATTCAAATCCTGAAAATGATCAGTCCTTTTCTTTGAAAACACCGTGAGATCATCCAGATAAACTATAATTATTCTATCTCGGAAATCCTTTAAAGAGGAATCCATGGCCCTTTGAAAAGTGGCTCCGACATTTATTAAACCAAAAGGCATGCAGTTGTATGCGAATGTTCCCTATGGAGTGATGAACACTGTCTTATGCTGCTCATGCTCTGCTATAGTAATCTGGTTGTAACCATAAAAACCATCCAACATCGACATCATCTCTGACCCGGACACTGTCTGCAAAATGTGATCCATATTTGGTAAGGCGTAGTTGTCTTTTAGGCTCACTTGATTCAAATTTTGAAAATCAACACAGATACGAATTTCCCCATTTTTCTTTCTTACGGGCACAATGTTAGCTACCCAGGTGGAATGGTGGATTGGATATATGATTTGGGCCTTAAGCATTTTTTCAACTTCCTTAGAAATTGCATCCGCCATGATGGGGTTAAAGTTCCTCAATTTTTGCCTAAAAGGAGAGATGCTTGGCTTCAACGGAATCTGATGTTGAAAATGTCCATTTCTAAACTCCTTCAGGTCATCATAAGACCAAGCAAAAACATCAATGTATTCTTTAAGCAGTGTGTCGAGTGCTCTCTTTTCCTCCACAGAACAACACCTGCCGATTGTCACTTCTTTTGGATTAGATTCATCTCCTAAATTTATTTTCTCACAATTTCCTTTCCCGTCATCCTTGGGAACTTTGTTACCTATGAATGCATCATCTCTGGTGAAAAATCTCTCCAGTGTCACTAACCCCTTTGGAATTTTGTTACCTTTGAGCTGAATAAAGCTATTTGTAGGATCTACCTCTGGGTCTAGACTAAACTCTTTGCAAACATTCTCAGAGCCTTCAAGATATGACTGAGAAAATGACTGAGCACATTCTAGGAAATCTTTGATCTATGCATCCGCATCGAAAACCTGCCAATGATCTACATTATCGGGAACACTAGGCCTATAGATCATTTCAATCCTATATGAGTTATCTTTAAAATCTAGATGTGGTAATAAAAGTGAGGCTAACACGGCCAATGAATCTGCCCTACTATTTTGCTCCCTCAGAATTGCTTCAATTGAGAAAGCATCAAAGAATTCTAACTCATCCCAAACTCTATTCCTGTAATGCTTCAACCTATCATTCTTAACCGTATAGACGTTTCTCACTTGCCTAACAATTAACTCTGCATCACCTTTTACTTTAAGCAACTTGATTCCTTTACATTTGGCCTCACTTAATCCTAATAATAGTGCCTCATATTCAGCAGTATTATTAGTGTTCTTAAAATCCAACTTAAAAGAAAAGGGAAAAATATTACCAGTTGGTGACAACAAAACCACCCCTACTCCTAAACCGGAGTTAGCACAACTTCCATCAAACTCCATCTGCCATAGCCTATCAATTTCATCAACTGCCTCGTCCATTTTCTTTTCACCAGGTGCAAGAACAAGATAGTTTCCAAACTCACACTCCTGAAATAGAACCTGGGCTTTGGGGTTATCTGAGGGAAAAATAGTGTACTTATTTTTGGGCTCAGGTTCAAGCTTAATTTTCTGATTTCCAAGGGGAGTGATGGCCTCAGACCAGTCCATTTTGATTTCGCCTCCAAGATCCTTGCAAAATGTCCTACTCAAAAGCATTCTGTAACTCACCGAAATATCAGCAACCAGTATAGTTAATCTTACTCTTTTGTTTGGGCATGCTACCAGCACTGCCTGTACGTCCTTTACCTGACCAATAAGAGGAACCTGTTTTCCATCCATTGAAAAACATCTCCCAAACATTTTAGTGAGGGTCAAACCTAGAGATTTAGCCACAAGAGAAGGCATTATATTGTCTGAAGCCCCTGAATCAATTATGCAATTACTTAACTTCTGGCCATTCAAGAGAAGGGAAATATAGAAAGGTTCAGGTTTCAGAATCTCAACCTCAAGCCCAAAATTTGTATCTGTAGCGTCCTAAAATTGCGACACTTGCAATTTTGACTGCATTTCGGTCTTCACGATGGCGACGCAACATGCAACCTGAATGGAGACCCTGAAACTTGCTCACGACACTGAAAACTGCATTTTTCAAGCACCTTGGCCTGAACCTCCTTGCACCCTGCTGTCCCGGGAGGTGGGACCAGAGCGCCCAGCGCCCTGGTCCTTCAGGACCAGGGCACCCAGTGCCCTGGTCCCTGGGTCCTATTTTGGGCCCGGTCTCCTAAGGGGTCTCGGGTCTTTTTGTTTGCAATTTGGAAATTAACTTTCCTGGTCGGCCTAAGGTCGGGAAAATCAGTCTATCAGCCCTAATTGACAAGTATATAAACTACATTTTCCTCTTTCATTAGACATGATGGAAAAGGCGTGGAAATTATACTCAAGCATTCAAGCATTCAAGCATTCAAGCATTCCTTCAGGCAATTGATCATTTCAAGTCTCCATTCAAGCCTAAGTGTTGCATTCAAGACAAGGATTCAACCATTGAAGAGGAGATCACATACTACATGCTACAACATACAACATACAACATCTAAACCTTCGCACATAAGGATACAAACATCCTTAGAACAAGGTATTAGTACTTGTTTTACATACATTTACATTTACAGCACTTGCTCATTTCTTGGTTAATTCCAAAACCGGGGTTTGACCTAAAGGCAAACCCCTAATCCCTAACCCCCCAATCGTCTTCGCTTTTCTGTGTGTAGGTTGCAGGTACGCGGCTGAAATTGAAGATCTGGAATCCTTGTGCAGAGATGAACAAATCCCCCTTCGTTTCACGGATTTTTCGGAGGACCGTGGCGCCGGGCGCCATCGTCCCGACAACTTTTGCTCAAATTTGCAGGACAGCGCCGTATCGACATTTTACTGCTAATTCCAGGTCCGCAGCTTCATACTGTATTCCTATCTTAGTTTTTAAGCGAATCTTTATCACTTTCTATGCATGCTTAGCTTAATTCTCCTATCAACATTCTTTACGAAAGAGGGTAGCCTTGCTATCTTAACCCTTGAAACACATTTAGCATCCAATCTTGCATTGCGTGGGATTGGATCTTGTGGGTTTCAACCCCTCTTTTGAATGTAAAGTCTCTCCCCTAAGTGAAAACCATCGAATCCTAGCGAACCTCCCTTCTCTCTCCTCGGAGTTGGAAGAGGGGAGAACAACTAGGGTTCGATCGCGATTTTCCGCTTTACATTTTGGTGAACCCGACGTGAACATCCTTTCTGATTTTTCATGCTTAGATCTGAAAAAATTGATTACATTTCCATGTTTGATCTTTTGCAAAATTTTAGAGGTGATTGCATAAAAACCCTAAATTTTCTTTTTAGTAATTGAACCTGCGAAATGTCTAAATGTTAATGCTTGTTTCAGATCTGCCCTTCTATTACAAATTTTCAATTCATATTTGTGCTTTAATTCTGAAAATTAAGTGGTTAAGTGTCAAAACCCTAATTTTTGAAACCCTCTTGATTCAACCTTTGTCCGACAATTTCACTGATCAAAACATCTCCAAATCAGCTGTAACTTTGGATTCCGCAATAAAATCACAATATCTTTCATCCCTGAAAATTTGGAAAAAAGTTGCGAGGACCGTGGCGCCGAGCGCCATCGTCCCCGACATTTTTTCTGAAATTTCGGGAGCGAGATCTTACTGTATTTTCCAGCTAAAATCCAGAATTTTGGCTGATTTTATCAATTTTAACACCTTCAAAATAACAGTCAAAGTTGGTCTTGTGATTGCTTGGATTAAGGCTTCTAAACATTTAAAAATCATTGAAATTGAAACTTTGTGTCAAAATTGTGTTCTTACTGTCCTAAATCTGAAAAGTTTGTTATCATTCATTAAAAATTTCAGTGCTTTATTCAAATTCTTGCATTTTGTGACTTTTGAAATTAAGTGCTTAATTACAACAACTTTAATTTCTGCTTTCAAAATTGAATTTTGCGTGAAATTGAGTCAATTTTCAAATTTCAAAATTTGCATTGCTCTTGACATTCCTTCTAAAATCATAAAATTCAAAATTTCAGTTTCCCTCTCTTTTTCAATATTCAAATTTTTGCATTTTTCGACAATCTTGATAGGGTTCAATTTTGAGATTACAACTTTAATTTGGCCTATCTACAGATCGTAAAATCACTCAATTTTTTCAGATCAGCTCTAAAATCATCATACCTTTCATCCCTGCAAATTTTGAAAAAAGTTGCAAGGACCGTGTTGCACTCCAGGCGCCACAGTCCCGGACATTTTTTCCGAAATTTCGGGAGACTGTTGTGATTGCATTTAACAGCTTAAATCTAGAAGATTGGCTGATTTTACTGAAAATTGCTACCTCTAAATTCAAAATCTTCTCTCTCTTTCTAGTGCATGAGTTTTACAACAATAAGCCCTATTCCCGTTAGACGAAGCCGTAGAATTAAGTCTTTCCAAGGTTTAACTACTAAGGAGATGGAACCTAATTTGAATAGCCTTTTTAACGAGGACATGGGTAATTCCTCTAATCCTCCTAATGATGAAGAAGCTCTCCATGAGGTTTCTGTAGAACAACTTTTGAAATTGGATAACCAATTTGACGATTTTCACCAATGGATGTCTCATGAATACCCTGATAGTCAAGCTCTTCCTTTAATTGAGGGTCTAAAACATATGCTTCAAAGTGATAAGAATGGAATTGATATTTTCCATGGTATTGCACACATTGTGGATTCGAATGTGATGCCTATGAAGAGTTGTGCTGAAAATTTAGGTTATACACAACCTCCTACTCAAGTCAATCATTCTATTCCTTTGACAACTCCTATTGCTAGTATACCTACCTTTACATCAAACATCATGGCTACTTCTATACAAGACATTCCTCCCATGATTACTAGTCATGGGGGCAACCCTTCTTCTTCAATTAACCCTCTTCCTTCATTCAATCCGACTTCTTCATTCATTCCTTCAATGAGTGTCCCTATTATATCTCCACAAATGAACATGACGCAAGGGGGCAATTCATTTAACCATTCCATCCCTCCTTGTAGTGTTCCTCCTGTCCAATCATCTCCTATGACTAATTATCATAGAGTCCCACCACCTTACTCTTTACCTTCTTTCAATAGCATAACACCTCCATCTCAATCTAACACATCTAATATGAACTCTTCGATCGAAGCGACCATTAACAATCTTGCACAAACTGTCTCTTCTTTACAGCAACAAATTGCTTCTATGAATCAATCTAAGTTTAGTGTGCCCACATTTGATGTTGCGAGCCCACTTTCTCTTGACATTGTTCGAGCTATCCCTCCTAAACATGTTGAAATCCCGCATTTGGAACTTTATAATGGTAAAGGAGATCCTCTAACACATGTTAAGACTTTTCAAACAATATGTACCGATTTTGCTTATGACCAAAGGTTGCTTGTAAAACTATTCACTAGAACATTAAGAGACAAAGCCCTACAATGGTATTGCTCATTGCCTTCTTATTCTATTACTTCTTTCGAACAACTTGCAAATGCTTTCATTCAACAATTTCAAAACAATATAAGTCCTAAAGTTACTTTGATTGATTTAATGCATTGTAAACAAGGTGTTAAAGAAAAAGTGACTGATTTCATTGGTAGATATAAGCATTTGTATGCTCAAATTTCTTTTCCAGTGCCTGACAATGATATTCAAAGAATCTTTATTTCTAATTTACAAAAAGATATTCGAGACAAACTTCTGTTTTCTGAGTTTACTTCTTTCCAACAGTTGTGTGCAACTCTTCACAATTATCAACTGACTATGAGTCAAATGGAACAATCACATCCTATGGCTCCGAGTGATAAGGGTGATAGCAGTCAACAACCATTTGGGAAGTTTAAATCGAACAGAGATTCCATCAAATTCAATGAAAACATCATCAACAACAATGTGAATGCAGCATCAGGTGTGCCTCCTATTTCTAAATTTTTCAAGAAAGAAAGAAAGTATACTCCTTTGAATGAATCATTGCATAGTATTATGAATAAGTTATTGGAACAAAATGTGCTTACTCTTCCTCCTATAAGACAAATTGATCTTGCAAAGATTACTTCACCTTATTTTGATAACAAATCTTTTTTTCAATTTCACCGTCAGCCTGGGCATGATACTGAAAAATGTTTTTCTTTAAAGGGTAAAATTCAAGATTTGATTGATAATAATACTATCTCTATTTCTAGAGTGAATGATAAAGGCAACACATCTGTAGCTCCTCCTAACCAAAATCTTCAGATTTTCACTAATCCATTGCCTTCTCATACCTCTAATGCAATTGAGGCTAATGATTCCTCTCTTTCATCTGATGGTCTTGTGTCTATGACTCCAAATGTGATTAACTTTGTAGAGCAGCAAGAAATCCCTAAAGAACCTTCCATCACATTTGATTCCAGTGAAACCATTAGGGCACCTGATGGTCCTTTATACATAGTTGCAAAAGTCAAGAATACACCTTGCCGTGGAGTGCTTATTGACCCTTCGTGCATGGTTAATGTTATTACTGAAGAATTTCTTTTTACTTTGCAATTGAATCAAGTGATATATGACAAAAAAGATGTGATTGTGAAACTATTTGATGCATTTTCTTCTCCTGCAATTGGTTCTATTACATTGCCTATGGAGGTCCATAACAAATCTCTTGATGTGAACTTTGCTATTATTCCATCTTCCGAACAATTTCGTGTGAAGCTTGGCTATCCTTGGCTATCTTCCATGAAAGCTATTGCTTCTCCTATTCATAAGTGTTTGAAATTTCCCCATAATGGTGAAGTTGTTACTGTCAATCATAGTCTCTTTAAACTAGCTGAAAGAACCTCTAGTGTTCCTCTTGATTACTTTTGGCCTAAACAATTCCAATCTCTTCCTCTGCGAAGTGATCATCTTTTCAAATCTTATCAAAAGTGGAAAACAGATATGATCCTATCTCTAAGTGAACCTAGAACACCTAAGCTTGATATTCCTATCATTCTTGAGAAGGAAGTTCTTCCTTTGAAAGATAAAACTAATGTCTTTCCTCAAGAAGATTCTCAACCCATCCCTATGGATGTGACTATGTCTATACCTAATAAACTTCCTAAGAGTAGACCTATACCTCCTCGTCATGATGGACTTGGTCTTCTCCCTAAACCAAATATTCCTCCTTTGTATGGAGCAGTTCCTCCTCCTTCTTTTTATAGAGAGAAGAGACCTTCTTCTCCTATTATCCAGCCTAAGAGACCACAACCTAAACACCCAAGTGATAAGGATGAGAACATTCCTCCTCCTCAATCTCCTAATTTTCCTACTAAGACTAGACAAAATCGTTCTGCATGTGAACGCCGACGAAAGCGTCGTCTTAAAGCTCAAGCAGCTGCTTCTCAAACTTTGCAATCTTCAAGAACACCTTCAACAAGCATTATTCCATTTTCTCCAAAATCTCCAAAACATAAGATGCATGATGGTCTTGATCCTGTACGAATTAAAGACCCTATTTTTATAAATCTTGATGATGATATAGATGAAAATGTTATTCATGATGAAAATGTTACTCCTCTTGCTTCTGATAGTGAATATGAACTTGTTGATGTTGATAACCATTTATCTAATGAATTTTCTAAAGCACTTATCCTAGCTCCTAGACAAGAACAATGTGGCTCGGAACATGAACATAGCCCTTGTTTGGATCTTGTGATAGCTCCATCTACTGTGTTGGATGTTCCTCCTCTGGCGTGTTCCCTGCCTTCCCGAAACATTGATCAGCAAGATCGGGGGGTAGATGACATGCTAGACTAGTTACATTAGCATAGCAGATTCTCTCCTCCTCTCTTTTGTTACTTCTTCCATATGTTATTCTCATTCTTCTATTTGTTGTCCTTAGTGTTGTCTACTTGAGGACGATGCAAAGCATTGAGATCTCTCGATCTCTCTCATGTTGACTCGAAAGACACATGTGTTCCCTTCTTCTAGGTGACCTTCCTTGATTGGGGAATGAAGAACAATTATGCATACATACATATGATATATATACATGAATTATCATACAGCATACTGACCCCGAGGAAAGCGAAGTCACCTTGTGCTTTGTGTTTTGTGTCTATTATCCTTGGGCTTATCTCACACTTGGGGGCTAAATCCTTGCGATAACGTGCTCCTTTCTCATTTCTTATATGTATCACTACGTTAAAACAATCACCCCCGGTGAGGCGTGTGCAATCGCTTTAACGTAGGGGGGCATACATCCCGTTCATATCTTTTCAAGATACTTGAAAATTTCTTGGCAAATTTAGCCTTGCCTTGAAAATTTTTGATATCTTTCTTGCATGACTCATAGTGAGGGAATCTTACTACTGACAGTTATGGTTCTCCCTCGTGATCTTCCCTTTTACTTTGTCAATCGAAGTTGTAAGATCCTTAGTCCACTGGGGGCTTGGTGTATCTTGCCTCCTTGACGTGGTGAAAGTCTTTCAATGTTGTTTCCTTGTACTTTACCGGAAGTATGAGCATACATACTCCCGCTAAAGTGGGGGCTAAATGTAGCATCCTAAAATTGCGACACTTGCAATTTCGACTACATTTCGGTCTTCACGATGGCGACGCAACACGCAACCTGAATGGAGACCCTGAAACTTGCTCACGACACTGAAAACTGCATTTTTCAAGCACCTTGGCCTGAACCTCCTTGCACCCTGCTGTCCCGGGAGGTGGGACCAGAGTGCCCAGCGCCCTGGTCCCTGGGTCCTATTTTGGGCCCGGTCTCCTAAGGGGTCTCGGGTCTTTTTGTTTGCAATTTGGAAATTAACTTTCCTGGTCAGCCTAAGGTCGGGAAAATCAGTCTATCAGCCCTAATTGACAAGTATATAAACTACATTTTCCTCTTTCATTAGACATGATGGAAAAGGCATGGAAATTATACTCAAGCATTCAAGCATTCAAGCATTCAAGCATTCCTTCAGGCAATTGATCATTTCAAGTCTCCATTCAAGGCTAAGTGTTGCATTCAAGACAAGGATTCAACCATTGAAGAGGAGATCACATACTATATGCTACAACATACAACATACAACATCTAAACCTTCGTACATAAGGATACAAACATCCTTAGAACAAGGTATTAGTACTTGTTTTACATACATTTACATTTACAGCACTTGCTCATTTCTTGGTTAATTCCAAAACCGGGGTTTGACCTAAAGGCAAACCCCTAATCCCTAACCCCCCAATCGTCTTCGCTTTTCTGTGTGTAGGTTGCAGGTACACAACTGAAATTGAAGATCTGGAATCCTTGTGTAGAGACGAACAGATCCCCCTTCGTTTCGCGGATTTTTCGGACGACCGTGGCACCGGGCGCCATCGTCCTGACAACTTTTGCTCAAATTTGCAGGACAGCGCCGTATCGACATTTTACTGCTAATTCCAGGTCCGCAGCTTCATACTGTATTCCTATCTCAGTTTTTAAGCGAATTTTTATCACTTTCCATGCATGCTTAGCTTAATTCTCCTATCAACATTCTTTACGAAAGAGGGTAGCCTTGCTGTCTTAACCCTTGAAACACATTTAGCATCCAATCTTGCATTGCGTGGGATTGGATCTTGTGGGTTTCAACCCCTCTTTTGAATGTAAAGTCTCTCCCCTAAGTGAAAACCATCGAATCCTAGCGAACCTCCCTTCTCTCTCCTCGGAGTTGGAAGAGGGGAGAACAACTAGGGTTCGATCGCGATTTTCCGCTTTACAGTATCATGAAAAGCATAGGGATCCGCCAGATTAGCTAATGAGCAGGGGACAGATGAAGACCCTTCTGCAACAGCCAAATCACTATTTTCCATACATCCATGTACTTGGGACTCCGAAAAGGAATCTCCTTTAACGTATTTGACCAGTTTATCCAACTCTTTTGGGTTAAGCTTTAAATACTCAGTGGTAGGAAGTTGAACAGTAGAGGCCTTATAGAACTCAATGATATCAAAGGAGGAAGAAGAGGAAGGACTCTTATGATCTTCATGGTTCCTTTGCAGAATTTTAACTTTAGGAACTTTTGAAAAACTATTACTTGGGAGATCTTTGCCTTTGAAATTGCTTCCAGAAGGGTTCACAAAGGAAGAAGGTTGGGAGGTTCATTGACTTCTTGTTAGAATTGCACATGAAGAACCTTCAAGAGTCGCCAAAATGTTACTACCTTTTTCTAAATCTGACTCATACTCGAGGTAGAATGTTCCAGAGTCGCCAGGTAGCTCTTGAATTCTTTCTGCTTCAGTGAACTCTCCTAATTCATCCTTTGTGTTTTGCATCTGAACGTGCCTTATCATATCGGGACATGAAACCCCATCATGATTAGTGGTAAGATGAAAAGAACACATGACACCTTTGTCAGGAGGTGCCTCTATCTGTAATCTTTGTGGAACTACAGAAAGTTACAACGGTCGTCCATAGTTATACTGATTTGAAGTTCTCTTGCTTATATCCTGATAAGGTTGTGGATAAGAGTTTCCAGGCTTAGGTATCTGCCTCTTTAAAGAAATCATATCATTGACAAGTTGCTGAACAATCGGATCAGTAGATGACGTAGAAGCCTGAGATTGTCCCTGAGGAGTTTGTATATCTTTCCTGCATTTGCCAGCTGTTATCAAATCATCTTCAAGTTGTATAGCCTCATTTTGTGCAGTCTCTAGATCCGCCGGCCTACTTCTTCTAAGGTGAAATCCTACGTCAGGTGGCATGGAATTTATGAAGAAACATTGCTGATTATTTGCAGTTGGTCTTTTGGCTTGAGGAATTTTGTGAATAATCTTATTATATCTTGCTACATAATCCCTCATCGGCTCATGAATTTCCTTCTTCATCTGTGTGAGTTGAGCCAGTAACATGTGTTCATCATCAGCGCTTTGGAATCTTTTTTCAAAAGTGGTTTTCATCGTTTGCCAATCAATTATGGATCCTGTTTGCAGCTGGCTAAACCATTCTACTGCCCCTTCGGTGAGAGTTTGGACAAAAAGCCTAACAGCCACGTCCTCATATTGAACTGCTAGGATTTCACTAGCTACATTAAAAGAGTTCAGATGCTCTTCAACTGAAACTTTCCCATCACCTTTATATTTGGGTAAAACATCCCTTGCTCCTTTTGGTAGTGGATTATGGGCTGCGAGAGCAAGAGGTCCCACAACTGCACCCCAGGGTTGAGCCATAATTAACACATGATGAATGGTTACAAGGGGAAGGGCTTGAATGCTAGTAAGTGTTAGTGCGTGCCAAGGGGAAGAAGAAGATATAAGGGTAACTCTGACAGGAGATGAAGGTCTGCTTTTGGCCTTCCTTCTAGGAGTAAAACTTGGGGCAAATGATAGATTTTGTAATTCTTCAAAATAGTTATCAATTACTCCTACTCTTCTTTGTGTTCTAGCATATGGACGAGAATCCAGGGTGATTACTTGTAGGAAAACTAGGCTACTTCAAACGAGACTCAATCTCAATAGTCTTCCTGCACTCAGAGCACTTTTGCCTATTATGGGCTCACGTCTACAGCATACCAGTCTACTGAAAAATTGGTTTTCTCTTTGTTTCACTCCCCAACAAAGTCGCCAAAAATCTGTTAGTGAACATATTTTCTCTTTATTTTTAAATGATTAATCTTAAACTCTGTTACCTTATTCTAAGAACAAATGATTCACTAAACAGTTGGGTAAGTGTTGTTCAAATCACTTCTCTCTGAATTTTTGCATAGGTACAGCTCCCTATCTTGGTTTTTCATGGAATGTGTTTTGTTTTTATCTGAATGAAAGCTTTTAACCAGAAAGCGTGTAAGGCCGCCTATTTCATTCTTGGATGAAAGGCTGAAATTTTCCACATGTCTCACAAACAATGTAAGTTATTTTCCTTAATTTTTCAATGCATGCAACAACAGCAACCGAAACAAATTTTAATATACTTTCTCCACCCAAATTAACAAAAGATGAACAGATTGAAGGAAAATAAATCCGCCCTCAATCATGAATCTTTTCTAGAGTAAACAACACATTCAAAGGAAAGAACATCAGAGGAAGAATGAAATACTGTAATGAAATGATCAATTACTGTTACTTGATCAGATGAACATATGCAAAGACATGTTATCTATTCGGATTCAAAATACACAGATCTTCCTTCTCCCGAAAAACAATATGATCAGATTTCATATATATATCCTTATGCAACAATGACATAAAAATACATCTGCCAATCTTTTTCCATAACAGACCTCAACCATCTGATTCTTCCTTTGATTAAAAATAGAAAATGTCAAAGCAAAAATTTGAGTCGAAGCTCACAAAATTAGTTACTAAAATCTAACCCTTCTACCATCTGTTTTACTTAATTTATAGTCTAAACGGGGGCGGTCTCCCTGAAAACTGGACCACCCCCTGGTAAAAATAGTTACGAAACCAACAAGAAGTATTTTGGGACAGATGTCCCGAAGTCTTTGCATAACTATGAGAAATGTTTTAAAAATAAAGGAAACTAGTCCTAAATTGGTGCATTATGTCATATTCCAGCATTGTCATCTTCCCCATCTTCGCGGGTGTCATGAGCAGTTGTAAGTTCTTGAACCATGGATTGGCTTGGGACTTTCATTGCATTGAGTTTTGCCTTCGCCACCTCTTTATTCCACCTATGTTGCACCATCTTCTCTGAGTGTTTCGGTAGCTAATCATTCCCAATGAAAATCATAGATTCGATCCTAGCCACCTTGGTTATATCCTCCAACGTGAAACTACCCTTGGCTCTGATCTTCTCCATGTTCAACCAAAAAGATTTGATTGCTTCTTGTGTGCTTGAGTCGAAGATTCCTAACTCCCAGTCATGATCAGGATTAACCACCTTATTATCCTTGACTATACTACTTTGTAGATCTTGGAGTTCATAAACAAAGGTCCTTGCATCTATAATTATCGACTGGAAGGTAAGCACTCGCCACATGATAGTTTTCTTCAGCATGAAAAGCTGACATTCATCGGCCACTAGCTTAATTGAATGTTTTTTCAGAAACCTGGTAGTCCCATATTCTTCTATTTTGGCAAATAGAGGCAGGATATTCTACCATTTGTGCTCTTCTTTCTCCCATGGCACAAGCTGGATTTGAACTTCAGAAATAAGGATTTTTATTTCATCACATAATCCCCGGGAGTCAGCAATGTACTTCTCACCATCTTTAATTATTTGTTCAATCCACTTCTCAATCACTTTAGCGATGCTCTTAGCCCGTTGAACTTGGTTCATCAACTTCTTGTTTTCCGGAGAAGTTGGGTCAAAGTTCTCAGCAGCATGGGATATTGGAATTGCTCCAAGACAACCGATACTATCGATGAACTGAGCCAAAACACTTATGTGTTGTTTAAGTTCTCTTTTCTCTCGTCCATCCTTCTCTGACCTGGTAACCATTTTCTTTGCTGACACTTGCAAAAATTGGTTATCCGTATCCCTGCTCATTTTTCCCAACTCTACTTTTGTGATCTCAAAATCATCAGGACCAGCCTCTCTATTTTCATTTTTTGGTTTGTATGAGGCAATTTCAGCCATCCATTTTCCAGTTTCTTCATCATTGTTTAGGTGAGCAGTGGTCTTGAACCTTTTCGGCTTTGGATTCTTCTCTATGTACTTAGCAACCATTTCCTGAATCAGAATGGTCACAGGAAGAAAGCTCCTTTTCTTGTTCACTGAGGTTGTTAACCATTTAGGGGTCACAACAGGATGAGTATCTCCTTCTATCATCTTTGGTGGTGGCGTCATAGCCACAGTCACTATTTGGGAGTCCAGAGCACAAGCAACTTCACCATCCAAATCTTCAATTTCAAAAATCTAAGCCTCACGCACAACACCCTTTACTCCCATATCCTTGACCTGGTCCATCTTCCTCTGGGAGACACTTTGTGATCGAGTATGCTGAGAGGTACTAAATTCCAGTGTTGGACTAGACCTGTGTCTAGGTTAAGGGGACTTGGTATCCTTACCTACACGAACAGGAGCACTGTTAGAAGGACGTTTTGGTGAAGATAGAGGATCCTTATTATTTCTTGCAGAAAGGGACTTGGCGCCTGACTTTATTGCTTTCTTTTTAGCCACCCATGCAACGATTCTTTCTAGAACTCGTTTGGTCCTCAATTGTATGTCATCATTTTCCTCCTTATCCCAATTAATTGTGAGCATTTCAGTCTCTGCATGAGCTAAATATCCCGGTGCAAACAATTCAAGATAATCCTCTTCAAGCCCTTTAATGTCTAACTTTATTTGCAAAGAGCCAACCTATTCTAGCACCAATCTCATGTTTTCCCTTTTAAAAACTTCAAGTTCATCTGTACAGTCTTCCCAGAAATCTTCTAACTATGGTGTGGGAAGATAAGGCATTAGGCCAAGGCTCCGAGAAAATCCCTTATTGTCAAACCCTTTCCTTTCAGAATACAGAGAGAAGTTAAAATTCCTAAGGTCTGCTCCTATACTTAGTGCATCAGACATTGAATTACAAGACAACACTCCCAATTGTATGGGAAAATGACCTTTCCACTTGTCCTTCGGCTGTGCCTTCTTGATCACAGAGGTCAGTTGCCTGCATACTTCTGCTAAAACAAAACAATCAAAATAGAAGTGAGGGAGCTTGAAGGGTTCCTCTTCAAAGCCTCCTACCCGTATATAGCAAAAGTGTGGGAACTGGATGTAAAAACTACCGAACTTCTTAATCAAGGTCTGTGCATCATCTGAAATCTGTTTAGCTTTTGTACTTTTCAGGTCATGACACATATCACCCAGGAATGCATTGTGTATCCTTCTGAAATCTTGTAGGGTGTTGTCTTTTTGCAGCATAGGATAGAACTCATACACGGGAACATCTTCCTCAGTGAGCTGCTTTGGTACACCCATTAACTCCTTAACACAAGCTAGACAATACAAGAGATATGAGGACATGAAGAAGTTTTGTTGAAACTACTTGGATAGACACAACTGCTCTCTCATTGAATCAACAATTAACTCTACCTAGTCCAAATATTGTTTTCCTTCCAGAACTAATTGTACATAGCAATAAATCCAATCATCAAAACTATAAGCTTCGGTGGAACCTCTGGCTTGATGCAACATAAGCATCACATCCTGGATATGTGGCAACATGTAGTTCTTGTTAGGATTTTTAGGTAACCTAGAACCACCTCTTTGAGGGACCTTCAACTAGAATTTCACCACATTATTTCGATGTCCGGCTCTGTCTGCATTGAACTCACTGATTGGCTGGGCAGGAGAAAAATTAGAAAACTAGTATTCCGGTATATTCAAAACTGAAGCAATCACCTCATGATTAATGGCAAGAAGGGTTTCACCATTATATCTCTTAATAGTTTCAGATATTGAGTCGTATCTAGCAATACATTCCTGAACTAACTTTGGGCAAGGAATTGCTAAGGAAAGGCTACGGCTTCTAAAAGTCCACTATTCAAAATCTCTATACAAAATGACTTATCAATACCCTTGAACACCCTTTCTTTCAACTCTTCAAGTCTCTCTCCTTTAAGGTCAGTATCACTAACTATGGCTTCTGTGGATGCCAAGCTAAAGATGTTTCCAAACAAATGCAGAGTGGACTTCATAACTTCAAAACAAGAAACCTAAATTTGATAGCAGTGAAACCTTCTGTATGAGAGAAAATGCAAGGGAAAACACTAGAGAAAATAAGGAAAGACTCACCTTCACAGTTGTACAATCGAATGACAATTAGTAGCAAGAAAGACTCCTATCCAGGGATAACATATACAAAGATGCAGCAGCAAGTAACAAATGCGGAACACAAATAATTTTCATACCTTATTGGGAAAGGTAATGATACAGATACATTAAATGCAATCATTTCACAATTTTAGTCTGGATGTGGCAAGTTGGCGGATTAGACCTTCACACGCATGCATTGAATGCATGGTGGCGTGTTTTAAGAAACTGCCAGTTCCCAAAATGTTTACTTACTTCAAAAAAACCAAAGAATGACCTCACTTTAAGATATGGTTATGCCTCTCCATATTTAGCAATGAATGCACTTCCCAAAACATTAGAAACCGCAAGACCCAGCAATATTGAACCCATATGAACATCTTGAACCGACTTCTTGAGTGTTCAAGTAGTTCAAGATGTACACCACGTCAAACTGTTGACCACTTGTTGTGTTGAACACGTTGAACACATTTGAACCCTTTGAAATCAGTTCAATAAGTTCAACACAAATGCGATATCACCGAACAGGAAAAACTTTTGGAAGAGCCGCTGCAAAACACTTAGAGAAAATCTTAGTACGAGAAACTTTTTCTGAACACCTTGGAACCTATGGAACCTAATGAACTTGATGAACCTGTTGAACCCAGTTCAAAATGGTTTGACATGTCAAAGAGTTCAATCAATTGTCTGAATTTGACTTAAATGACTAGAAAAAGGATTTGAGGATGCATTAAAGACTTGAACCAAGGTAATATAGCATGAATTAGGACTCCAACATAAAAAGGGAAAGATGACCCACTCTTGGCATGAGGAATAAATGATGCGGTAACAACCTTATAGGAAACAGATAGGTCGGTAGCATAACCCTAAACCCTAAACATTTAGGTTTTGCAATGCAGTCGGTTCAATCCTGACTGTTAATCACACTGCATCGAATACAACAGTCTTGAACATATCTCAAGACGTTCTCCAATGTTCATTCTTTTCCTCTTCAGGAAGCTAATAACTCATCATGCGCTCTCTACCGTTTACAGAGACTTTGCCAATTCCTGAGGTAGATAGGATCAATCTCTATGCTTGATCCTCAAGGAAATCCTTCATGCGCACAAGGCTGACTTGGCAACACTTATCTAGTCTTCATTACAATGCTAACTCATCACAAGATGTCATTGGTTGAATCGCACAATCTTGGAATGCATTAACCGGAAACCTTGAAGCTAAGACTACCAACCGGTAGTCATGCCAAATGAAACCCTGATACAAAACTTCCATTTACCGGTTGTCATTCCAACATACCGGTTCACCTTGAACAAACATACTGCTTCACTTTTCCACAAATACCGGTTCTCTTGCTAGTTTGCTTACTACAACATACTGGTTCATACTTCAGCATATTGACATCAATGACAACATATAATATCATCATTTCATCATGCTCTGCACATATGCCAACAATCTCCCCCTTTTGCATTGATGGAAATATACAAAGATATCATTCTGCTTCTGCTTCATATCTTCTCCCCACTCTGACAGATAACTTTTCTGCTTCACATCTTCTCCCCCTTTGACAACAATGCCAAAGTGGAGGCATACACATCTATGTTCCACTATGCTACTCCCCCTAAGGACTAGCATCCTTCAACACACCAATCCTGAAAAAGATATATCAATGTAATACCTAACTTATATGGAGCACACACCTTTAGTTCACCTCTTGAAGGGGCAGCACCCCTAATTCACCTCTCAAATAGGTAAAGGTTGCCTTCGATAGAGGCTTGGTGAATATGTCTGCTAACTGCTCCTTATTGGAAAATGTTCCAGTACAACCTCTTTGTTCTGAACCTTCTCCCTCAAGAAATGATACTTGAGCTCGAAGTGCTTGGTTCTAGCATGTAAAACCGGATTCTTGGAGATGTTAACTGCACTTGTGTTGTCACAAAATATACTTATCGGTTTAGATACATGAAATTTGAAGCCATTTAATGCATGCTTCATCCAAATTGTCTGGGTGTAGTTCATAAATGCTGCAACATACTCCACTTCTATTGTAGACTGAGAGATACAACTCTTCTTCTTACTCATCCATGAGACTAGTCTACCACCAAGAAAGAATGCACCACTAGTTGTGCTCTGCTGGTCATCCACATTACTAGCCTAATCAACATCTATAAACACTTTCAGGTTGAAATCATTACTGTATGGATACCATAATCCATAGTCAATAGTTTCATTCAGATATCTAAGAATCCACTTGACTGCTACCAAGTGGGATTCTCTTGGGCTTTTCTGGAACCATGCAGTAATTCCCATTGCATGTGCAATGTCCGGTTTGCTATGTACTACATAGTGCAATTTACCAATCATTGATCGACATTCCTTCTCATTTACCAACGTTGAGTCATCCTCTTTTGATAATTTACAACCGGTCACCATCGGTGTACCAACCAGTTTGTTGTCTTCCATGCCAAAGGTCTTCAAAACCTCTTTGGCATACTTGGATTGAGTGATAAAGATTCCATCTTTCATTTGTTGAATCTATAGTCCGATGAAGAGCTTAATCTCCCCTATAAGTGACATCTCAAATTCCTTCTTCATCTCATCTGCAAAGTCATGACTCATCTTGTCATCTCTACCAAAAATTATGTCATCAACAAATACTTCACAGATCAAAATCTGATCTCCTTCTGATTTCAAGTAGATATTTCTATCTTCACTTGTTCTTTCAAATCCAATCTTCACAAGATGGGAGTGCAAGCGTTCATACCATGCTCTAGGTGTCTGCTTTAGTCCATACAAGGCTTTATGTAGCCTACACACCATGTCACTGTCTTCTGATAGGGAAAACCCATCTGGTTGCTCTATATACACCTCCTCTTCTAGTATTCCATTCAGGAATGCAGATTTTACATTCATTTGATATAGTTTGAATCCCTTGAAGGCTGCATATGCAAGAAGCATACGAACTCCTTCCAATCTGGCTACTAGAGCAAAGGTTTCTCCATAGTCTTCTCCTTCTTCTTGAGCATATCCTTTACACACCAGTCTGGCTTTGTTTCTTACCACTGTGCCATCTTCATTCAGCTTATTTCTGAAAACCCATTTGGTGCCTATGACATTTTTATGCTCAGGTCTGGGTACCAAAGACCATGTACCATTCTTTTCTATCTGGTCAAGTTCCTCTTCCATTTGCCTTGATCCAATCTTCATCTTTATGTGCCTCTTTAAATGTTTTAGGCTCAAATTAAGAGATCATGCAAGAATTTTCTCTGACCTTTCTTCTTGTAAGAATTCCTGCATCCTTATCTCCTATGATCTTCTTTGGATCATGATTCAGCTTTACATACCTAGGAATGATCTTAGTTGTTTCTTCTTGCTTTTCTTCTTCATCCTCATCTTCATCAACATCAGCATCTACTGGTGTAGGAGCACTGTTACTGGTGGTAGGTTGTTTTGCAACCGGTTCCCAAAAGGTTACTACTAGTTCTTCTCCTACTTTCTCACTATTAGTTTCCTCAGGTTTCTCAAAGGTTTCATCAACTCTAACATTGATACTTTCAACAATTCTCTAAGTCCTATTGTTGAAACACTTAAGAGCTTTACTCTTGGTAAAATATCCTAGGAATATTCCTTCATCACATTTTGCATCAAACTTGCTCTGATGTTCACTCCTCTTGATATAACGTTTGCTACCAAACACAATAAAGTAGCTTACCACAGGGGTTTTACTGGTCCAATACTCATAAGGTGTTTTATCCTTACCCTTTTTGATGAGTACGCGGTTCATTGTGTAGACTGCAGTGCTCACCGCTTCTCTCAAAAAGGTGTGAGCAACTTTTCCTTGGATCAGCATTGTTCTGGTTGCTTCAACTACAGTCCGGTTGTTTCTTTCTACTAGGCCATTCTATTGTGGAGTTTGGGGGGCAGATAGTTGCTTCTTGATGTCGTTCTCTTCACAGTACTTGTTGAATTCACCAAAAGTGAATTCTCCTCCTTGATCAGTTCTTAGGCACTTAATCCTCTTAACTCTTTCTTTTTCAACCAGTGCTCTGAAGGCTTTGAACTTTCCAAAGGCTTTAGACTTGTCCTTCAAGAATGTGACCCACATCATTCTTGAGCAATCATCAGTAAGAATCATAAAATACCTATCTCCCTGCACACTCCTAGTTTTCATAGAACCACACAAATTAGTATGCACAAGATCAAGTAAATTGTCTGTAGTGAAAGATTTACCTTTGAAGGTTGAGGAAGACATTTTACCTAGTTGACACTCTTTGCACAAAGGATTCTCTGATTTTCTCAACATAGGCAATCCTCTAACTTCCTTGATCTTACTGGCCTTCACAATATTATCAAAGTTTACATGGCAGAGTCTTCTATGCCATATCTAGCTATCATTAAACTTAGTCATTAGACATGTACTGATGTTTGCATTCAACTGAAATAGGTTACCTTTGGTTTGCATACCGGTGTCCATCAATTCACCACTCTTACCTTTTATTTTACACACTCCATCGTGAATTCTAGAGTGAGTCCATTATCATTCAGCTGGGCAACACTCAAAAGGTTGTGTCTAAGACCTTCTACCTAATACACATTGTCAGCATTGCTTTTTCCATTCAGAGAGATGGACCCTCTGTCTTTTACCATACATGGTGCATCATTACCAAAATGAACCACACCACCATCATACTCTTCCAGAGATAGAAACTTACTCCGGTCACCAGTCATATGGTGAGAACAACCACTATCAATAATCCACTCATTAGAATTATCAAAGTGGGAGACAAGAGCCTTCTTGTCTGACACATCTTCCTTAACTGCTACAAACACAATGTCTTCACTTTCTTCATCTTCTGATTCCTCATCAGTGACACCTTCATCAACTGCTACAAAACAATTTCTCCTATTTCCTCCTTTGAACTTCTTGAACTTCTCTGGTTTGTCCTTGTTATCACCATTAGGACAGTTTACAACAATGTGTCCTATTCTATTGCAAGAAAAGAATTTCAAAGGGAGCTTACCTCTGTATTTACTAGTTATCTTAGGAAGCCTCTTGGCAAGAAGAGCTTCAAATTCCATCAAGATCTCCTCATCATCCATTTCTCTGCTTTGTCTTGGTTCACCACTAGTACTAGCTTCTTTACCCTTTCTAGATGGTACAGCAGATGCTCTAAAGGCCGATTTAGTCTTCTGAATACTGCCATCATAATTATTTAGCTCATATGCGGTCAACTTAGCAATGATGGAGTCTAGGGATAACTTTGTCTTGTCTATAGACCTCAACTCCTGAATAGTAGCAACCCTTATTGCATAGACCGGTAATAAGGATCTCAAGACTTTGCTAATGATAGTGGAATCATCTATTATACCACCTGCACTCTTGATGTCTCCAACAATAGTTTTGATTCTTATTCTATATTGTTGAATGGTCTCTCCTTCAACCATACACATGTCCTCAAACTTTCCCCTAAGGCTCTCTTCCTTAGCTTGTTTCACATGCTCATCACCACCATAGATATTCTTAAGAGCATCCCATACTTCTTTGGGATTGTCTTTATCCTGAACATCAATAAACTCAATGTCAGATAGACTACTGATTAGGGCTTCCATGACTTGCCCATTGTCCTGAATCTCTCTCTTTTGATCATCGGTGAGAGTACTGATAGGGATAACATAAGCATTCTCAACATAGCTCTAGTGTTGAGCACCCATGCTTCTGATGTATATCTTCATTCTGTCCTTCCATATTTTAAACTTGTCTCTGTTAAACTTTGGACCTTCCCTCTTTATCATTAGAGTAGGATCTCTTCCTCAAGCAGTTAAGATTACAACACAAAGGACCTAGAGGATGCTCTCATACCAATTGATGAATAAATGATGAACATTTAGTACCAAACCAGTACCGAGAAGGGGGGATGAATCAGTATAGGCAAAAACACTTACCTTGAACTGGTTTGACTGCACACACTGAACTTTGACTGGCAAGCAATAACACTGGTCTAAATCAGATTACTACTGGTAAAACACAGTGAGAATGTGAAAGACATAAATTGATAACCCTTTGCTTTCCATACAATCTAATACCTCATTTCCACTTCACCCTTATGCATAAACAAGTAATCTATCATAAAAAATATAATGACTCCTAGTTCAACATTTTTTACTAGTTTGACATAAAACACTAAACCATCACTTGAAAGGCATCACACATGACACACTGATTTTTCATGTGGAAACCCAACTGGGAAAAAACATGGTGGGGATGAATACCCACAAGCTGTTCTTGAACTCTTTTGAAGTCCGCTCTATTAGGAGCCTAGTCCGGTTAAAGACTATTACAATAGGTTATTCTAGGAACCGATCCTTCTAGGGATCACCCGGTTAAGGGATGGCTAAATACCCGATCAAAGGTTAGAACCTTGTTAAAGGTTACCTTGCAAGAGGATTTGAAGAACTCATTGAATTGAGTCACCCTGTTAAAGGATTTACACAAAAGCCTATTAAACCTACCCAGTTAAGGGATTTTCGAATTGCTAAAATGGTTAGAAGTCAATAGGTAATACACTGATCTAATAACAACACTCAATGCCAAGGCAGTCCACTTTAGCTCTTTTTCTTTTGTAATCACACTCTGCACGTATCAACACACTTCTCTGGTCTAGCAAGAATCAAGTATCACTCACAGGGATACACACATAACATTTGCCAACAACTTCAAAATGAAAAACATCATCGACCTTATAGGAAAGAGATAGGTCGATAGCATAAACCCTAAACCCTAAACATTTAGGTTTTACAGTCCAGTCAGTTCAATCCTGACTGGTAATCACACTGCATCGAATACAATAGTCTAAAACATATCTCAAGACGTTCTCCAACATTCATTCTTTTCCGCTTCAAGAAGTTGATAACTCATCACATGCTCTCCACCGTTTATAGAGACTTTGCACATTCCCGAGGTAGATAGGATCAATCTCCATGCAAGATCCTCAAGGAAATCCTTCACGCATACAAGGCTAACGTGGCAACACTTATCTGGTCTTCATTACAATGCTAACTCATCACAAGATGTCATTGGTTGAATCACACAATCTTAGAATGCATCAACCGGAAACCCTAAAGCTAAGACTACCAACCGGTAGTCATGCCAAATGAAACCCCAATACAAAACTTCCATTTACCAGTTCTCATTCCAACATACTGGTTCACCTTGAACAAACATACTGCTTCACTTTTTCACAAATACCAGTTTACATCATCATACCAGTTCTCTTCCCAGTTTGCTTACTACAACATACCGATTCATACTTCAGCATATTGACATAAATGACAACATACAATATCATCATGTCATCATACTCTGCAGAATTGCCAACAGATATAAACTTTGTTGAATGTGTAGACTGTTGTACTCACTTCTTCTCTCCAGTATATGTGGGGCAATTTGGCTTCCATCATCATGGTTCTTGCTACATCCAAAATGGTTCTATTCTTCCTTTCCAATACTGCATTCTATTGAGGAGTCCGGGGTGCAAATAACTGTCACCTAATTCCATTTATCTCACAAAAACAGTTAAGTTCATGAGATGTGAACTCACTGCCTTGATCAGATCTCAGACATTTGATTTTCAATCTAGTTTTTGTTTTCTTTAACGATCTTGAATTTCTCAAAAGCTTCAGACTTCTCCCTTAGAAAAGTCACCCACATCATTCTAGAATAATCATCAATTATTAGCATGAAGTACCTATCACCTTGAAAGCTTCTGGTCCTTGCTGGACCACATAAGTTAGTATGAATAAAATAAAGCACATCATTAGATTTATCATGTATGCTCTTAAAATAAGTTCTAACTTGCTTTCCCAATTGACATTCCTTACATACCAGATTATGAGACTTTATAATCTTAGGTATATCTCTAACTGCCTTTGTTGAACTGATCTTAAAAATATAATCAAAATTAACATGACACAACCTCTTATGCCACAACCAACTCTTATCAATATGAGAAATCAAACATTTCTTATTACGAGTGTTCAAGTGAAAGATATTACCTCCAGTCTAAGTACCGGTTGCAATCTCCAAACCAGTTCTGTTAATGATTTTGTATTTTCTATCTTTGAACTAAAGTTGGAGTCCCTTATCCACCAATTGACCAAAACTTAAAATATTATGCTTTAAACATTCTACATAATAGACATTATTAGTATTATGCTTGTCATCCAAAGAAATAATACCTCTACTTTTGATCATACATGCTTTGTCATCCCCAAATCTGACTTGACCGCCATTGTAATCTTGTAGGGACATAAATTTTCTTTTATCTCCAATCATATGATGTGAGCATCCACTATCAATTACCCATTCATCCTTGTCTTCAACTTTTGCTGACATGGTCTTTTCTTCATTCTTGATAGCCAGTTCTAGTTCATCTTCCTTTAAAGCATATAGCACCCATTCCTTTCCGTTGTCGGATCCACTAGTAGAGTCTCCTGCCGGTTCATCCTCCGAGTCATCACTTACTCCTTCCTCATCCACTATGTAGCCTAGTTTTTTTTTTCTTGAATCCATATTTGTTCTGATTAGGATTAAATGATTTCTAACTCTTTCTTCAAATCTTGAATTCCTTTCAGGCCATCTAGATGCAAAATGACCAATCTTATTACATGCAAAACATTTTAAAGGTGTTTTTCCTTCATACTTCAAGCTAGTCCTTTAGGTACTCTTCTAGAAAATAAGGCTTCAAGTTGCTCAAATTCTTCATCCTCTTTCCTCATATCTTTTGATTCTTTTGCATATAAGGCTTTCCAATCACTTTTGCTGGTAGATGATGATGCATGAAAAGAAGGTTCAAACTTTGCAGCTCTAGAGGGTCCAAATTCTTCAAGCTCAAAAGAAGATAATTTCCCAATTAGAATGTCTCTGTTAACTGAAGTGTTTTCCATTGTTCTCAATTCATTAATTACAATAGCCTTCATATTGTAAGCCGGTGGTAGGGCTCACAAAACTTTAGAAACTATATCATCTTCACTCAAAGATCCTCCACAACATTGAATTCCCATGATAATCTCATTTACTCTTTCCATAAATGTAGCAATTATTTCATTATCTTCCATCTTCAAGTTCTCATATCTTACCCGGTAACCATCAAGTTTATCAATTTGGTAGTAGGGTCACCTTTATTCAGAGTTTGTAATTTATCCCACATAACCTTTGCTGATGATTTATCAGTCAATTCCATGATTTGTTGATCAATGAGTGCACACAGGAGGGCTTCTCTAGCTCTCCAATTATTTTGAATATTTTTGTCCAAGTCTGTAGGAGAAGGATTGCCAGATGCCAGATCATAAGGTGTATATCCTTTCTCAGTGATCTCCCAAATATCCTTGCCAAGACATCTAAGATGAGTCTCCATTCGGATTTTCCATATCCCATAGTTTGTTCCATCAAGCTTAGGGATTTTTCTTCTGAAAATAGTTGTTAGTGGATTTGAAGTATTAGTTTCCATAGGATCTACCTCAAGCGATTAAGCTTCTACAAAAGAGTACCAAAGCTCTGATACCAATTATTAGAATAACTAGTGGACAACTAAGAAGGGAGGGGTGAATTAGTTGTCAATAGATTATATTAATCAAACCACTTTATAACCTTTAACATGAGCACATAAACATTGAATACCAGAATAGAAGAAACAAATACCAGTAAGTAATAAAACTTAAGAATGAAACAGATAATTAACACAATGAAACCATACAACATAACACCATGATTTGTACATGGAAAACTCAATAAATGGAAAAACAACGGTGGGAAGCCTACCCATAGTCAGATAATGCTTCTGCAAAAAGTATGTGATACAATAAGGGCCCTACACATGCAAAAAGACAAACTGCCTAGAGCGTAATGCTCATTACAAAGGATTCTCACTAACTATAGAGAGGTTATAACCACCTTAATATAATTGGACAACAATCTAGAAAAATGAACTGCCAGTGATAGCATCTACCATGTTTGATTACAGTCCTAGTTAAGTTCAATACCGAGGGCCTTTGACCTCTTACATAAACCCAATTCGATCACCTATGACTGACCAAATCTACTTCACATATTATTTTTCATTCCATGACCACAACAATTACAACCACGATCTAAAATGAGATCTTACATCAATTTATACAAACCCTAAGGCCTAAGCCAATTAGGTTGGCCACCTAAAAGATCTTACAATAAGATCATTACATACATCCATATTACAATTATATGCCATGTCGGCTTTAGACCAAAACAACATTAACCAATCCATAAATACTCCTGGTAACATGTAGAGAGCATGTAACATGATACTAGTCCATAACCTAGATATATAGGTACTGGACCTAATTTATGATGAATACTAAGAGGGAGGGGTGAATTAGTATGCAAAAAATCTTTGCACTAGAACTCTTTACAAGACTAGCAGTAAACTGGTAAAACAGTTTAACAAACAAACCAGTTAACAAACATGCAAACCAAATAGCTAATAATGCATTTACCCACAGAAGCACAAACACCATAACATAAGATATTTGACGTGGAAACGCAAATGGGAAAAACCACAGTGAGATGGAACTCACAAGTCACTATTTGCAGAAGACTGATTAAGCTCAGACTGGTTAAGGTCTTACAATGTTCTTTACTAGAACAGATCCTGTTAGGAATCTCAATCTCTGTTAGGAGATAAGTCCGATTAAAGACTACCTTGCTAGAAGATTTTAGATCCACGGATGTGAACCACCTTGTTAGAGGATTTACAAAAAGGCTTTTGGGCCTACCTAGTTAAGGGCTATAGACTTGTCAAAGATGTGAGTAATCAACAAGTGTTTGATCTATCTAATAGGATAGACTACTTGGTTAGATCCTTGATAGCTAGTTCTTAATGCACTCCTGCATTACTTCAGTCTTCTACACATTCATATTCTTTCCAACTCCTCAACCACCTTAAACCCTAGCAACAAAATAAACTCTTTGCCGCGACCTCATCAACAACCTAAAACCCTAGACATGATGTCCTTATTAAGGAATCTGATTTCATGTCGGTCCAATAGGATTACATTACAATTTCCTAGGTTCAATGAAATTGGACATACTTGGTACCATGACACAAAAAGTACTATTATAGTGTCGGCACCGTCAAACAATCAGTGGATGGTAACTCATCACAGAGTATTACCGGTTCATACAAACTACCAGTTGTCGGTTTGTCAAAATGAAGATTGGTAAAAATGTGTTATGCTGCTTTAATCCCTCGTACCGCTTGGTATCCACGAACCACTTGGGGTCAACATGCCGCTTTAGATCGGTAAACACATTCTGCAAAACATCAATAGTCTAAAGACTATAATACAACATATGCACAACATACCGGTTGGAACAAATACCGGTTGTGCTCTAACTCATACAAATAAAGAGGATCTTAATGCAAGTGTGTGTCCATCAATGACAATCACAACATGAACATAAAAAATGCCAACAATCTCCCCCTTTGGCATTGATGGCAACACTTAGGAAAATAAAATTTTGACATCTAAGTGTTTTACAACAAAAACATGCCATTAGCAAAATTCCTCCCCCTAAGCAAATGCACTATCCCTTTAACAATACAATGTATAGCACTTTTGCATATAGAGCATAAACATTGAGATATCAGAGCATATATCAAAGCATATAGCAAAATTTTAAATCCAGATACTTCTCCCCTATACTTCTCCAAAATAGATAGAGTACTTCTCCCCCTTTGCCAACAATGACAAAGTATCGTTGAACAACTCTGTTTCCATTTGATATTAAAATAATAAAATTTTATGACAACAAGGAATAATACTTGTCAAAAACAGATTTATAGTCCTGGAAGAATTGTTTCATCGATAGAGACCAGGATTCAAGTAGGGAGAGGGCTACTTCTTTCTTTGTTTGCATCTGCGAGACCTGTTCTTCCATGGCATCAACTGTGCTCATCTCCTATGTAATTGTCAAAGCATCAAGGTTCAGATAACACTTCTGAAGAATTTGTAGACGTGGGAGTAGAACCAGTTGTAGCTCCTACAAATCTCTAGACCGTGTACTGATCTCTTGCTCCATTTTGGCTAACTGGATATGAAACCGGTGAATGGTTTTCCCATAAGTTGTGAAGGAATCATAAGGCGGCTTGAATGTGCTCAAGTAGGACTGCAAGTCCTGTTCAAGTTTTTGCTTCTAAGCTAGCACATCATCATAGAACAAATGGGGTTGACAGATTTTGCTGAGTAGCATATTCCCCTCATCTAGAGCATCCCTTATATCCTTTTGTTCTTTCTTCAATTAAGTCCAAAGCTCATTCAACTTTTTCACCAGAGCTATATTAAGAGCCTTTTGATGCTTCTTCTTGACATTAGCCTCTGCTGCCTCTTCAAGGCTCTGCACCTGATCATCTTGTTACTACTTATTAGATTGCCATTAGTTTTATGTCAAAGTTATACTATATACTCTAGTCGGTTATCTATTACCAAGATATTCAATCGGTATGCACAGTCTAGTCGGTTACAGAAGAAAGTAGTCATAGAACATAGTATACACTGAGCTGTCTACTGAGTATCTTTACATGTCTACCGAGTAGTAAAGATGACACACCGAGTTGATATACATCGAGTGAAATGTGTTACCAGATTCATTGAACCTGGACATGCATATGAAAACATGTTACAAGATCGAGGCACATCTAATTGTTATCACATTGGAAATTGCACTTAAAGATTGCGTATGATTTTGAGGTCATCTAACCAATGAAATAATTTGCATGGTTATTCATTCAATAAATCGTGTTTGTAAGATCGAAGCAATGAAAGGATCACCGTCATAAGAGATCTATTTATACAACATGAGTTAAGAGTTAAAGAGGTGTGTGCATGAGTGTAAGAAGACTATTACAGAGACACAGAGGTCACCGAGAAAGTTTTCAGAGAACAGTCAAAGAACAGAGTAAACAGAAGGGTTTATCGAGTTACTATATGGGTTACCGAGGTATGCTATAAGAAAGGTAATCTTATTCTGAGCACATAGAATCTGCTATAACATTCTAGATGTAAAGTTGCAGATGTTTGTAATGATTTTATTGTAATATTGTGAAGTTGTAAGAAAAACCTTTAATAGGGTAAAAGACTCTAATCAAGTCTATAAATTGTAAAGCCTCTAACCAGGTGTAGCATTTAGATGAAGTGTTATAAAATCTTTTAGCAAGGTAGATCTAACAGATCTTGTTACTCCTAACAGGGTAAGCTATCAGAAATAGCTAAACATGTAGCTCTAACCGAGAACTCTTTATTATTGCAGTAGTGAAGTTGTGGGTGCCATCCACACCGTAGTTTTTCTCTCTAACCAAGAGTTTTTGCGTAACCAAAATATATGTGTTATGGAGTGAATCATGTATGATTGTTATCTATTTATTTTAGCTTTATATTATGTTTTTGCACTATTTGGTTTATGCATAATAGTAAATTTATTATTGATGAAATGTTTTGGAGTACTGATTCACCCCTCCCCTCTCAGTACATTAGCTTTCCATATTGGGCCTAACAATTGGTGTCAGAGCTTGAATCTTGGAAAAGGGTTTAACTACCTAAAGAGAAAGATCTTATCAATGGAAGGCTATAAACAATCTTGGAGGATTGTGTATCTGCAAGAAGAGCTGGATCATGCTAATCAAGTGATTGCAGACATGCAAAGGCAAATGCAAAAATCTCTGAAAGTAGGAAGAAGATTATCTGATGATTTGTAGGACTCTCAAGAGTTAGTGGAACAAATTGAGACATCATCTGAGAATAGTATATCTAAAGAAACTGAAGAAATGATTGGAGTATTGAAAGAAAAGAACAAAGCACTGGCTGATCAACTGAAAGCAATGAAAAGAGAACATGAACATTTCAGCACACAGATGACTGAAAATCTTGATGCATTGAGGACAACCAAGGATAAAGTAAGAGATCTAGAAAGAGAGAAACAACAAGTTGAAGTCAGATCAACTAGGTTATGCACATCATGAAGCAATTCTGAAGAATGATGAGAATCAAGCATTGAAACTTGAAGTATAAAAGTTAACCGATGAACTTGAAACAGAGAAGAAATCCAAAGAAACACTGAAGAAGAGTTATGAAGCATCAAAGATGTTGGATGAGCAACTGAATACAAGATGATCCAACAAAGATGCAGGACTTAGTTACAAAGGAAAAGTCTCTACCGAGAAAGGAATTCATACTACCGAGAGAGGAGAATCATCAAAGCAAGCTAGAAACAAGAATAACATCAAAAGAAAGAAGCCTATTTGCAACTAATGTGGAAATCAAGGTCACACTGCCAACATATGCCAAATCAGAAAAGGTAAGCAACTGAATATCGCTAAGTCCAATGGTTATTGTTATAATTGCAATAAATATGGTCACACATCTAATCAATGTAGGACAAAGTCTGTTAACAATTATCAGAAGGCAAAATTCAAAGGGTTTTGTAAAAACTGCAATAGATATGGACATAGTACCAAGTAGTGTTGGCTTAAGAAAAAGAACTATATATGGTATGCACACCGAGCAAATGCTAGAGGTTACCAAACTCACATAGATCCTTACCGACAGTATTCTACAGTACCATGGGATTACAATACAAGGATATGGTGTGAATGTTGTGGAAGATATGGACATATAAGTACCAACTATTTTATAAGGTTTGGAATGAACAACCGAAGATCATGGAGAAATCCTGGTATGCATGTTTTCATTGTCATAAAGTTGGACACTTAGCTGGAGATTGCAGAGATCAACCAAGAAAAGACACTGAAGAAATAAAAGAAAAATTTAAAAATGATTTGGAAAAAGAAGGAAATTGTGTCAAATGAAGAAAGCACCTTACCTACCGAGTTAGGTGCACCTATTCCAAATTAATCGGTAAAGGTATGAAGGGACTGCATTCTCTAAAGGTTAAAATCTTAACAGTTCCTATTCTATTTATGTACTTAATTCAAAATCTGCATAATTAAGATGTATTAGTAAGTTTGAAATTCTATCAAAGTCTTTTGAAGCACTTTACAAGAAGTCTGTCAAGTCGATGAATACAGGAAACCTATCTAGTCGATGAATGAAGGAAGTTTGGTTACTCGATCAAAATGAAAAAAGGAGAGTAAATCAGTTAAAGAGGAATCGAGTGCATTTAATGTTTTTGACCTAACCCACATGGAGCTTGATAAGGTATTTTGTGTACTTAAAAGCATTTTTGCGATCATTTTCACTTACCAAGTTTTCAAGAAAGCAGAGCAAGCGACAAACCTCCTACAAAGAAAATTTAATGTATTTACATCAATCTCAACACATCGTTAAGCTGGTTTACTGGTCTTATCTAGTTGCCATTATCTGCTAAGCATAAAGTGTCAGTTGTTTGAAATCCTGAAACCCTAAGGATCTTTTGTTAGCTTTTATCTGAAATCTTCAATGGCGCCCAAGATCCAAGATCCCATAGTTGTCAAGAATGTAGACAAGCCCTCACTAAAATACTCTTTGACTCCCAAAGTTGCTTCTAAACCGGATGATAAAACCGCCTTTTCACTCATCCCCGACAGAGTGTTACTAGTCAAGGATGTGAGATTCTTCACCAAATGTCATGTTGAAGAACTCGGTCATGTTGAAATCAAAGACACCTATGATGAGCTGTGTACCACTGGTAAATTGAACAACAAGTATGAGCACATCAAAATCAAAGGATTAACTGAAGCCCTAACCTATCCCCGTGTGTTCAAACCCCAGTGGGTCAAGTTTGTTCTGAGCAGAGTTCACGATGATTTCATGTGGCTAGAAGAGCAACCATTTAAGATTACTAAGGAAATCATTCATCTGATTACCGGTTACCATATCTATGATCATGCCCGAGCCTAGAAGATGATATCACAGAAGGAATTGATGAGTTTAACTGGAGTGGAATCTAATTGCAGAGGATTGAAACTAAACAATGTCACAGATGAAGAATTAAAATTTGCCATTAGAGTAATGGGTTACTGTTTCTTCCAATCGGCAAGGGAAAACAATGTTCCCTATGCATCAGTAGACCTGGCATACAAAATAATGAAAAAGGGAATGAAAATTGATCTATGTGAGGTTTTGCTGAAGAACCTATTTGAAAATATGAACACCATCAAGAAGTCGAAGAAGAACAACTCGGCTAATACTCTAAAGTTTGGATCATTACTGGTATGCATGTTTTTCTATTTTGAAAAATTCTTTCCATCAGTCGGTAAAGTTGTTTGGGAATTACACCAACCAATCACCCATCAGATTAATGACTTCATTAAGAAGTTAGGAGACAATTTCAATGATATTATGGATGATTACTTCAGTAAATTTCAAGAGAAAATGCATAACAGATATAGGATTCCACCCCAGCTAGTAGAGAAATACAAAAATAATATATGTTTTGAAGTTGACACCGATTACTATTATGTGAATGTTGTGGAACCAAGGACTCAATCTTTGTCACCAATGGGTTATGAGATTGATTTTGACATCACAAACCAGCAAATTGATGCATTTCTTACATTTCCTAGACATGCTACCGAGCTGAGGTATGGTACCTATGAGGAAGTAAAGGAAAAGGTAAAGATGAACATTGTAGTACCCAAGGCTACAAGAAAGGCATCAAAAATGATTAAGGAATTGTCAAAGAAATTCGGAGAAGACTCTTCCTCTACACCTATCAAAGGCACCATTGCCATTACCGAAGAGGAATTTGAAGCCCAACAGGCAGCTATAACACTGAGCACTGAATTGCCTAAGGAAAAAGTATTGAAGAGAAAGAAACAGGACACATCAAAGGCCTCACTGACTCCACCTCTAGTAAAGCGACCTAACACAAGAGCATCTGCAACCTCACCAAGTAAGAAAACAAAAAGTGTTACTGCTCACAAGGTAACAAAGACATACAAGAAATCTACTCAGAGACTCATTTTGGCAAAAGAGTCTAGTGCTACCAAGTCAGAGTTTGCAAGCAAATTCCAGATTGTCAAGAGCAAGAAGGTAAATATACAGAGCATTGAAAACTTATGTACTAATCTGAAAGAATATGGTGGATTTGGAGGATTGAGATATGTCAAGTATGAAACTAGGAACAATGATGAAAAGAGACAAATTGAAGAAGCTGTCATCTACACACTTCTAAAGTTCTGGTTAGCTCCATTGGAACTAGCTAAGTCACTTCCAAATGAACTATATCTGCATATTGATAATAGGTGGAAGTATGCAATGGACTCAGAGAAACAAATCAGAGAGAGAAGTCTGGTTCATTTATTTCCTAACAAGTCAGTAGCAGAAATAAAGGAACATCTGACAACCTACAACTCAAAGTTTCTTGTCAAACAAAGAGCCTTAAAACTGATGAATGGGCTATATATTGAGTGGAAAATGAGACAAAAGCAAAGTGGTAAGAAATATTCAAAATCAAGGATGCTAGTGAGCAAGCTACAGTTTAAATCGTTGATGTCACCGAGCAAGGTCCTGATGCTACTGAACAAGACCCTGCTGACACCATTCAAATAGATGAAGATGTCATGGATTCAGAGGCACCGGAATAGGAAATGATAGACGGCATTGCATATGAAAAACTTGTATCTAGTGAATCAGTCTTGGAACAAGTTCAACCTTATCCACTAGTCAAGCAACCTGTCTCAACCGAAACTCCTCAGGATATAGATCAAGGCACTGAAGGTCACAAGTCTACAGCAGGAGAAGGTACTACTCAAGAACAGACATCTCAAGATCCTTCTAACACTGAGACTATTGCAACTGAGACACCAAGTACCGAGACACCGAAGGACTCTATAGAGGCTAAAGGAACCGATCAAAGTGTTGCCTCTACCAAGCAACCTACCGAGGGTCATCAAGCCTCACAAGCCCTTGTCTTAGTTCCATCGGTGAAAGGTAAAGAAAAGAAAATGAAAAAGCATAGTTTTAAAGTTGATTTGTCAAAACCAATAGTGTTGCCCAATGTAGACATATCAAAATTGAAAGGGCAAGCACTCATTGATTTCAGTGAACTGTGCAAAGCAAAGGCCGAACAAGAAAAGAAAATGGCCATTCAAAAGAAAAATAAAGTACTTCAGAAGGTAAAAGCACTCGTAATAGATATGATACCTGAAGCTACAATATCAACTGATGCAGCCATCCACATTCAACTAGATGAACTCCTCACAAAGATAGAGACATCTGGAGTAGATGCATTGGAGTATTTGAGCAAGCTGAAAGACAAAGATCTCACTACAAAAATGATAGAAGAGGTACAAAAAGCTATAGCTATTGGCAAAGTTAAACTTGTCAAATTTATTGCTGAGTTGACCCCTCAACTCAAGCACATTCTTTATTTATTTCAAAAACTCTGCACATTTTCTTTATTCATTAAAGACATTAAGAATAAAACAGAGGCAATTGAGAAAGAGATTACAAATCTCTCAAGCAAGTTGACCACAGAGCCAAATTTAGTTCAGAATTTTTATACAAGGTTACAACAACTCATGGCTCAATAATTGGACTTAAGAAATGAAGAACACAAGATCAGGATGGACATAATGACCCTTCAGACATTATTCCTTCCACATCTTTCATCGGTCTAAGAATAGATCAATCGAGTCACATACTTATCTACTAATCAAGAGGGAAGCACTCTAGATGGCTTAATATCACTATTGGCTGATATTCAAGCGCATAATTCTTTAATGGATAGTGTAAAGGATGCACTCTTTGTCACTCTCACCGAAACTCGGACCAAGTACAAATCCATTTTTGATCAGTTACCACCCCCGAATGGTAATTAAGTTTTTGATGTTTGTCAAAAAGGGGGAGTAATAAGTTATAGTACTAAGGGAATGATACAGTAATATGATATAGTCTTGGGGGAGTAATACAGAGTGATATAGTATTGAGAGAATGGTATAGTATTCGGAGTATAATATACAGGGGGAGTACACCGAGCAATAAACAAACACTAAGCAAAGTACAAAACAGATCATCGAGCATACAAAATCAGAGTTTTGTACTGTATATCGATAAGGGGAGTATATCTGATATATTATATTATTAACTATTGTATATACTGTCAGTATAGTCAAATTTTGCAAGTATATAGATTTTTGAGTTATAACTTTAAAAGTAGTTTTTGTCAAACATCTCAACTAATGTCAAAAGCGAAGATTGTTACTACTTATCAGATTGCCATTAGTTTTATGTCAAAGTTATACTATATACTCTAGTCGGTTATCTATTACCAAGATATTCAATCGGTATGCACAGTCTAGTCGGTTACAGAAGAAAGTAGTCACAGAACATAGTATACACTGAGCTGTCTACTGAGTATCTTTACATGTCTACCGAGTAGTAAAGATGACACACCGAGTTGATATACATCGAGTGAAATGTGTTACCGGATTCATTGAACCTGGACATGCATATGAAAACATGTTACAAGATCGAGGCACATCTAATTGTTATCACATTGGAAATTGCACTTAAAGATTGCGTATGATTTTGAGGTCATCTAACCAATGAAATAATTTGCATGGTTATTCATTCAATAAATCGTGTTTGTAAGATCAAAGCAATGAAAGGATCACCATCATAAGAGATCTATTTATACAACATGAGTTAAGAGTTAAAGAGGTGTGTGCATGAGTGTAAGAAGACTGTTATAGAGACATAGAGGTCACTGAGAAAGTTTTCAAAGAACAGTCAAAGAACAGAGTAAACATAAGGGTTCACCGAGTTACTATATGGGTTACCGAGGTATGCTATAAGCAAGGTAATCTTATTCTGAGCACATAGAATCTGCTATAACATTCCAGATGTAAAGTTGCAGATGTTTGTAATGATTTTATTGTAATATTGTGAAGTTGTAAGAAAAACCTTTAACAGGGTAAAAGACTCTAATCAAGTCTATAAATTGTAAAGCCTCTAACCAGGTGCATCATTTAGATGAAGTGTTGTAAAATCCTTTAGCAAGGTAGATCTAACAGATCTTGTTACTCCTAACAGGGTAAGCTATCAAAAATAGCTAAACATGTAGCTCTAACCGAGCACTCTTTATTATTGTAGTAGTGAAGTTGTCGGTGCCATCGCCACTGCAGTTTTTCTCTCTAACCAAGAGTTTCTGCGTAACCAAAATATATGTGTTATGGAGTGAATCATGTATGATTGTTATCTATTTGTTTTAGCTTTATATTATGTTTTTGCACTATTCGGTTTATGCATAATAGTAAAGTTATTATTGAAGAAAAGTTTTGGAGTACTGATTCACCCCTCCCCTCTCAGTACATTAGCTTTCCATATTGGGCCTAACACATCTACTACTATGCATATGAGCTTTAGTCTAGCTAATGATGAATCGGTGTTTGGAAGATTTGTACCAGGTATCAAATCGGTAAGCGTATCCATAGCTGCTTGTATTACATCCTGCTCCTTCTGCTGTCGAATGATTTCAAGGCACTCTTGAGCTACCTTGATACTCTGCATTAGCTTCGTTTCACTTGTAGATTGGAGATCTATAGGATTGGAGAGGTCAGCCAGTTTGGCTTGACACCCGGTTGCGTTCGAAGTCTACATTTGGGTGCTCTTCACCACTTCTCCTGCCTTGTCCTCTTCCGCTTTCTTCTTCTCCGCTTCTCTCCTCTTCTCTGCTTCCTTGTCCTCCTCAGCCTTTTTCTTTTCTGCTTTCTTCTTCTTCTCCCATTCCTTATCTTCTTTTTCCTTCTTATTCACTTCTCTCCTCTTCTCTGCTTCCTTGTCCTCCTTAGCCTTTTTCTTTTCTGCTTCCTTCTTCTTCTCTTGTTCCTTATCTTCTTTTTCCTTCTTCTTCCTCTTTTCTTCCTTCTTTTTCCCGTGTTCCTTATCCTCCTCTTCTTTCTTTTTCTTTTCCTCTTCTTGCTTCTTTTTCTCCCCTTCATCCTTCTTCTGCTTCTCCTCTTCATTTTTTTTGTTCTTCTCCTCTTCCTTCTTCTTTTTCTCCTCTTCATCTTTTTTATTTTTCTCCTCTTCATCTTTCTTCTTCTTCTCTTCTTCATCTTTCTTCTTCTTTTCCTCTTCATCTTTCTTCTTTTTCTCTTCTTCATCTTTCTTCTTCTTTTCCTCTTCATCTTTCTTCTTTTTCTCTTCTTCCTTCTTCTTCTGCTTCTCTTCTTCATCCTTTTTCCTCTGCTCTGCCTCTTCCTTTGCTGCTTCCTGTCTGTCCTCGGCTTTCTTCTCCTGTTCAGCCTGTTGCTCTTGTCCTGTTGCCTCATATGGTATTTCCTGAGTAACATCTTCTTCATCGAGGGCATCGACATCAATAGTGTCGATCAGTTCATCAATTGGATTTCCTTCATCATCAAGTACTTCACCCGGTTTGGATATAACCGGTTCTTTCTCAGCTTGCCAGTTGGCTTCAGCCACTCGATGCATCTTCAGAGCATCTAGAGCACGAGTGTGTATCCTTGAGCACTTCCTTACCTTTTCCTTCTAGTAACAGGAATCTTCTTCTTCTCATGAAGAAAAGACCTTTGTATTTGTTCATTACATTGAACAGCTCCAAATTTGATACATCAGGAAAATATTCAGCAAAAACTTTTTCTCTCATTTCCCATTCCTGCTCTATGGCAATGCGCCATTTTTTGTCTAAGGACTTATACAAAGAATCCGATGTTTCAGATCTAATTTATGAAGGGGATTGGTCATTAACACATAAATATTGAATTATTTCTTTTTCCACTGCCTCCTTTTCATCATCATTAAAGTCATCAAAATAATCAATTAAATCATTCAATACTTTTCTCCTAATGTTTTTGATAGTTCTTTGATAATGTGTCAAAGGTTTGTAGGAGGAGATATCAATATTTACCGGTGTAGATGATGCTGGTTCATTCTTTGTCTTCTTTGTTGTCTGTCTTGCCTTCTTGGGATGCTCCTCAGACACAGTTTCTTCTGAGTCCGGAGAGTTGCTTTTTGTCTTCCTTTTCCTCTCGAAGACTTTAGCCGATGCTGCTTCCAGTTTCTTTTTGGCTGGTGACCGCTTGGTCACTTTTGGAGTTGCAGTAGTAACCGGTGTTGATGCTCCAGGCACTGCCTTTTCCTTCTTTATTGTAGTTTCTTTTCCTTTCTTTGTAGAGGGTTCCTCGACTGGTGTAACCCTTTCCAGATAGGTTCTTGTCCTCTTTGCCTTAGGATCAAGAGGTGACACAATAAGGGTAGAGGCATACCCTTCCAGCATGTCATACATCACCTCATAGCCCATTGGCTCAACTTCTTCTTGTCTGGGCTCAACAACCTCCATTATGCATTGATCTAGTTTGATGGTGAAACAGATGTCATCTTCATATTTCTTGATGATATCACCTAAGATCCTCATCCTTTGGCTCATTTTTCGTCTGAACTCATCAAAATACTTCTTCAGAACTTTAGGATAACCGGTTCCCACTGCTTGCAAACTTTCCTTTATCTGTTTGGTAACCAGTTGGTTCGCAGACCGCTGAATGTCTCCCACTCCTGGGAAGTATCCTTGAAAGTAAAAGAACAACCCAACCAATAGTTGTCCAAACTTGAACCTCAGTGCATTATCTTGTTTGATTGATTTCAGGTTCAATAGGAGTTGCCTCTGCATATCGGTGCATAGGTCAAATGATGCATCCTCCTTTATCATCCGGTAAGTGACATTTACTACTGCAGTAGATACGGAGTTAATTCTGCTGGCTGAGAACATCCGGTAACCAATCACCATACATGCATACTTCACTAGATCATCCTTGATTGAATTGATTATCATGCCACGTGAGTCACTCACTGAACCGGTGAGCTTGGACATTTCAGTTTTGCTAACCATCCTTAGGGCTGGCACATCCCTTGTATTGCAGAAACCAGTGACTACATGAATTGCCTATGGCATGATATCATGTGTCCTCTCTAGGTACATCTTGTCACCATGGACTCTGCTCAAAATGATCCTTATGTGATCTTCTGTAAAATCTTCCAGGAAGTAGACAACATTGTGGAGTTTCTTCTTCTCCAAGATATTATACTCCGGTTTGATTTTCTTATCCTTGCCACAAAACAAATCTAACTGGGAGTGGATAGCTAAAGACCCTAGGTCTTCTATTTTGCAATCTATGTAGTCAGATATTCCCTCTTCTACTATCACACCAGCCAGAACTTGTGATAGGGCATTATACTTGGACTTCCATTGAATAAAATTTGTAGACTCGACAAATGCACTAAAACTGGTATGAGATGTAGAAGCCATGATAGAAACCTTAAGAACTCAAGAAATACCTTTTGAAACATGTGAAATTAGGGCTTGCAGATTCTCCTTTACTTCACACTCCGTTGGTTGTTGAATCACCGCTTTGTGTTTTCCACTTGACCGTTTCCAGTTTGAATTTGAATCTCCTTCGCGGTTTCTCAATTTCTCCAAATCTCTGCTCAAATCGCCTTTTCATCACTCTTCTCTTTGAAAAAAAATTCTTTGCTCGAAAACTGATAGTGAGAAATGATTTAAAAAATGCTTTTAAACATAGTCCTCACCTACCATCATTAATGCTTCTCCATTAGGGCATAAACCCTAGTTTTGCCTTTTTACCGTTTCGGTCTTCTGTCAAACGATAGGTATAACATACCGGTCAAGGTCTTTTACCGGTGAAAACCGGGGGTTCAAAACATTTTACCGTTTTCTCCCCCTAAGCTTTCCTGAAGCTTAGTTTGCCGGTTCCGTGATTTCCACACTAGGTGCAGAAACTAGTTCCTCTTGTAACACTACTGGTTTCTCCTTCCAGATTTTGTTCATGTCTGCTTGAACAGTGTCAACATCAATGTTTCCTTCTGGAGTGACCGATATATCATTAGATATGCTCTTTCTTGATCTACAGAATCTAGCAATGTGACCCGGTTTGTTGTAGTGATAGCAGAACAATCCAGGTGCTCTCCAAGGTCCATTGTTCATGTTTCCATTCTTCCTTCTACATGTTGCAGCAGTATGACCATGACCATGATAGATCATACAATTTTCTCTCCTTCTGGTTGCCGCTTGATAACCATCGCTTCTCGACTGATGATTGAAGGTATTAAACCGATTGTGATTCTAGTTCACAAAGGCTTCAGGACTAACACTTTTGGTCCTTTGAGGATATCTTCCAGTGTTATTCATAACAGACCTGCACTCAGATGCTCTATGCCCATACTTGTTGCATGCATAACAGTTACCATCAAATCTATAGGGTCTAGGCTTATCATTTAAGAAATAAGGAAAATTGTTGTAAGCCTTACTCCTACACATATTAGCAGTATGTCCTTCTTTAAGACAGTTGAAACAAACAGGTTTAAAATTTTGCTTACCTTTATCCTTTGATATCGGTTGCTTCTTTGATGTTCCAGCATTTGTACCAGAGGTCTCTCCTTCCTCATGACCGGAATAACCAAGTCCATTGGTATTCTTGATCGGTTTGGCAGATTCAAGATTTTGCTCTAGATTGACAGTACTCTTGCTGAACTTAGCAAGTATTTCCTTTGACTCAGAGAGTTCTTTGGAAATAGCAGCATTTGTTTCCAACAGGTTTTCATTCTCAAAGATGGTAGTGTTCAGTTCTCCTTGCATGTCTTCCTTTTCCACCTTTCTTGCATGGAGTTGAGCATTTAGGGCACTCATCTCTTGTTTCAACTTGGAGATCTCAAAATCTCTTTCTTTCACTAGGTCTTCAGCTTTTCTCTAGTTCTCAAGCTCTTGACACATTCGGATAGTCAGTCCTTCCAACTCCTTTCTCAGGTTGGAGTTTGATTCATTCAGCTTATTTACTTCTGCAATTAGGGCTTCCATATCTGCTTCATTTGTAGAACTATTTTCGGATAGCTCCATCAGCTTTTTTGCATGTTCTCTCCTTTTTGCTTGAGATGCCTTGTATTTGACCATAAGATCATCATAGGCTTGCTCAGACTGAGTGAGTCGTTGAGTAAGTTCCCTCAAGGTGTATTCCCCCATACCTCTTTCCAAGTGGTTAAACTTATAGAAAGGTAGGCTTTGATACCAATTGATGAATACTAAGAGGGGGGTGGGGTGAATTAGTATGCAAAAAATCTTCGCACTAGAACTCTTTACAAGACTAGTAGTAAACCGGTAAAATAGTCTAACAGACAAACCAGTTAACAAACATGCAAACCAAATAGCTAATAATGCATTTACCCATAGAAGCACAAACACCATAACACAAGATATTTGATGTGGAAACCCAAATGGGAAAAACCACGATGAGATGGAACTCACAAGTCACTATCTGCAGAATAGGAACCAGACCAGTTAAGGTCTTACAATGTTCTTTACCAGAATAGATCCTATTAGGAATCTCAATCTCTGTTAGGAGATAAGTCCAATTAAAGACTACCTTGCTAGAGGATTTTAGATCCACATATGTGAACCACCTTGTTAGAGGATTTACAAAAAGGCTTTTGGGCCTACCCGGTTAAGGGCTACAGACTTGTCAAAGATGTGAGTAATCAACAAGTGTTTGATCTATCTAATAGCACAGACTAATCAGTTAGATCCTTGATAGCTAGTTCTTAATGCACTCCTGCATTACTTCAGTCTTCTACACATTCATATTCTTTCCAACTCCTCAACCACCTTAAAACCTAGCAACAACATAAACTCTTTGCTGCAACCTCATCAACAACCTAAAACCCTAGACATGATGTCCTTATAAAGGAATCTGATTTCATGTCGGTCCAATAGGATTACATTACAATTTCCTAGGTTCAATGAACCTGGACATACTTGGTACCACAACACAAAAAACACCGTTATAGTGTCGGCACCGCCAAACAATCGGTGGATGGTAACTCATCACAAAATGCCGGTTGGTAACTCATCACAGAGTATTACCGGTTCATACAAAATACCGGTTGCCGATTTGTCAAAATGAAGACTGGTAAAGATGTGTTATGCCGCTTTAATCCCTTGTACCGATTGGTATCCACGAACTACTTGGGGTCAACATGCCGCTTCAGACCGGTAAACACATTTTACAAAACATCAATAGTCTAAAGACTATAATACAACATACGTACAACATACCGGTTGGAACAAATACCGGTTGTGCTCTAACTCATAAATATAAAGAGGATCTTAATGCAAGTGTGTGTCCATCAATGACAATCACAGCATGAACATAAAAAATGCCAACAATTTGGGTCCACCACATCAAAGCGATGTCTCCAATTAGTCAAGGCATGATCAAGGATCACCTTCAGCATCCTAAATTCCATCTAGAAGCTGCACCAACACCACTTATGCATCCTGTCAAAGATTCTCAGTAAAAGCTCTATGGTAGAACCTTAAACCCTTACCGGTATAGGCTTACTAGAGTGTATGATAGCATCTGATCATCAAGTCAATACCAACTAACCAAAACATACTCCAGAAACATCAAACCAAACATATTCCATTGACCCAAACATGTCAATAGTATCCAATTGATAGTCCCTTCTACCGGTAACACTAGTTCTTCTACCGGTAACCAAAATCTATCTTCCGGTAACCAATCATAACATATAGTGTTGACATAAATGACAAAACATAAATGCAACACATAATCAGTTCCTTCATATTGCCAATAGTTCCAAAGCTCCCATTTTATCAGAGGTAGGCGGATATTGGCTAAGGTTGTTATATCTAGCTTTACACCTTGCAATTGCATTTGATTGAAAGTTTCTAAAGCTTTTCCAACAAATCTGTTTTGTGCATATCTTGCAATCATTGCAAGCCATAAGACCACATTTTTTGAGGCATTTCCTCAAATAGGTCATAAGACTACATTTCTTTGAGGCATTTTCTTTGAGGCTTGCACATTTTACATATAAGTCAATCAAGGCAGTGGAAACTATAACATGAGTTGGAGAGATTGAAGCCATGAGAAAAATAAAGATTTAGTTTACATGTTTCATTGAGATGGATGGATGTCTAAAAATGGAGAGCATATTCTTGTTTTGGCTACAACAAACAAATCATTTGATCTTGACACAATTATCAAACAATTTTAGAGAAGGTAATTGGAATTGTTAGTTTCTCTTCATACAAATAGGTACAATCACCAAGATGGCCCAATAAAAGAGAAACCTCATACAAAAAATCCTATCTCCAAAATTATGCAAAATGTGCACAAACTAGTGTTTTAGTATCCCAAAAACCCTTTACTTGCTGGTGCAGGAGGTCAAACCTCTGAAGCCACCCCTTAAGAACTATTCATTGTAGACACATAATTTTCCTTGGTTCATATGTAAGATCTTCAGATCTTTAGGGAAAAGAGATTTGGTGTGCCCATGCCATGGAGAATCTAACTTTATGCATTGTTACTCTTTCCAGTCATTTTAGCAATCTAATTTTCTTGTCATCATTCTATTGAAATAGCTTAGCAATCTAACTTTCAAGTATTGTTATTCTATCCAATAATCTAGAAATCATTTAGATTCTTTTATTCATCTAGTATTAGCATCATCGTTTGGTCAAGAAATTACATTCCTAGTAAATCTCGAACATCACATCCTTGCTTTTATTTTGTATTTACACATGCATGATGAGAGAAATATATCAAAATTAGAGATGAAAGGAGAAGAAAAAAAGTTTAATTGAAGAAGCATGCAAGGATGGTTTGCATCATTAAGTTTCATTTCAATTATTTTGTTGGTTAGATTAGGATAAATTAGCACGATTGATTGAGTTTTTTGTAATTAACTTAGATCAATTTAATGCTTTTCTTTTCATGATTAACCCAATTTTTTTTGATCTACACACACATGTTGAGTCTCATGTTCAACCCCACAAAGAGAAGATTGTGATTCATCTTGCGAACTGGGAGGTTGTTTCCAATGAATCCTCTTCTTCTTGGACTATTGGCTTTGAATGGATCCCAAATGACTCCCTCCCTAATACGTCTATGCTTTCCCCTAATCCTTCTTCATTGACCCTAGGTTCCCCTCTCCACAAGCAAAATGAAATTATTAGATGGCTCTTGGCCCAACTTCACACTGCTAAAAGGAAAATAAATAGACAAGAGGCAAGGGTTGGTGATCAGTCTTTAGAGGATAAGGATGATAGAGTTTGGACTGCTACTAATGTTCTAGTGGAGGAGCTCATGATATCGAATAATCTAGATGCAAAGGTTAAGGCCTTGAGTGCCTAGGTGGCCTCAAAGGAAGAAAGAAACGAAATGGTGAGGGCGATCTCTATTATCTAAGATAATTAAGAGGCACTAAGAATAAATTTGGAAAAGATTGTGGCTTAGAGAAGGGTTATAGAAAACAAAATGTTGGCTTCCATGTACGTCCTCCAAGAGGAGCTTGAATGAAGACATGCCAAGAGGAAAAGGTCCACGGAGGTTGTTGGTACTGCTTTGGAGCCATCTAGTAATACTATTAACGCTAATTTTGAGTCTCCTAATATTAGTCTTGCTAAGGATAAGATCAAAAGACCCCATTTTCAAGAGAAACTAAAGAAACTTAGGCAGGAGTGATAGGATTTAAAAAAAATAAAATTTATAGATCATTTGTTTGTCTCTTGGGGGTTATTTTATGGTTCTGATTGGTTTTAGTCAAGTGTTATTTTGTATTTTGTTTTAGTCTGATTCATTTTTTTTCTATGGTTGTTGGTCTTAATGCTGGATTTTCTAACACATTATAAAGCCCCTTTCATCTGTTGTTTGGATTTTATGTAAGGGTTCAGGCTCTCTCCCTCTTTATCTAATTAGAACAAATTGTATGAAATTTTGATCAAGGGGAACCAGATTAGAATTCTTCTCAAATCAGTTATAAGTATTTAATGAGGTCGGCATTTGTGAAGGGGATTATTCAACGATGGAAGACTGCACAGGGTGTGAGAAATCCCTCTTTTGACGCCTAAGCCTCACCAATATTGGGGTTTTCTCAAAAAATATAGAGGAGCGATGTGAAAATCGCATTTTTTACCCTTGGACAAAAATGATTTTCCTTTTTCAAATCACCATACTTCTTCTTGCGATTTGATCTTTCTGAATGAGAAATTTGGTTTTCTATCGGCGATTGCAAGAGATTTGAAATGTAATATCCTCTCATTTCATTGAACTCCACCTTCGTTGTGGTCTTTTGAAGCCTCACACCCCCATGTCATCATTCTCATCAAGGATTTTCTCAACATTATGAAGGCGTGAGAATGAATAAGGCACTACTCTTCTTCAAAGCAATTTGAATTTTGCCTAAACCAACCCCTTGTTTGTTGGTGATCTTTTTCTCGATACTTATTGGGTTTGTGAAGACATTATGAGCTTCTAAAAAATGTGGAAACCCATGTGGAAATAATATGGAAAAAATGATGTTTATCAGACAATAGAGAAGAAAATAGTAAACTGGTTGCAAGAAAAACCTTATTTGAGGAGCATGCAGTTGTGGAGAGATAGCTTCGAGGGGGGGGAGACAAGATAAGCTTCAACTTTGGCAGACGACACTCCCGGCTTATGCTTGGTTTCCTTTAAAATGAACCCGTGTTGTTTTTTTTCTAATAATGATGCCCAAGTTCGTCAGAATTCTGATGGCCATTTACCATTGGAATTCCGATGAACTCAAGCATTTAAAAAAAAACAAAGCAAATTTGATCACAATATGCCTTCTCCATCAGAAACTTTTGTCGGAATTTGAGGTCAAATGTATTAGTGCCATCACTAAGTCTAAGCAATTAGATTTTGTTCTAGAGAGCACCATGCTACTTGAAAAAATTAAAGAAATGTGTACTGATACGAATGCCCAAACTTAAAGCCAGTAGATCATACCATTCTCCACAAAATAAAATGTACATAGTTGTTAATAGAAACATATATGTAATCCATATCTATATATTATAGTCCAAAATAAATGTTTCTTTATACCAATATACATGTCTACATAATTTTTGCCTTTCAACATTTATTGTTTTGCATATATTGTATTCTGATATTTATATTTGCTTCAAAGATTTATTGTGAAGATGTTTATAATTTATTCTATTAATTAATTTAAGAGATGAATGACTCTTGCACTCAAGAAATTGACATTAACCCTAGAAAAATTGAGCATAAAAGAGAATAGAGTCAAAAAAGAAGTCAGGCTTACTATGCCAGCCATAAAGAAAAAATAGCTATATGCAAGCGCCTTAAAAGAATATTAAAAAGTAAAAATAGAACCATCCAAGGAAAAACTCAAAGATTACAAAATGATAGAGCCCACCAAGAATCACATGTCCAAGAACAATGTCGAATAAAATGCACACCCGAATTGATTGTTACAAAATTGAAAAGATTTTGTCAAAAAAGAGATTCACTTTCTAACCTGCAAGTATGTAGTATATGCAAAGAGTCTTATCCGAGTATGCTTTCACACTCATCATGTCAAAATGCTACTTGTAGAAGATACAATAATTAAAAAGGCATACATTGATTCTCACCACTCAATAACATGGACCTAGGGGAGTAGCCTATTGTCTTGAAGATATTGACCGAAGTAGAAGAAATGCTCATTGCTAGATTAAACCCTATATTGTAGGTCACCCATACTGTTGGAGGCTAATATAATTATAGTTGGCACACAATTAGTTTCCCAAAAGACATAAAAAATGTTACAAAGGTGCTCTGATGCAACATAGGAGACACATATGTGCTTATAGTTTGAAGACTCTAGACTTAAAGGAAACTATTGTGAATGTTACATAAGTAGGAATCATGTTACGGATGCATTGCAATAGAAAGTCAGATATGACCCATAATATAAATATGTTTCAATAGATTTTGATAACTTAAAACAAATCCCTAAAGAAAGAATAGACATATCAAACATTCTTCACACCATTGAAACTAATGATGAGATAATGATATAAAAAGTGAAAATGGGACTGATGAAGGCCAGGTTGAAGGTACTGCAACCACTACATCATCATTCATAGACAAACTATAAAACAAACACCGTTAACTAGAGATTATTAATAAAACGCTAGAGTTAGAGGAAAGCACAAATAACATCACTGATTGGCTAGAAATAAGATCATCTCAAATTAATAAATATAATAATGAGGACCTACTCAATATGAAATTTCCCATTCTCTTTCCAAACGTAACTGGACTACAAATGCAACCAAGAACTAGGGAGGTCCAGATGCATGAATATGTATTACACTTAATGATATTTCGTGACCAAAAATTTGGATAACATCTTAGATTTTGATACTACATCTACAACCTTATGATGTGCCATCATAGCCAATCACTTGCAATAGTTTTCATTAAAACAAATGCAGAAGAGAACCTACCAACCATTATTGATAATTTACATGCACACTTAAAAGATCTCCCCAACTCACAACTAGTAGAGGAGTTGTTGCACTTTGGTTCTTCCATGAGAGGTACAAGACCATATTGGAACAAGTGTCGTATTGAACTAACAAACATGATCAACCAAATAAGATCCCCCACTCCTTTCTTCACACTAAGCACAACTAACAACAAGTGGATAGATCTCCAACAACTCATTTTAGATGACATGGAGTTCGCAATGTGTTCAAATAAACACTATCTAGAAAACCTAGTAAATAATCTATACAGAACATCATTATACCTACATCAAAGATTCATCATATTCTATGAAGAAGTCATCGAAAAAGCTCCTTGGTGTAAAATATTTTTGGTACAGATATGAATGGCAACATTGAGGAATTGCACATGTACATGGTTTCCTTTAGCTCCAAAATGCACCAGACATGGACAAACTAGATTGGCAAAGCAATGAAGATGTTGACAAAGAAAGAAATATTTTTGACATGTATGAAAGTTCTGGGAACCCTTGTGACACAATACATAGGAACAACAAAACATACTAATCTACATGCAATCATCCATGCCTCCTGAACATGATAGAAATACTAGCCACAAATCTATTCGATGACTATGGAGAGTTAGTTAATCGGATATAGAAACACACAAAATGCAAGGAGGGAGTAGACCTATGGAAAAGGGAAAGAAACTAGAATACTGATATAAAGCTCCATGGAAAGATCATCCTACCTCTACCTTATCATGTGATGAAACATGTACAAAGAAATATGAGCTTGTAAGGAATGATGATAGGCTAAACAAACATAACCAAAAATGATATCAATATGGAGAGCTAACATAGACTGTCACCCTGTCCTCTCATGAAACCTTGTACTAAAATAAATTTCCAATTATGCATCAAAACAAGAGAGAACATCTTAAAGTTGTACAAATATGCTAACAAGAATATCCACAACTCAAAAAAAAATGACCTGGGGCCCTAGCAGCTATAAAGGGGAAAATTTGATTTAGCAATTTGTAACATAGAAGGTGAAATCACCAAATCAATTTTCTCTTTTAGGGGGGAGGATTCCTTTACTTTCAAAAGAGGGGAGGAATCTATTAGATTTAGTCACAAATCAAATAAGGACTTAATACGAAGTGGATTGATTGATTATGATGTGTTTTTCCCTTTTTTGTAAGTTGAAATGTTGATTTAGGGTAACATGCTAAAATTGAAGACAAAACTAAGAAAATAACGAGCTATAGGTTCAGGATTGTGTCATGCACCTAGATTTGGGTAAGATAAGTTGATTCGGATCTATCCTGTGAAAATGCCTAAAAAATGCAGGGATTGTGACACGACAACATGGTCCTCCAAATTTTCCACACACGAGAAAGGGTTTTTCTGTCTATGCATCTGAAGCTTCCTCTAAGAAGTACAACTATGCACCTATTCATTACACACACAAAGAAAGGGAAATGGGCTGGGAATATGGGCTTGCCTTAGGTCAAACATCGGTTTGGAATTAACCATGAAATTGAGATAAAAAAAATTGAAATGACTGAAAGGAAATGTTCTCCTTTTGAGGGAGATGCTGAATTATGGCTATAAATTGAATGATTATACCTTCTTGTGAAGTTTTTCTTGCTTCCACATGGAATTAGGGTTTTATGAAATAAGATGTAGATCTCCACTTCAATGCTTGAATCTTGACTTTATTGCTGCTCCAAGGCTTGAAGGAAGACTGAGAAATGCTCAATTAATCTTGAATGCTTGAATGCTTGATCTCATGTGATTGTCAAATGATTGATAGATGAATGTTGGATAATTCTAGATGTTAAAATGAGAGAGGAAATCCTCTTTATATACTTGCCCATTGATAAAATTGATTAATTTTCTGACATGAGTCGAAACGGAGAGGGAAATATCGCTCAAATTTGAAATTTAAAAAAGGGTTTAAAGAGGACCCATTTTATGGAGGACCATGGCGCCACGCCCTAGTCTTGCCCTATTTTAGGCCAGGATCAAGGTGTATGTCAAGTGTAAAATAAATTTTTTTGATGTTTGTGATGCGTATGAGCATAATCAGGTCTTTAATCAGGCCAAGGGGCACAAACACTAAGGTGAAGACCCAAATACAATAAAAAATTGTAAGGGGTGCAATTTTAGGATGCTACAATAGCATATAAAAAATTCATGACAAAAATTGTAGTAGTTTGTGATATCGGTGCATAAGAAACTTTCCATTTGCTTCCAAAATTACCCCTTGTCATTTGTAATAGACCATTTACAACTTTAAAATTTGGACGAAAAGTGTTGCACCGATTAACTAAAACACCGAATGAAAGCATATTGGAAATAAGTTACTTACACTCCTACATGAACCATCCTCTAGAATTAGAGATAATCACACTATTGGAATCTGCACGATCTTACACCTATGTTGCAAGTCGTAAAGCATGTAAATGGAAAGAGAGAATAGTAGAAGCCATTGTCAATGTTACCCAAAATTTTACAGTTTACCCAAGGAAGATTCAAAACATTTCGAAACATTTTTCTAGAGTGAATTACTCGTATATAAACACTTTCGAAATATAGAAATTGATATAGGAGTTACCAAGAACGCAATAATCATAAATTGGCATCGAATGCATGCAAACAAATATGAGGTCTAGCACATCATCCAAAGTATCAAAGTAAATACTAACCCCCAAGAAGAAGAAGGCAATGAAGATGACATGGACACAACAATCACACTAGAAATGAATGAGTGGGAAAAACATTCAAGAATGAGACATACAATTGACATTGACATGGATGAACTCTAATTGCTTGCTCGATATGAGTTTGACACCAGTTATAACTAGGACAAATCTAAAATACTGCAAGAATGGTACAACACTGTGGCACAATTTCTAAACATACAAAATACATACACCTAAGAGTAACATGTACCAATCATGCAAATTACAACTAATTATACACTATCACCGGAGTAAAAGCAAGCACTTTCAATTGTCTCAAACTAGAACAACGATGTTTCAGACAAACCATTGCACATGATCATTCAAGGAATAGTAGGTACAGGGAAATCATACATTATCAATTGCATAAGGAATATGATACAAGATTATTCATCACAACAAAAGAGCCAAATACTCGTACTAGATCCTACTAGAATTGTTGCATTTAACATTCACGCATCAACTATTCATTCAACACTCTAAATCCCTGTCAAATAAACTACTATTGAAAATAGACAGTTGGCTACATAAAGCTTTCCCCCATCATAAACATTTATACTTTGGTGGTGTATGTATGATTTTAGTTTGTTACCTCACCTAGTTGCCACTTGTAATGGATAAACCAATATACACATCACACTCAAAGGCCATAACACTTTGGAACCAATGTACAACAATTATTACCTTACAAACAATGTTTCGCCAACATGGAGAATTTCTAACACAAGCACAATTTCATCAAACATTACTAAACATATGAAATGCATGTACCCAACATAAGAATATTGGAAAATGTTAATGACACAAACAAAGAAACAATTGCCGCCAATTGAAAATGAGCAAAATACTTTTGACAATGCATTCCAATTGTTTGTTACTAATGAAATGGTAAGCCTTCATATTAAAATAATGTTAAAACAATTAAATCATCCAATTGCAAGGAGTATAGCAACAATCACTACAAGCAAAATAAGCATTGGGGCTGATGATGAACAACTTGAAAAACAAGTGCTACTATCTATAGGCCAACGAATCATGCTCACAACCAACATATGGACACAAACAAGACTTGTTAATGGGGCTCTTGGTGAATAATTGAAATAATTTATTGTCATGGCTCCAAGCCACCCAACATTCCGAAGTACATCATAGTAAGATTTGATAACTACAATGAACCACTTCCAAATGATCCAAAAGTTGTACCAATAACACCGGTGTCACTATGCAACCTTAGGCAACTACCAATAAAAATGGCATGGACTATTACCATAGACAAATCCCAAGGCTTAACTCTACAAAACGCAACTATCAATATTGACACACTAGAAAGACAAGGACTAACATTTACTACAGTAGATCCAAAGTGAAATTATTGGACGACCTTCACATCAAATCAACATTCTCCTATGAGAGGTACACAAAAATGCATAAAAGTTTGTACACAATCATAAGGAAAAAGGAAGACGCTCGACTACAACATCTCTCTTTATAAGAAGAAGGTACGTATCTTCAAACTTGTTCCGTTCCATCAATGCATAAATACCCTCAATTTAAACTCTTAATGGATTTCTATTTTGCAAACAAGGCTCGCAAAAATCAATGCATTCTCATACATGGAATACCTCTTCATAAAAAAAAGGCAAGTATATCCAACCCAGTTCACTGCAATGCATAAATGCCCTTTGTTTTAATTCTAAATGAGTTTCTACTGCAGGCAGGGCACAAGCAACCCTCTCAATTTTTTTTGAAATGTTTTGAATTTGTACATCTTATCCTAACATTAAAAATAATATAAATTACTAACGACGTTAGCCATTGCACCTCACCTAGTGCAAGCGCTAGTTTAGTTAAAAAAAAATTGCAAGTTGCTTACCCCGCTACCCCACAGGGAATCAGGGCAACATGAAGATTGGGCGCAGGGGCGCGGAGATTACTTGCTCTAGGGTTTCTGTGAAGCACGGTCCTCTCGCAGTTTTTGCATATGCAAGCGGTGTTTGATCACAACAAAAAAGGGATGATTGTAGCTATTCATTTTGTAGTAGTTCCCACAATATTTACTCACCAGTACTCAAGTGTGTTGTGCACGACAGAATTGGTAAGAAGGCCACCTCAAGCAACAATGCAAAATACCCTCTGTAGCAAATTTCATTCGCTTGGAGAGAAATAGTGGAGCCACTAATGCAGTGTGAATTTCTCTCAACTCATAAGAGAAATGCGGATGCAACTTCTGGTTGCCTTTCCACTGTGACGACTACAAAAAGCTCTAGCAGAAAATATATGGAGGATCAAATGAAAGAGATTGGTGTTTTATTCACATACCCCTTTCCTTCCATACATTATCGAATCTCTGCATCGCAAATTTCCATGGTGCAAGCTCTGAGAAGGTCCAAATTGAGAAGCATTTCTGGCAGGTGTTCACATTCAACCTGAGGTGTGGCATGCAATACTGAGGCTGACATGAGTGTATATATCATCGATGTGCCTCCCCGTATGGAGAATGAGGTCATCGATAGAGTTGGAATTGAACAATCATGATGATGGATCACAGAGTTTGATCTGAAATGTTGATGAAAACAAAATATACAATTCAGAAGCTTATCATAATTAAATCAAATAAATACAAAAGGATAGAGTGCAGTTATGTGGAATTGTTTTATGAGAACACAAAGCTAGACAAAGTAGAAAATGATAATTATTTCAGATGCAAGTGAAGGGAGAGAAAGAAGGAAAATGTTTAGGCTTCTCTCAAATTGCCTAGTATCAAAGGGATACAAAAGAACAAAATTCAATTGCATGTTTGGAGGATGTAGATTAAAGATCAAAGCCAAGATCAAGAGACAAAAAGGAGAGGGAAGATATTTGTGCAAAGGAAATACAGAGAAAGGGAAATGTGTCAATTGTAGCTTCCATCTAGAGAATTCTTCTCTTCGATTTTTTCTTATTCTTTCTTCATTGTAAAGAGTTCCATTCTGCAATTTCAAAATTGTAATTGTTTGTATAAGATAGTTGTTTAGGGTCTATTTTCTTGTAAATTTTCAATCTTAGAATGATGTAGTCAAATTTGTGATAATGGAAAGCAAGTTAGCTTGGAGCTATTCTTATTCTTTCTTCATTGTAAAGAGTTCCATTCTCCAATTTCAAAATTGTAATTGCTTGTACAGGGTAGTTGTTTAGGGTCTATTTTCTTGTAAATTTTCAATCTTAGAATGATGTAATCAAACTTATGATAATGGAAAGCAAGATAGCTTGGAGCTAGAATGGAAGTGTCGTACAACTATGTCTCTTAAATTGTATGCATTTTTTTTAAAATTGGAAATATCAAGGATAGCTATGATTTTTGTTGTGCACTTGTTGTGGCAGATATTTGTTTAGTGTCTTATGTTCAAGGAACATATTAAATATTGTTTTTAGCCAAATATTAGAAATATTGCAATACATTTTAGGATCTATAAGTAGGTTGTTTGTATGTCTATGAGAGGCCTTATTGTTGTAATGTAACAATGATTTAAGCGTAATTAATTGTGTGTTCATATTGTTAAAATGTGGTTGTTTCAATTTGACATTGTTCAATGGACATCTTCGGTCTGATAGGTTTTCTTGTGGGAGCCTTAGAAGGATCCAAAATTAATTCAAAATCTCTTTTAATTTCTATTGGAGTAGGTTTATTGTATAATTTTTGTTCCCAATTGCTAAGTGAATGTTGAAATACCAAGATTATAGCTAAATTCAAGGTTAATTAGACATTCCTTGGTATATTTTCATTGGGAAATATCTGCTATAAATCACAATGTTTGAATGTATAATGCATTATATCCTTGAGGCATTGAATAGGTACACCCTCCTTGGTTGTGCAGAGACAAAAGAGATCTTGGTCTTGTGTCTGAATCTCATTCATTGACCGAGAGTTTTGTGGATTAAGATTAGCTATCTTATAGGGATTTGTAGATAATCAATTGGGGAACCAACAATATTATTGAGAGAGTGACACATACAAAGGATAATATAAGTGAAACTAATTTTTTTTTAGTAGATATTGATTCATTAATTAAACATTCTCAAGAGAGATATACAATTGTCTATCTTTCATTGACTATATTGATTCATTAATTAAACATTCTCAAGAGAGATATACAATTGTCTATCTTTCATTGACTATATTTATTTTATGATTTTCAATAATTATTTTATATATATATATATATATATATTATCTCTCACACACACACACACACACACACACATATATAGAATAATGTAAAATTTAAATAATTATTGGGAAATATGAAACATTTAATCTTATATGTATTACTCTTCACCTTTCTATCATTATATTAAAATCATTAGAATATAACTGTGACATGTGACACAAACGGGACTACCCATAAGTTCATAAGAGAAACATGTTTAGTTACAAAATTAGACATAATTATATATTATAAAAGAACCTTAGTGGTTTAATTTCTATGATTAGCCATCTACCAAAATTAGTAAAAAAAGTGCATAAGATTTTTAGTGTATGCTTAGATTCTCACCGCATTCAATGAATGATCACCATCGCCTAGAAATGTGTGTGCTTCAATGGTTGTGATTGACTAAGGATGTTAATCTTGATAACTTTTAAAGACGGGTACACAATACTAAAAATATAAAAAATTATAAATTAAAATTGCTAGAAGACAACAAAAATAAGATCAAAGATATCATTCAAATTATATTTAAATAATTTTTATAATAATCTCTTATCACGAAAATAGCACCAAACTATGATCATTACTATTTGAAAGAGACAAATGACAATAATTCTAATCATTTTGAAAATATTAAAAGTGTGGGGTCAAGTATATTTCAATTATACAAATTTTGACATTATGTTTGTATTAATATCATACATTCATTCATTAAGTTATTTAAATCTAAGGTAATAAATCTAAATCAACTTTTCAACGTTGGTTACGTGTTACTTTCTAAATATAAATAGCCCATAATTCGTACCATGAATAATTTTATAAGATAATATAGACAAGTACACAACCAGAGGGCCATGAAATCTCAATAAATTATATATTTCATCTGCTCGTTAATGCGGCTGGATGTATCGTTTGAGAAATGGGTAACGTGAGATGACCAGGGCTTGGAAACAAATCTTTCTTCAATGCACGTTTTTCTGGACCAGAAACCAGTTAAACATTCCACAAGCATGCGAAATATCGGTCTTACACCATGCCCGGCAGCGGTTAACAATCAGGGAATCTAGGTTTCATTTTCAGAAGGATAAGCTGGCTGTTCCATCAGAGAGGTAGCACATTTGTAAGCACGGATCAGAATCTACTTTTAATCGAAACTTTAAAAAACAATTAATTTTTAATTTTAAATAAACCAATGAAGCGATCAAAGCCGCAATCTGACCCTGCATAAACAACTCGCACATTTGTAAGCGTTAGTGACATCACATTAAATAAGAAGTTTTAAACGTGATTATTGTTCCGGAGTTCCATAGTTAAAATAATCCTTATAAATAATCGTTTTCTTTGCGTATGCTCAAATAAACCCAGCACTTGAGGCATTCACTACATTAGGGATCCTAGAAAGCACAAGTAACACCCATTAGTACAGATCCTTCCTTGTGTTTGCTCATTGTAATGGATCTTGCTGGTCTCAGAAAATCTAAAATGGTTGTCAGGAACGGAGGAGAAACTGACTGCTGCGGTGATTTCAAGATGATGAAGAAAAGAGATGATGATTCCGTAAAAAGAAAAAACAACAATGGGAATTCAAAGGTGTTGGCATCTGATGCCCTGCTTCTCCCCTTGGGACTCACCAACAAGTTGTTCTTTCTGGTTTTCTTCGCATCATCATATTTCCTGATGAAGAGATGGAGAGAGAAGATGGTTACCTCAACGCCTCTCCATGTTGTCAACTTTGGGGAGCTTGTGGCCATTGTGGCCCACTTGGCTTCCTTCATATATTTGCTGGGTTTCTTTGGAATTGATTATGTCCAAAACTTTATCAATGGCAATGATGATTTTGTTGAGAAGGTGGATCTCAGCATCCCTCCAACAACCTGTGGGATACAAGGCAGAGAAGAAATTGTTGTTAAGAAACCTGAGGTCCAGCTCAAGGGAAATACACTTGGTGAGAATGAGGATGGAGACATTGCAGCTGCTGTTTGCAACGGCACAGTGGCCTCCTATTCTCTTGAATCCTCCCTTGGGGACTGCAAGAGAGCTGCCTCTGTGAGGAGGAGGGCTTTGGAGATCATGACTGGGAGATCGCTTGATGGGCTGCCCTTGGAGGGATTTGATTATCAGTCCATTCTTGGTCAGTGCTGTGAGATGCCTGTGGGTTACGTACAAATCCCTGTGGGTGTAGCAGGACCCTTACTAGTAAATGGGTTAGAGTACATGGTGCCCATGGCAACCACAGAAGGGTGTCTGGTGGCCAGCACCAACAGAGGTTGCAAGGCCATTCTTATGAGTGGTGGGGCTACAAGCATTCTTCTCAGAGATGGCATGACTAGGGCCCCTGTTGTGAGGTTTCAGAGTGCCAAGAGGGCTTCAGAGCTCAAGTTCTATATTGAGGATCCCGCAAACGCTGATAACCTCTCTGACATCTTCAACAGGTAGTTGTTTCTTTTCCAGATCCACTTTTTCACTTTGCATGCTTTATTGATCAATATTTTATGCGTATTGGCTCAATGGGTAGTGAAATAAAGCCATATTTTCAGGATAACTGATACGTCTTTTGGGTGCACTTTTTTTCAACAGGACAAGCAGATTTGCTAGGCTACAAGGTATAAAATGTGCAATTGCAGGCAAGAATTTGTACATGAGATTCTCATGCTTCACTGGAGATGCCATGGGAATGAATATGGTCTCCAAGGCTGTTCAGAATGTCTTGGATTATCTTCAAATTACGTTCCCCGACATGGATGTTATCAGCGTTTCTGGTAATTCAAGTCCTCCAATTTTTTTAATTTTTGGGGATTTTACTTCTACACCATGTAATTGCATTGAATTGCGCTTTAAATGGGTGGGCTAATTTTGTAAATGTGCTTCTGTTTTAAAGGCAATTTCTGCGCAGACAAGAAGCCCACTGCAGTGAATTGGATTGAAGGACGTGGAAAATCAGTAGTGTGTGAGGCCATCATAACAGAGGCGGTTGTGAACAAGGTGTTGAAGACGACAGTTCCAGCATTGTTGGAGCTGAACATGCTCAAGAACTTGACTGGATCTGCCATGGCTGGCGCCATGGGAGGATTCAATGCCCATGCTGCCAACATTGTGTCAGCCGTGTTCATTGCAACAGGCCAAGATCCTGCCCAGAATGTGGAGAGCTCCCACTGTCTTACAATGATGGAGGGGGTGAATGGGGGCAAGGACCTGCACATTTCGGTGAGCGTGCCATGCATAGAGGTGGGGACAGTGGGAGGAGGAACTCAATTGGCATCACAGGCGGCGTGCTTGAACATGGTTGGAGTGAAAGGAGCAAATGGGGCATCCCCTGGTGCGAATGCTCAGAACTTGGCCAGAGTTGTGGCAGCTGCAGTAATGGCAGGAGAGTTATCTCTCATGTCTGCCCTTGCTGCCGGCCAGCTTGTGAAAAGCCATATGAAGTATAACCGATCAAGCAAAGGCGTGAAAGAAACAGCCTAAACAGAATAGATTAAATTCAGCTCCCTCAAAAGTGTATAGGCATTCACGTCATTCTGTGGAAATGTTATTTGCTGGGAAGTATACAAGAAGATTTGTAGTTCAAATATGTATATAGCGTTTCTCATACTAGTCCAACACAGAGGATCGCTTCGCCTCATATCGGGTAATACAATGTTGAGGAAAACCAAATCGGGATCTCTCTTGGAGTTCCATATCGTAGCCCTCATACATTAGAGATATCTTTAACCTACGCGCAGGCAAGATTTCCTGCTTAAAAGTATCCAAGAGTTTATCATTTATATTATTTTAAATTATTTCTTTCAATTATAATTTGGTACAAAATTATTTAACAATTGATTGTAATAATAGAAATAATCAAATATATTCATATTTATTATGGCGAAGTTTTTATATTAATTTAAATTTTTATTTACTTTTAAGTTTATTGTAATGGAATGATTATATAATTATATATTAACATGAAATTTCAAATCTCAAGGTTAAGTCAAATGTATGGATATGGGTGTAAGTATGAGCATGAGTGTCGGAAATTAATATAAATATCTAAATACATTCAAATGGTTAGGTATTTTACCACCGAAAATTTTCTCAATATGGATGTGAGGGTAGGTGCTAGAGTATTTCTTTCTTAATTATTTTTTGTTATACTTTGTTTATTCTTTTTTCGGTTTGATTTTTTAAAAGTTTTGCTTTGCTTTTTGTTGCTGGTTTTCCTATGGTCTTGGGGCCTAGAGGCTTATCTATTGTATGATATAAAAGGGGTCCAATGGATGCTTTTCATTTTACTTTGAAGAATGATGTTCATGCTGATGAGGCCATGACATTTGCCCATAAAATTAATCTTAATTTTCTAATGCAAGTCATGCAAGAAGCTAGGTATTATCAAAGGTTTGATAATCATTACTAGTCTAATAGATTCTTGTAAAAAAGCGAGTCTTGTCCCATTTTGGTCATTACTACAAAGGTTTATTTGATGATGTGTATTATGAGTCAAAGCATTATTTGATTTGTAAATTTATTTTAGAGTGATGTTTCCTTACCTCAAGAATTGGGTGCATTATACAGGGAAGCGAAATAAGGATATGGACGAAGATAATAATAAATAATTTCTTCTTCAAGTGGCATGTTCAAGAATTGTTGATTACAATTTGAGTTGTGAGGAACATACTTTTATAATCAACTTGAATTATTCATTGATCCTTATCTTACATGGTTCTATATCAAGAACCTACACATAAGCAATAAGGGAAAATGTTGGGGGTTGTGTTTAGAGGTCTGCCTTAGTCAGGCCCCCATTTTGGTGTTTCCATCTCCATTGACAACCTAGATAGTAGCAATGATGGAAAGATAAAATGATAAAGACTAAAGTAAAACATATAAGAAATTGATAAACTAGATAGAAGTAATAGATATTGAAGTAAAGAAGGAAAGAGAGATATAGCCTTCAAAGAGGAATCCCGATGTCGGTGGCCATGGATAGAGGCATTACGAAATATTGCGAACGTAGGCATAACACTCAAACAACCACCTATTGACTAACATATTCGCGGGATGCTAGCACAACAAGAAGACATCTCCCTAATGCACTATAGTTCACTGGTGAATTGGTTAGTATGTTATAAGAAGTCAAATTGTAAGATGACAAGGCTATCCATGTGGACAAAAGGACAAATAGGTGACAAATGAATTCAATCAGTTTGAAGTGAAGGTTCTTATGTGACATGCAATTACACAAGATGCAATTTACGACGTTAGATTTTACCCCCATTTTAGTGAGCATATCATTATTGAGAGCTATGAAGCTAAAGTAGAGAGATGTTGCCAAGATTTTTGAAGGGGAAGCAAAAATTCCCTGAATGAATGAAGTTGAGCCCAATGAGATAGATTTGAGATTGCATTCGATTTCTCTAAGCTATTTCATCGTAAACATGTTAGTTGTTGCTGAGATAAAACTCCAGTTAATGGAGGAAAAATCTTATTATAAAAGATAAAAAATCATTGTTGCTGAGATAAAAAGGATGGTGCTAGTATGGGTAGCAAAGTGTGTTATGCTAGATAAGCATACAATAGGGTGATGATTTGCAAGATATCACTAGTGTGTATAGCAAGTTGTGTTATGCAAGATAGTCATACGATAGGGCAAGCATAGATTGATGTGATAAGTAGTGAAATTTCCACTACAAACTAGCGACAAGATAAATAGATCAAGTGGTTTGGCCCCCACAAAGGAAAACAAGATAAATAGATCAAGTGGTTTGGCCCCCACCAAGACAAACAAGATAAATAGATCAAGTGGTTTGGCCCCCATCAAGGCAAACAAGAATGATAATATAAACACATACAAAATGTAAATTAAGAAGGTATGATAGCCCCCCTTTAGAATGGTATTCATGAAAGGCATGTCATTTTAACGAGAAGAAATGTTGTGGCACGTTAACATAGCCAGATGTTACCATGGAATTTCATTTTCGGCGTCCATGACACATAAGACCCACAAAATCAACAAAAATGCAAGAGCACAGGGGGACACAATTATTCGGAATCAAAACCCATAGCAGTAGGATAAAATAAATAGTATAGTTGCAGATGGTTGTTTCATCATAATGCAAAAGTTCTTGGATCAGAAGAAGGGCACATGAAGAAAAAGATAAAATAAAGATGTTGGTCAACATGGAAGAAGGCCTAAATGCCTTCAAGGGTTTGCATCATCCCTGAATGTTGAAAAGCATGATACAATAGATAGAAGAAATAGATAACATATAGAAGAATTTGTATGATAGAAAATACCCTATCCGATCACTTGCAGAGTTACTTGGGTCCTCCAAAAGAGAACAACAGATAAATCTTGTCAACCCCTCATTTTCAAGCACCTACAAAGTAACTTAGGTTCTCCAGGATGGAACAAACATATAAAGAAAGCACAGAGGAACACAATCATGCACACACACTATGCTACAAGATAAAGAAGGTATTGATCATCCTATTATTTATCTTGCTAGTTAGAAATTAAACTATAAATGGTATTTTTATATAAATGTTTTCTTTATGTGGGCCAAATAAAATGATTATTGCGATTTAAATATGACTCTATGAAATAATGTACACATCTGTTTCAAAATTGAATGTTTTCCAGATTTTATAGGATAGATGTTACTTGATGTGGCAGTTTATTTTAAATTTTTTTGTGCCATGTGGAGTTCTTGATTGCTCCAAAGTGCTCCAAGCCATTTGTTACATTGATGATAGGTTTATTTTGAAAAGATAAGAAATTTTGTTTCCAAGAGGAACTCCCAGTTCCACTATTGTGAATTGAGAGATCATGAGTGAGACATCTGGTTCCAAGTCTTTTGTTATAACTACCGTTCAGTCATCTGAGGTGGTGTCTTTTGTATCTGAATTTAAAGGGTATATTTTGCCATCTCTGTAGTCAGTTTGGAAGTTAGTATCTAGTTAAGTATTCTGTTGTTTTTTAGTATCATTTTCCTATTAGTTTCTATCAAACACTTTGTTTTACTCTCCTTTAGGGGCACATTATAATGCAAGTTTGAAGGAATTTGATCTAATTTTGGTGTTTTAGTTCCTCTAGAGGTAGAACAGGGCCCGCTCTTCTTAAGGAATGTGACTTTGTTTCATTTTGTTATTTTTTATTTATCTGCATAGTAATCTTTATACTTTGTTTTAGTATTTTTTGAGTTCTACAACATAATTGTGGTTTTTTTTTGAAGATATCAGATTAACTAGAATAGGATGAATGTTTTTGTTAAGATAGTTTATTTTCAATAAACTTTTCATTGTCATGTTCTTAGAAAGCATTAGAGCAATTTTCTTAAGTGAAGATTAGGTAGAAGATTTATTGTGTTTCACTCATGGAATCGATTTAGGTTTTGAAATGTATGTGCTTTTAGATTAATTTATTTTTATTTCTTTCAAGAAAGCATAAAATAGGTTCTTTTATTGCAAAGTAGAATTAGGTGTTTGATTTTAGTACAATAGGATTTAACTTAGAATCTATTCATTTGATTTTTTGGAATAGTTGATTCTGTGAATGGTTCCTATGAAGTTAAGTTTGGTGTGAGTGAGGCAGCTAGGTCATTATTCATAGGGTGATTGTTGGTTTAGAAGGGTTATTCAAATATAGGAAGAACATACCTCTATGAGTTCTACAATTAGAGTTTCCAAATGATAGCTCCTCATGGATCCTGACTAAGAAAGAATCACAACATTGTAATCAAACCCTGGCTCCCACCGGAACTGAAAGCAACCCTTATTAGATATAGGTTTAGATACACCCAATTTGATAAATATGAATGAAATGATGCGAGTATATTGAAAACAGTAGCCCCACCCATTAAGGTAGGTGGAGATGAAGGGAAGATATTGAGTAGTGGGTAAGAGTTAATAAGATTTCTTAACTCTTAACAATAATTTCTTCTTTGTCAGCTATCCCACAGGTTATTGGAGGGATGTTGAGATCCACCTTCTCAACAAAATCATCATTGCCAGTGATAAATTTTTGGACATAATCAATTCCAAAGAATCCCAGCAAATATATGAAGGAAGCCAAGTTGGCCACAATGGCCACAAGCTCCCCAAAGTTGACAACATGGAGAGGCGTTGAAGTACGCATCTTCTCTCTCCATCTCTTCATCAGGAAATATGATGATGTGAAAAAAACCAGAAAGAACAACTTGTTGGCGAGTCCCAATGGGAGAAGCAGCGCATCAGAGGCCAACAACTTTGAATTCCCATTGTTCTTCTTTCTCTTTACACAATCATCACCCCTTGTCTTCATCATCTTCAAATCACCGCAGCAATCAGTCTCTCCATTCTGGACAAACATTTTAGATTTTCTGAGACCAACAACATCCATTACATTGAGCAATCACAAGGAAGGCTCTGTACTAATGGGTGTTACTTGTTCTTTCGAGTATTCCTAATGCAGTCAAGGCCTCAAATGCTGAGATTGTTTGTGCATAGGCATAGAAACCGATTATTTATAACACAAATGTTCCTTTGGTTCGAGTATCATTTCGACCATTAAAATCCATAACAATCGTAAAAGAAAACCCCACGTTTAAAACTTCTTATTAGTCCCGCCTATAGATAGCGTAGACTAATGTTTCCATCTCCCTCATTTATCCAAACGGTTTTAGTTTACATTATTTTATTTATTAACATATTTTTCTTTCTATTTTTACATTCTTCTGATTGGCTAGTGCAGATACTCTGCAAGAACAAGACTGCAAGAACAAGAATACATGCTGCAAGAAATAAAAAATGGGGCCCACGCAATTAAATTATAAAATGTGTTTTTTAAATCTTTAATCAAATATGGCACCAAAAGCAAAGGCAAAGTGCTAATAAATATCTTCAAAAACCCTATGGACTAAAGGATTGAAGCTATTTTCCCAGCTCGTTTGGTAATATATATTTTTTAAATTATTATTGTTAATTATTATGTTTTAAAAAATTTCTACAAAACAGTAATTTAAAATTAATTTATAAAATAAAATAATGTGATATAAAAATGTCACATTTTTCTTTAAAAACTTCATATAATATTCTATAGTTAAATGTTATATATTTAATTTTTATATAAAATTAATATTCAATTATATTTATTTATTTTTTAAATATATAATATAATTTATACTTATTATTATATCAAATATTTTTTTGTATTAAGTATCATAGAATCAGAAAGCTCATTTTTTGCTCATTCGAGAAAAAATATTATAACTACTAGCTCCTTTCGAGCACCAAACTAGAAACAACAATTGGAAGACCAAGGGTCACAACTTAGAAAATCCACTTTAAACAACCAATGGAAAACCAAGAGTCACAACTTATAATTCTATACAAAGGTGTCTCTCATGGGAGTTGAACTTGAGTCTCCACATTGAGAACTCAATGCTTTAACTAACTAAGATCAACCCCTTGGACATTATATCAAATATTTTAAGATATTATTTTATATTATATTATATACCGATTTTTATAGATTATCTCTCCCCATTCTATCTCCTCTCTCCCTATCACAAACATAGCATGTGCATATTGGCAATGAATCCTTATCTCTCTACACTCTATATAGCCATATACATCTATCTTTCCTTCTCCCTCATCCTCTATATTTTTCTATTGCTTCTACTTTATATGCCTCTCTCTATCTTTATCTCTCCCTCTACGTCTCTCTATATCTATATCTATTTGTCTCCCTCTATCTTCTTCCCTCCCCCCCCATCTCTAGACATGTGTCCCTGCATTCATTTATGTCTCTCCCTCTCTATCCCTCTCACTATTTTTAGGCCTCTATATCTATATCTCAATGTCTATTTATCTCTATCTCTCCACACTTACATCCAAAATTCCCCTTTATCTCAATCTTGTTATCTCATCCTCTCTCTCCACCCCGACATCTCTCCCTCACTCTATTTCTCTCTATATATCACTTCCTATCTATATATTTAACTTTCTATCTCTCCCTAGATCTCTACCTCTACCTCTACACATTTATCTCTTTCATCTCTATCTATCCCCATCTCATCTCTTTATCTCCCTCTCTCTCTCTCCTCCTCTCCTTCTCTCCATATCCCTTTCCCCCATCTCTATCTTTATCTATACCCTTTTTATCTCTATCTCCTTATCCCCCCTCTCTCACACTCTTCCCCACTCTATCTCTCCCTCTCTCCCTATTATGAACATCACATAAGCCTAAATATTTGGTGCAAGGGCACTCAAAGGTGTGCTAGAACATGTGTTCGAATGCAACATGATGTGTTGCCTTGAAGGTTTCTTGTGTATGTCCTAGATGGATTTGGTAGGTCCAATGCTATGTAATAAGCCCTAAGGCTCCCAAGTTGTATACTTCGTCACAAGCCTTGTATGGGCATTTTATTTATGTTTTTGTTGTCTAGGGGTCCTAGAGATGTTGTCTGTCCAATTTGTAACCTTCAAAATGAAGGCAAGTGTGTGATGTCATAATTTGTTAAAAGCTGCTATGTTGTCATAGGCAATTTTGCAACTTTTTGAGTTGTGGTTACATTTTGTATGTTGGGAAGTGGTTGGAAGGCTTCCTTAGCCTTATTTAACCCCAAGAAATGATTCCCAAAGGTTAGCTTGATACTTTGAATGAAATTTATGCTTCCTACTAATCTGAAATTGTCATTTTTACTACTTTTTCTTGAGTTCTTGGTCTTGCTACGGATTTGTACGTACTTTTGGAAGAGATAATGTCTTGAATTGGGTGTAATAGTGAATTACCTTTCATTTGAAGTTGGTTTGAGGTCTTGAAGTTCTGTGGTTGAGGAGTAGTTAATTTTTCTTTCTCGCCGCCTATTAAAACCCCCAAAACCGGGGTTTGGATGCAAAAGGAGTCACCATTCAACATTCCTCAATGGGAAAGGTTTGAAACCATGAGGAATGTTTGATAACCATGTACACTAGATAATTTTCTTGTTTTGGGGAGTAGAAGGTCTCGGCTTGGTACTGTTGGAGTGATGCCCTAGACTTGACATCTTCCATGTTGCAAGTTTGTGCAATGAAGGATTGAATAAATACTTGAGACAGTGGACACAACGGTGGTTAAAAATTGCTTAGAGGGGACCCTTAGACATGTGTAGACCCTCTCCAAGAGCCCTAACTTCATTTCCATCTGACTGGTGAAGGTTTTGAGGCCTAAAACCCTATATCGACTAATTAGACCAAAATAGGCACAATAGGGCTTGAACACTTGCACTCACAACCCAGATGCAGAAGTTTGAAATCTTTTAGAGGGCCCAAAAGTATACTTTAATATCAAATTTGTTCAGGGGGTTGTTCAGATAGTTTGATAGATAAAGTGGGAAAAGTCCAAAAGGAGGGCTAATTGCTTATAGCCCTATTTCCTAGGTCCCTAAGGACAAAAGGCAGAAAGGACTTGTAAATACCTATCAAAGGGGTCAAGGTTAATGAAAATACCATGTAAAACATGTGAAACCACTAACATATGATAAATTCCACCATTTGAACAAAAGGTCCTGTTGGCAAAGGGCTTGGGGTTGTGAGGTGTCTTGGTTTAGGGGTTGAGTACATAACAGTAGGAGTTTCCTAGAGAAACTAGATTGTATTGAGTAGATTGATCCTTGGGAAGGATCAAGGAAAGGCTTAAGAACCTTTGAAAGGTTGGAGAGATTAGACCATTGGATGGTGCCAGGTGTTAACCCTCAAAAGAAACCAAAGAACTTGCTCATTAACACCAAACGCTCTACATCAATATCTTCTCAATTCATAGGTTTTATTTCACTCCTAATTGGATCTTTTCAAGTGGATGCATAATTGATTTCAAGGTATCATCTCTTCATTAAGACCTTTGTTGCAGAAACAACATCACTTGCTAAATGGCCTAGCAATTCACCTCATTTAATTCACAAGAGTATGCAACTAATAAACAAAAAAAATTCCTAATTGACCTTCCACACCTCTTTGGCATATCTATTGCACACCAAGGAGAAATTTCTAGTTTAAGGCTAATGTTTGATTGCTCCATCAATTGTCTTCTTTCACTTACACTACTGAAATATTTGTATGTCTATTTCAACATCAAAACAAAAATTACGACAAACAAAAAGATAGTTGTCCTAAGGTACTAGACAAGCCAAAAACCACATAACATCAATCACTAAACTCCTTATGAAATCTAAACAACAAACAATAACTTATCAGTTTTTAGCATATAGGTAGGGACTCTAGTTGTATCACAACTCTTGTTTAATGTGGTGTCACTTACGATTACAAATGTGCCAAAACGGTCATGGTTTTGTGTTCACGATTGCGAGCTTATTATCATGGTTTTCTCTTCAACATTTCCAAAGCAGTTGACGGTGTAGGAATGACATTTCGCACGTGAAATAGGTGAAGGGGAATAATTGTTTGAGCTAGCTCGTTCATGTTGTTGAAAATTTAAGGGCATTTGGTGTTTAAAAATTTATTAGATGTGATATTTATATAGTATTATTATTTCAAATAATAAAAGATTATTTTTAATTAAAGATGATTTAGGACAATTTATCTTGGCTCTTATTAAGAATTTTTTTAAGGGAATTAACAATGAAATAGAAATGGAATACTTTATGTAGGATTCATGTGTGAAAAAAATAATATTTAAAACATAAATATTGAAATGGAGTCTATGAATTATTAGGTAGGGGGCATTTCTTATATGAGATGAGCAACTTGGTCTTTGAAATATACGATTGAAAGTTAGGGAAAACTAGTGCAAGACGATTAGACCTACTTTATACATGTTGATTTTGCATTTTCTTGAGAGGTCCTAAGGACATTTCAAATGCTTATATTCAAGCAAAGATAATTTAAACCATGTGTTCAATTCCATAGTGTTTGTAATTATGTTGTACATATTGTACTTGTAACTAACACTATTAACCATTGATCATTTTTTCATGTTTATATATACTACAAATTCTAACATATGAATCTTCCTATTCTTCATTTCAATGACCTCCTATTAGTGATAAATGAATCATCTCTATATAATGAATAATTAAACTTGTTAAAATTATTAAAAAATTATGATTTACAATATGCCACTTTATTGAGTTTTGTTTTGCCAGTATTCTTCTATTTCTGATTTTTATTGTTTAAGCCAATATTTTTGTATTTGGCATACAGATTGCATACCAAGGTGCAATTGCTAGTATTAACACAATATGATGTAGAAGAGTGAGCAACTAGATTTTTTAAGGGTATTGTAACAAATTAATTGTGAATTGGACAATTTACATCAATTCTAAATTAAAATTGTTTATCGAGAGGCAAACTTGATGGTGGATCCTTTAGCCAACCAAATTATTGACACAAAAGAAAAAATCATTATCACTAACCAAAATAGTGATTGGAGGTATATAAGTGAGACTACCTAAGATTAATATTTATAGGTGTGTTTGTGAATAAGAGAAGAACAATATGGTTGCAAATCTAAATGAGCCCATATATCTTTTTTTGACCTAAAATAGATTCACAATATTGGTTAGAGCTAAGAATAATTATCAACAACATAAAAAGGGAGGAATATGAGTGTATCCTATGAAGGATTGATCATTGGATTATGTAGAGACTAAATGTTTTATTAAAAAAATTGCATCTATGAGGATCTTTGGATCCAACTAAATCTACCAGTGCATGAATGAGGATCTCTTGTTCTAACCACATCAAAAAATTTACATTAGATCTGACCATGTAGAGAGCGTGACTAAGATGTTTTGTAGTCAATCATTTGATGAAGGTTGCACATGAGGATTGTAAACATTTGGTTGAAACATTTTTGAAGCACTTTGTAGATATTTTGAGGTAAGTGCTATGAGTGAGTTGGCCACAACTCGTTATATTCAAAAGAATATATGTGAAGTAGCTCTATGCTCAATCAAAGTCTACAAGATGATGATTCTAGGTAGTTGCGTGGTGTGTAATACATCAAGGCTTTGAGAGAGAACTTTAAATTGCATAAATCTCTCTACCTACTAAGAAGTAGCTTGATCAAATGTAATTTAGTGATATTACTATCTTGAGAACAAATAAAAAAGGTTGACAAATTATACAAAGTTTTATGCGTCTAATGTATAATAATACATGTGAGAGTTATGAGTCAAGAGAATAGACCTATAAACTATAATATGATATATATACATATAATCCAATTTCTATATTAAACAAAAATATAATTTTTCTCCATCCAAAAAATTACCCCAAGATAACAGCTTGCATTTATCCGTATAATCAATATATTTATTTAACTCAAATCACAAATTATAGAAATACAAGTAAATATAAACAAATAAATAATATTTACAATTAAATTGTCAAAACTTAGACACATCAAAATATTGTGTCTAGAGTCTTCTAAAAATAGAGACGAGATGTTTTGTTACGACTCCCCTAACATCAATAAATACCAAAGAAAGACTGAGTAAGTTCAAGTTGCACACTAAACGGGTTTTTGGTCAAGAAAAATGTGCATTGAAGAAAGATTTGTTTCAATGCCCTGGTCATCTCACATGCCTCCAAGATGTTGACTACTTTTTCTATCCATTCAGAAAATTCTGTAGAAAGTCATGGATTCTACTTTGCCCATTTCTCAAAAGAATGGAAGATTCGTGAGTAATATACTTAAATAATGAAGGTGCTCACCTAAATAATGTTAAAATTTATTGTGCAAAATCACTTGAGAAGATACATGCTGATTCATCCAACCTTCCACCTGATGACTTAGGTGCAATTTTTCAAGTTTTAAAGTTTAAAGATGTTAGAATCCAATTTTTACAATGGATTATTCAGTGATGGATCTAATTGTGATTCATATGTATTTGATGGAAGAAGGATAATCAATTGAAGATAATTTAGTGAAGTTATTTGATGATGAATTTGTTGATTGCAGATAGATATTTTGATACATAAACAAATGAAGTTATTTGTTAATCAAATAAATATCATTTATCCTTTTCGAGCTTTTTCTTATTCAAATAAATAAATATTTATTTATTATTTAAATTATCATTTTCCTAAATTAAATAAATATTTATTTAATTGGTCCCACTTCCTCTATTAATTAAATAATCCTTATTTATTTTACTAATTCAGTATCTTTTTCCCTCCATGACACTTGTCATTTATCTCTTAGTTTTCCTCTACCTACCCATTTTATATTTTATTATTTTTCCTACCTACCCTCTAATCCTAGCCAACCATTTATCTTTTCACCTCTTAATCATATCACTCCATTTTCTAAAGTGTCTTCCATATAAGAGGATACTCTCTTCCTTTCACAATCCTAGCTAACTAATGCATCTAAGTACTTTTGCAATCAAGCCTTCTTGTGATCAATCTACTTCACAACCACAATCTATTTTTAATTGAGCTCTTGTGCACATACAAAATCTGAGAGCAAATATATCAAACAAGATCAATGGATATAAGAGACAATGGAGATAAAATCATACTTAACATGTGAATGGTATAATCTTTATGTTTTGTTGGTTGCATGTTCTTAGGTTTCTTCATTGGTGTATGGTGAATGCTTTATTGTAGAACTAGGGTTTGTTATGGTTGGATCTTTTGTGGTTTTTCAATAGTTTGTCATCATCATTTTTCACCATATACAAATATGACAATTATCAATTTGATTATAGAGATTCAGGAAATAAAACATGCAAGTAGATTAATCATGAGAATCATGAACTACTTTAGTAATTAGTTTTTCATGACCATTTTATTGATTAGGAGACTATAATCAAAATTTGTATTTTTCTAAATATAAGGATAAACTTATAGAACTTAGGAGCATGTGAAACACCTTGATAATGTTACACATTTAAAAATCATGTGAATAGAAATAATAATTTGCATAGTCATGAACATTGTACATGTAGAAAAATATCTCATACATAGTTAGGTAAGTTTTCTTTGTTTTTCTTTTCTTTCATTGGTTGTTTGTTCTAATTAATTAAAGAGGGATATGCTTAAAAATATACATATCCACTAAAAAGAAACTACCTAGGGTGCATGAGGCATGCACACCCAACCAAAAAACATAGAAGACCAAAACACGCTAAAACCCCATAAATGACTATAACAAAACCATTAAATAAAGAAACAAAAAATAGACACCAACCACCCACTGAAGACATGAAGGAATGGTCCACTAAGAGGGGGCGTTATCATCCCACCATTCATGGCAAAGGACTTTAACTTTTTCAGAAAAAAGATAACCTTTTGTTATAATCTTTCCCAAAGGTCAGAGTGACTAAATCTGGAGTACCCTTCACAACAAAGGTGAGGGGGTCCATCACCACAAAGGGAGTCTCTAGGTATCTCTTCCTCTTCACCTTCTTTTATTCTATCTCCTCTTGGATAGCATTCAAAGAAGCCAAATTCTTCGCTACCATTTATTGACTCAAAGTAGTCATTTCCTCAACCTTTGTTTTCAAAGCCTCATGATTTTCCTTCAGCTCAATCATATTTCTCCTCTCATCCCTTTAAGATTTTTTTGCATTAAGATCCTTGATTTTATCCTCCTTACTCTCTCATTTTTATAATTTCCTGACCATAACATTAGCAACCCTCCAAACCCTCTCCTCCTTTTCATATAGTGCCCAACTATCATCACGAGCCTCTACCTCAGCCATAGCTTCAAGCCTATTGATCTTCTTCTTGGCCACACTTAATTAGGAGAGGAGCCTACGACTGACCACATCCTATCTATCAACCACCCTAGCCAGCTTAGAAACTTGCTTAGCTAGAGCAGGGGAGTCGAGTTTGGGGGTGGAAATGCCATGAGTTAGTGAAGAGGACACTAATGAAGGGGTGAAGGGGGATTTCTCTTCAAAACCATCTAAAGTCCAATCAAAACCCATTACCGAGGAGGAATGATAATCCTAAATATCCACATCCTCTTTAGATTCCACCAACTCAATATCCTTAGAAGTGGGGGAGGGGGTTTTTCTATATGGATCCTTGAATAGGGTTGAACCAAGCAAGGATAAATCATAATTTCAAAATAGGGGCACCATAAATCTCAACAACCAGGTTAGATTCTAGTATGGGGCCAAGAAAAATCTATCAGTCTCTCTAAACAAGGACAAAGCCAAGAGAAAAATATAGAGCCCCAAGATTAAGCCTTGTTGGAGATGGAGAGAATTCTTAGCTTTTGTTGATTTTGTTTTAGTTTAGTTATTTTTTATTTGTTTGTGTTCCAATTTTTGTTTTCCCTAGAGGTCTTTATTTTACAAAAATTATTTCAAAAAGAGGATAGAAGTAAATTTCCTAAAATTAAAAAATTTAGAAAGAATTTTGTAAAAGAGAAGTTAGTCTTATTATAGGTTTTGTAATTTTACTACAAATTAGAATAATTCCCTATAACCATCAAGGTATAATCTATTTTATAACTAATATTATGAAATTTTAAAAGAAGAATCATTAAAATAGATAGTTGACTTAATTATAAATAACTTAAATTATTAAGAACACTAGGCCAAGCTTATATTTTGACGAGTAATTATTGAAACAAGGGATGCAATGTGTAAAGTTCTTGCCAATAGTTCGAGAAGGAAGTAGAGAGATGTAGATGGAGATGGAGATAGAGAACAAAAAGTACATATATATATATATATATATATATATATACAGAGAGAGAGAGAGAGAGAGAGAGAGAGAGAGAGAGAGAGAGAGAGAGAGAGAGAGAGAGAGAGAGAGAGAGAGAGAGAGAGAGAGAGAGAGAGAGAGATTGCTTGTACTATTTGAATTATATGAGATGGAGGTTGGTCATAAGCCACTCAAGTTAATCACAGTTGCGATATTTGGAAAGCCTTATAGATAGGTAGACCAAGTTCTATCAAATCACATATCATCTTGATACCTATTTATCATAAATCTAATGTCATTAACAAAAATAAGTAGATAATAAACTATTAATTTAACAAAGAAAAATAGAACAAATATTTACTACTTTTTTACATAAATATAATTACTATCAACCTTAACAATCTTGTTCAAAACAAATCAAATTATTGTTGTTTGCACCAAGTATTTCAGTTTGTTTTTAAAAACCCATGACTAGAAATCTTCAGAGCGTTTGTGAATTCTTTTAACTTCTATTTGGTATATTCACCTTTATTTTTTCTTTCAAACCTACTATTTGGACAAAATGACTTTCCAATGCCTAAGGTGAACCAATACATAAATTATAATATATGAGAATAACCTATGTATTAGTACATCCTAAGGGTTGGATAGAAAAACTCAACCAGAAGATTTGCTATAGAAAGCTCATGAGACGTCATTGTTCATGCTTCCAGCTCCTAAATTGTTGTTCTCCAACCACAAAATTGAACAAGAAAGAAGTAATTGGTCAAAATAATTGAATAGGATTGTAATTATGTATTTTTTCCTAATGATTATTGGATAGTACTAGGCAAACACTTCTTGTAAGTACTCAAGACATAATTTTGTAAAAGATCAAAATACAAACTTTGAACAAGATCATTGTTTTGAAATTCTTCTATGTTAGCATAAAGTCATCCTACAACATTTAATTTCTAAGAATTTTGTGTTTCAAATTTCTAATTTAACTTAAAATATCATAGTTTAAATTTATTAACCTTCTAGCATAATCTTTTATTAACAAAATTTTATATTACAATATATGATTTTTAACTCTCTCATTTCAACTTCAATACCTTCTCCCATTTAATATATTTTCATAATAATTATCAAATATTATCTATTATTTATTTAAACTTTAAATTAAAATTAATTTACTATCCTTTAAAAAAAATTGTGTTTTAAATTTTTAAAGTTTCAACCTTCATCTCAAATTTTTAATCTTTTATTGTGAAAATGATTGTAGTGACAAATGCTTTACCATAATTCTGCAAAGCCCAACACTAGTAACTATATACTTAATCCTAGGGTTGTTAGCTTTTGTTTGTATAATACCCTAGGAAGCACATTCCACCATAATTTAGTTGGAGCCTCACTCTTTTCATCTCCATTGGGAATTAAATATTAGCCTCACCATAATGTTTGATATTTAATATATGATAAAATAAATGTGTGCCCCATTAAAATAAGAAACACAACATGTCAAGTTCCTAACAATAGTCTAGTTAGTTTGGATTAGACAATAGAAAAGAAGAAAGATGAAATATGGAGAGATAGAGATAGATATGCAAAGATATATAGATATAGAGTTCTAGGAAGCATGAGAGAGAGAGAAGGGGGGGGGGGGGGTGACATCTCTAGAGATAGAGAGAAGAGAGGAAGATAGAGAGAGATAGGTAGATAAAGAGGAAGAAATATAGAGGAAGAGAGAGAGGGAGAGATTTAAATAGATATAAATGGTGAGATTGTGTAATAGACAGATAGAGATATAAGAAGATATAGAGGGGGAGAGGAATAGAGAAAGAGACAAAAAGATATATGCATAGATACAAATAACTAGAGAGTAGAAATATACAAACAGATATGGAGAGAGGAAGAGAGGGAGAGGGAAATAGGGGGAAATAGAGAGTGAGGAGGGATAGAGAGCTATATGAGAAGATTAAGATAGATAGAATATTTTACAGTCAATTTTTGTTAGTGTTACTATCCTCACTGAATATAGCAGACACTTGTACTTTTTGGAAAATTATCATATGGTAATTATTAATTGTTAGTTGCTATTTGTAAAGAAATTTATTTTTTAGTACAATGAGATTTAAATAATTGCCTTGTCAAACAAGTATTAACTTAATCATTTGCAATAATAAATGACACTCATTCTCCTCCGAAGAGCAAGCAAAATGATAAAAGTAGTCAGATGTGTAAGATTATTCCATATAATGTATAATAATAAATAAAACTTAACTATACATTTTTTAGTAAATTGTATATACATTTAAATAACAAATATAAATAAATACTAAACATAAAATATATTTAATGTTTTAATTAATATTATATGTAAAAATTATATTATGTTTAATAATGTGCATTGAATTCCAAATAATATCTAATAATTAATGTAATTCAAATATATATTTAATAAATAATATACCTACATTCAAATAATAAATAGAAATAAATACTAAACATATTGAATACTTAATATTTTAATCAATATTATATATTAAATAGTCTATTAGATGTAGCATGCACGAGGAGTGGGGGAGTCTAGGGTTGTAGGTGAAGACGCAAGGGAGGAAGACAATGGTGATCCAGACGGAGCGGTGGTGGATGTGGGATGGGTCTTGACTTTTCCGCCTTCCCTCATTTCCGTTTTCGCCTCTGCTTTTTGGCGGCTTGGCTGGAGCGGGGGTCATGCTGGAGCCAGGGTTTTTGTCGTGGATGGTGTTATTTTGGTAAGTTATGGCGACAACCTCTCTCTGTTGGTCGTTTGGGTAGATGCTTTTTTGTTCTTTCTTTCCTCTCTCATTTCCCCCTTACGGGCTAAAGGATCTTCTGTTTTCTACGACTCTATGTGGTTGTCCTTCTCTGTGGCTGGGATTTTTGGTGCCATTTTTGGATCCTCTGTGGTCACTACCTGGTTTGTTTGTTTGGGTTTCAGATCTTGGGATTTTGTCATCTTTATCTCGTATTTTTCCCCTGCGTTTTCTATGAAGTTGATGTCCTTTCCATTGGATATGGATAGGATTGTGGTGGAAAAATCTAGAGTTTGGGTGGCTTTTTGACATCCATCTCTGTTTTCTGTGGCTATCATGATGAAAGTGTCTTCTATTAAGGTGGAGACATCCTTAGTGGGAAGAGATGGGTGTTCCTATCCCGAGGCTCTGTTGATGGGAAGTGGCTACTTTGGTTTTGTGTTGCTTTTGGTTTGTCTTCTCCTTCAGTTGGATCCTTTATTTTCTCCCCCTATTGAGGTAGGGGTTGATTCTCTAGAGAGAGGTGGCTCTTGCCTATGAGGGGCTTGTTAATATTGTGGGGACCCTCTGTGTTGTCCTTGCTTATTCCTTGGTGAGGGTTTCTTTCGCTCTTCTTTCCCATTCTCATGGATCTTTGATCGAGGTAGTGTGCTCTCCTATAAAGGTGAAGAGGTTGCATGGTTTTTGAGTTGAGTTTGAGTTCTTTGGGCAGCCAATCTTCTTTCCTTCTAATCCTATTGAGGTGGATCTCTCTGCTACTGAGATGGAGAGATGGCGTGAGGGAGTTTTTTGGCTACTGTTGTTTTTGTTGTTGGTTGAGGGAGCCTATTAAAACCCTCATGGTATGCTCTGCATAAGGTTTTGGGTGCCTTTTCAAAACCCTATGTCCCAGAATTTGCCTTCAGGACAAGATATTATTGTCTGGGCCTTGATTGGTTGTGGGATCCTTGTAAAGCCCACTCTTTCAATTTGTGGGAGCATTGTAAAACCCACTCTCAAGGATGAGGGAGCCTACCAAAAACCTTTGTTTTTTGTTTCTCTCAGGGACAGGCTTGATGCTGGTAATTTTCAAGGGCCGAGTTTGGTCAGTGATTGTTTTTGGTTAGGATAAAGATTTGTTGTTTTTAGTGGCCTGGAAACATTTTAAAAGGTTATGGGAGCCTAGGAAAACCCTTGTTGGCTAAGGGTTCCTATTAAAACCCTTGTTTTATGTTTTTGCGGGTCTTTTGTTTCATTGATTTAGACCCACTATTTTGGCCAGCCTAATTTGTAATGTTATACTTCTATTCCTTGGTTGGTGTTTGGTTGCTTGTGGTTGCTCTATATTTTTGGTTATGTTAGTTGTAGCCTTTGGTTTTTGGGATCTATGCGTGATGCACGAGCATCCTTGGTTCTTCGCAATCTTGCATAACCCAAAAATATTTCCTTTCAGTTTCTTTGTTCTTTTCAGCAGTTTTGTTTTTGAGAGTAACCAGAGACCTTTGCGTTGATCATTTCTCTTGCGGAGTTGGATTTTAACTTTATTCTTGTTCATCTTTCTTGTTCAAGATCCGCATTTTATTTGGATCTCTTTCCAGCAAGTTATCACTTCTGGATTGTCCCGCAATTTTTTGTTTGTCCCAGATGCTTGAGCTTAATGGCTAGTTGGTGTTCCCAGATCTTGCATAGTGATTCCTTCATTTGTGGAGCTGACTTATCATTTGTGGGAGGATTTTCGATGCCCAACTAACCCTCTTGTTGGTTTGCACTTCATGGTGATGCTTTGCCAGAGGATTTTCGTCTCATCTTTGGGCCGACCTATCTACACGTTTCATTTTTCTTTCTTTTGGGAATGTGATCTTTCATGATCGACATGGATGATCCCAGATGCTATATAATAATGTATTTGATCATAGCAGATAGAGTATTCAGAATATAGAACAATAGATTGTAATTTGACTCTGATGTTTACTTCTGGATTTATGCATATGGATGTATTTAAGTAATAATGCAGTTGGCTACATGCAAGCCAAATGTTACTCGTAGTTGTATTTGAATCAATGAATTGATCCATTCCTGATCTAGCATTCTCTCTCTCTCTTATGTTGTATTGTGCTGTTTTGATCTCTCTGCACGAACCAAACTTCCTATTTGGGGATTCTCCTATCTGTGGCTGCACCAATTGGTATCAAAACAAAGGTTCATCCTATTGAATTTTGTTGTAGGGTGGTGGATTACGGATCTGACTTGTAGTTATAGAGGACTTGCTCCTAAGTCCTGAAGAGGTAATGTGAGAGGTGAAAACCAGAGAGATGCTAATCTGGCGGTGATGGAGATGTTGAGATAGATTGCAGATCATTTAGATGTTGTTTATACCGCACAAAGAAGAGGTTGACATATTGAGGATGTAAGTGATGAAGAAGAAGAGTAGAATGCTGAACTAGAAGATGGAGTTCAATCGGAGTTGGTGCAAGATGATGAAAGATTGATTAGAACTTTCACAAATGTGAACAGTAAACTGCACTTTAACCCACCAGAGTATAGTGGTAAGCTAGATTCAGATGAGTTGATAGAGTGGATTACTTAGATGGAGAAATAATTTTATTTTGAGGGTATCGGTGAAGAGAAGAAGGTGAAATTTGCTTGCACAAAGTTGAAGGGACATGCTTCCTAGTGGTGGGAACATTTGCAGACTGATAGATAGAGGAAAGGAAAGGACCAAATTAAATCTTGGGATCAAATGGTGAGTAAATTGAAGGCGAAGTTTTTGCCGGCTGACTATCAAGTTAATTTATTTTAGAGATTGCATAATCTGAAGCAAAAGGAATCTAGTGTGAAGGAGTACACCGAGGAGTTCTACAAGTTGAATATCATATCCGAACATGATGAAGATGAAGTTGATTAGATTGTGAGGTATGTTAATGGTTTAAGAATATCTATACAAGATGAGATTAGTATGGTGAAATTGCAGAGTGTGGAATAAGATTATTAGTATGACCTAAAAGCTAAAGAAAGATTGAATAAGAGGCATGAGAAGAAACAAAGAGGAAGAGGCGGAATATTTTAGAGAGGTAGATCCTTTACCGTAGGTGGCAGATCCTTTACGGAATAGAATAAAGGCAAGGCAGAAGATAAAAGTGATGAAAATTCAAATCAGAGGAATGAAGGAAATTACTAAATTCAAATTGGAGGAATGAAGGAAATTACTATCGGAATGGTGGACAAGGTGGTTACTGGAATGAGGTTTTAAGAGAGATGTTAAGAGAAAGTTTACTAGAACCTATTTCAAGTATGGTGGAGAAAGACACCGATCTTTTGAATACAAACAAGAGAATAAGAGGACCAAGAATGGTGGAAGAACTACTTTTAAGAAGAAGAACCTACTGGATCGTTGAACAAACTGGAGGATGGTGAAGCTTTAATGATAAGAGGAGCCCTATGCCATAATGAGACAAATGAGGAGCCATTGCAGAGGAAGAATTTGTTCTGGACAAGATGTAAGGTGGAAGGTAGGTGTTGGAAGGTTATTATTGATAGTGGCAGTTTAGATAATTTTGCCTCAAAGGAGCTGGTGAATAAGCTGAAGTTGCAGAGGTTGAAACACCCTAAACCCTACCAAATAGCATTGATTCGGTATGTTCATAAGATCTTGGCAAGTGAGCAATGTTTGGTTAAGTTGAAGATAGGAGAATACTATGATGAAGTTTTGTGTGATATTATGCGTATGGATGTTTGCCATATTTTGTTGGGAAGGACCTGGTAGTATGATAGACAGGATATGCATGATGGGAGAAGAGGCATCTATAATATTGTTACAAATGGGAGGAAGGAAACTTTGTCGCCTTTGGAGGAACCCCTAAGAAATGAGATATGCATGAGTGTCAGAACCTATTTGGTCGATGGGAGAAAGTTTCTAGATGGGTTGAAGAGTAAAAATGTGTGTTATTCATTGATACCTAAGGAACTTGATTTGAAATCAGAGGAAGAAAAACTAGAGGAGATAAAATAGTTGTTGATAGAGTATGAAGACATCATTTCAGATAATGTACTTGATGGATTGCCCACTATAAGAAGCATAAGTCATTGTCTAGATTTGATTCCCAAAGCTAGTTTACCTAATAAGGCGACACACCGAATGACACTAGTAGAGAATGAAGAGTTGAATAGGCAAGTGTAGGAGTTGTTGAGGAAAGGTCTGATCAGAGAAAGTCTCAGCCCTTGTATAGGACTTGCTATGTTGGCACTGAAGAAGAATGGAGAATGGAAGATGTATACCGATTCAAGAGAAATAAACCAGATTACAGTAAAGTACAAATTTCTCTTGTCGAGGATGGATGACATAATGGACTGTTTGAGTGGAGCTAGATATTTCTTAAAGATTGATTTGAAGAGTGGATATCATCAGATCATAATTAGAGAAGGTGATGAATGGAAGACAACATTTAAGACGAATGAAGGATTGCATGAGTGGTTGGTAATGCCCTTTGGATTGACTAATGCACCGAGTACTTTTATGAGATTGATGAGTGAGGTATTGAAGAAATTATTGGGTAAGTTTCTGATTGTATATTTAGATGACATTTTGATTTTCAGTAAGATAAAAGAGAAAGATTTGCTACATGTGAGATGATTTTTGCAGACATAGAGAGAAGAGAAATTGTTGATTAATCGGAAAAAGTGTAATTTCATGAAGGAGGATCTTGTATACTTGGGTTTTGTAATATCTGCGGATGGAATGAAGATGGAACCTAAGAAAGTGAAAGTAATTGTTGAATGACCTACACTAGAGAATATTGGAGAGGTAAGATCATTTCATAGACTGGCTAGCTTCTACCAGAAGTTCATCAGAAATTTCAGTGCAATTTGTAGCCTTATGACTGAGATGATGAGGGGAGACCGGAAGAATTTTGAGTGGACAACTGGAGAAAATTAGAGTTTTGAGTTGTTGAAACAAAAGGTGATCGAGAAACTTGTGTTAGCCTTACCAAATTTCAATAAAGTCTTTCAGGTGGATTGTGATGCTAGTGGGAGTGCTATTCGAGCTATATTAACCAAGGAAGGAAGACCTATAGCATATTTCAGTGAGAATTCGAATGATGTGAGAAGCATATATTTAGTGTATGATCAAGAGTTCTATGCCATAATTCAAGCCTTGAAGAAGTGGAAGGAGTTTGTGTTGTACACAAATCATCAGGCTTTACAGTATTTGAGCAGTCAAAGTAAGTTGAATCAAAGACATATGAGATGGGTTGAGTTTATGCAGAGTTATACTTTTATTTTAAAACATTGGAGTGGGAAGTAGAAATAGGGTTTTTGATGCCTTGAGTAGAAGAAGAAATTTTATAACAAAGATTAGAGTTGCAGTATTGAGATTTGATGAATTGAAGACCCTGATTTTCCAGAACCTTGGAGAGCTTGTGCTGAACCTATTGTTGCAGACCAGAGTAAGTGGTTGTATTATTTTATTCAGGACGATATGTTGTCTAGGTGAAATCAGTTGTGTATACCCCGAAGTTCTATGAGAGACAGTTTGATCAAGGGTAAACATAGGGGAGGATTGGCAAGACATTTCGAGATTGATAAGACAGTGTCTTTGGTGAGTGAGAATTACTTTTGGCCTCAGATTCATAAGGATGTCAGGAAATTTGTTCAGAGTTGTAGAATTTGTCAAGTTGCAAAAGGAAGTAGTTAGAATACTGGATTATATAAGCCTTTGACAGTACTAGAGAGACCTTGGGAAGATATAAGCATGTATTTATATTGGGATTGCCAAAGACTCAGAGAGGAAATGATTCTATAGTTTTGGTGGTGGAAAGATTTCCAAAGATGGCATATATTATACCTTGTAATAAGACAATAGATGCAATTCATGTAGCAAATCTATTTTTAAAAGAAGTTGTGAGACTGCATGGGTTATCGAAGAGAATTGTTTCAGACACAAATACTAAATTTGTTGGTTACTTTTGGAGGAAACTTTGGAAGAAGATGAAGATAGATTTGAATTTCAGTTCTATGTTTCACCCATAAACAGATGGACAAATCGATGTTGTGAACTAGAGTTTGGGGAATTTGTTGAGATGTTTGAGTGGAGATAAACCTGAAAGTTGGGATTTGATATTGGCACAGGAAGAGTTTTCATATAATAATTCAGTAAACTGGAGTACAGGGAAGACACCATTTGAGATATTTACCAGAGGGAATCCTAAGAAAGTTTCAGAATTGAAATATATCAGTCATGAAGCTAAGAGGAGTGCAAAAAAAAATATATTTGTAAATCATATGGAGGCATTACATTCAAAGGTAAAGAAGAATTTGGAAGATATGAACCCAAAATATAAGGCAACGAAAGATTAGAAAAGAAGACATAAGGAATTTGAAGTTAGAGATGAAGTGATTGTATATTTGAGAAATGGGAGATTTCTTGTTGGAACATATAATAAGTTGAGGATGAGAAAGTTTGGACCATGTAAGATCTTCAGGAAATTTGATTCGGGTAATGCATACGAAGTGGAGCTACTAGACACCCTAGACATATCACCTATTTTCAATATTACAGATCTTTATTAATATCATGAAGCAGAACTTAGTGATAGTGAACAAGAATTGAAGCAGTTTTTTGAGAAGAAACCATATAAGACTGAAGAATTTTTGGATAGTAGAGTCAGTAAGAGCACACACAACAATCAGTACAGAGGGTATCTTGTAAAGTGGAAAGGTAGACTAGTTGAGGATTCTTCTTGGATTTCTCAGGCTGAGGTATACCACCTTGTTTTTTTTCTAGCCCCTACAAAGTGAGGAAATGAATTTTCATTAACCCTAGACATGTCTGATGCAATAGCATCACTGGTGTTGGCAATCTTGCATCACCCAAAAATATTTCCTTTGAGTTTCTTTTTTCTTTTCAACAGTTTTGTTTCAGAGAGTTACTAGATACCTTGGCATTGATCATTTATCTTGCGGAGCTGGATTTGAACTTCATTCTTGTTCATCTTTTTTGATCTAGATCCGTGTTTCATTTGGATCTCTTTCTGGCAAGTTATTGTTGTCAGATTGGCTAGCAATTTTATGTTTCCCCCAGATGGTTGAGCTTAATGGCTAGTTGGTGTTCTCGGATCTTGTAGAGTGACCTTAACTTGTGGAGCTGACTTATCATGTGTCGGATGATCTTCGATGCCCGACTGACTCTCTTGTTGATCCGCACTTCCTGGTGATTCTTTTATGGAGGATTTTCATCTCATCTTTTGGCCAACCTATCTACACGTTTCATTTACCTTTCTTTGGGGAATGTGATCTTTCGTGGTCGACTAGATGTTCCTGGGTGCTATGTAGTGATGTATTTGAGCGTAGTAGATAGAGTATTCAGGATATAGAACAGTAGATTGTAATTTGAATATGATGTTTGCTTCTGGATTGTTGCATATGGAAGTATTTTTGTAATAAGGTAGTTGGTTGCATGTAAACCAAATGTTACCAGCAGTTACATTTTAATCAATGAATTGATCCACACCTGATCTGACATTCTCTCTCTTGTGTTGCATTGTGTTGTTTTGATCTTGATGCACAAACTGAACTTCCTGTTTGGGGATTCTCCTATATGTGGCTGCACCTAGATGCCTATAAGTCTAGAAGGTTTTAGGTCTTTTGTAAAACCTGTGGTTTGTTGCCAGGTAGTCTAGTTCATTTTACGATGGCAGCTCTCTAATTGTAAGGGTTTTGGGCCCCCTTCAAATCTTGTTTTATCCTAATAAAAAATATTATATATAAAATATTTATTATATTTATTATTTTTTAATAGTAATAGTAATAGTAATAGTAAAAAATTCTATATAAGAAAATCACAAATAAATATTAAACATATGATATATCTAACATAACTAAATATACTATTAAATGAAAAATAAATTATATAATATTATATCAAATATAATGTATTTCTTAAAACAATCTAGAAATATTTGTGTACATTAAAAAAATCAAATTCACTATCTAATAGCCATCTTAGACTACTTATGTTGCCCTCATATAACAATGGATTGATATTTTATTTTATTAGCAAATCTCTTTGTGAAGTAAATGAATCTATATTTACATGTTTCAAAAATGATTGTTTCATGTCAACCCGACTGTCTAAAAAAATAATTGACTTTAAAATGTAATTTGTTTTTAATCTTATTGTGTTAGATAATTTTTCACATGACATTCTTATTTTAAAATTAGTAAATAAAATAATTGTCAAATATTTTACAATAGTTAAAACTAATTTCTATTACACTTGTCCTTCCTTTCAACTATGTCACTTATATTCCTAGTGTAAATTAGTTGTCACTTCTATAACGGGCATACCTATGTGAAAAATAAATAATATAATATGGAAATATGCATGGAAAATATATAAAATGCAATAATTAGGGGAGAGTAGTCGAGGGCGTTCCAATTGTTGTCATAACAGTTGTTGATTTAATACTCATATTTGTTGATTTTATCTTCATTTTTTTATAACATTGCACCAATAGTTTATTTTCATACCCATAATTGAATAGAATGTACCCTTAAGCAACCAATCATGTGATACCACATCGTCTGCATAAGTATGGGTGCCCCTTATGCATGACAATTGGTCTCACATTTTATTTGGGCTATTTTGGACACCTTGGCAAAAAACATGTTGATGTGGCATCATATTTGATGAGGTGGCCCTGAAACCTTAATTATAAGTAGGATACTTGCCAAGTAAGTTGCTATAAAAAATTGGGAGTGATTTGAAATTTCCATGTAGGACTTTGAGAAGCCCAAAGTTAGGGTACTCAACTACTTAGGTTCTCTAACCTGTTTCCTCAATCGCTAGTTGTTAGCAAAAAAAATTCTTGTGACAAGTTTGTATGCCTATAAGTGTGACTTAGAAAAAATGACATTAAATGAAATGATAGATGTCAATTGACCACCACACATTGGATATGTAATATAAAAAAATAAATAATAATTTAATTTTTATATGGACTATTTCAAGACTGAATCAATAGGAAGAGAGATCAATGATTTTGTTTGGAAATTATTAAATAAGAAATTTAATTACATATTATAGTTATTGTTATTCAAATTTTTAATTCTATGCATTGTTAAATTAATTTAAAAATAGGATTGAATGGATGGAATAGTATCTTGCAATGGCAGGAACTAACAATTATAAAAAATAGATCGAGATTGTGATTGACTTGTCCCATAAGAACGGAAGGTACACTTAAAAGTGACCTTGCAATATGTTTATTCTTTTTTGAAAATTTTGAATTTTACAGTTATATGATTAATAAAATTTAAAAAAAAAATCATTTTAAATAACAATTAAACATGTTCAATAATTATAGAAAAAATGTTCAATAATTTTAAATTAATAGTTATAAACTACTGTATGAGGACTACAGATATTGACCTCCTAAGAGATCCATGTTTTAAATCCTTAATTTGGTTTCCTCAATGTTCTATTACCCGATACGGGGCAAAGCGATCCTCTGTTTTGGACGACTGTTTTGGAATAGTATGAGACTTCCACAGAATGTTGTATTATCTAGAATTGATTTAGATGAGTTTCTCCATTTTATTTTGTTATAAATTGTATTATTTCTTCAGAAGAATTATTCATATTTTGTAACAGGTAGAAAGCATATTCAATGTGGCTAATAGAGGGTGGTAAGTGCATATGGATAGTTTTCTGCACACAACATTCCAAAAAGGAACGGATCACTGCAGATGAGATCACAACTTGTTATGAGAAGCATTGGAGTAATATTATTAATTCTAGACACTAACTGTCCAGTTAATTATAATGTAATACAGTAAATAAATATTAAAACTGTATATTTAATTCACTCTTCTAGTGGAAGCTATTGTTAAATTTTTTTGGGTGTAAAATATTCTCTTAAAATTTAATACCAGCATAAAATAATTAATGTAAATAAATGATTATAAAGATATTTATATTTCCAGTTTTATATAGTGGAGTGTCATATTATGCATTTAATTTAGAAATTGTCCTTCAAAATTGTTATGAGTTTGAGTAATTTAATTTGTCAAAGTCTTTTAAAGGTCCAATTTAGCCCAATCACATTTTTGAGAGATTTGAGCCTTAGTAGATGGTGTTATTAAAGAGTATGATATCATTCTCACTAATTGGACTATAACTCTTTCCTAACTTTCCTTTTTAATATTTTAAATAGTTTAAACAAAAACATTATCAAAGAGCATGTTATCATTGTCAATCAACAACACATCTTCATTAATAGTTTAAATAAAAAATATTTAATTAATTAGGTCATCGTTCTTTCAATAATCTATTATTCAATCCTATTACACCTCACCATATGGGGGTTTATCTTCCTTATTCTCCTTCTGGGGTAAACATGGCTATGTTATTAGACCATTTAACTTCTTTTATTGATTGATTTTCCCTTCCATTTATTTCTTTATTCTAATATTTTATCTTTATCTATTGTGCTATTATTAATTATGTCGTACACATGAATTTATTTCATTCATTGTTACTATTTTCTTTAGACATAATTCAACTATAATCATCTTATTTTATAACAATGTTCCTCTACTTTGCCTTTGAATTTACTCTGGGGAAAAATCAACTTCCTTTTACTTACATTCTAGAGGCATATATTCTCTCTCTCTCTCTCTCTCTCTCTCTCTCTCTCTCTCTCTCTCTCACACACACACACACACACACACACACACACACACACACACACACACACACACACACACACACACACATACACACACGCACGCGTGCGCACACACACATGCTTCTTTCTTCCTTCTTGACATGATTCCATTATTCAGAATCAATACTAGGAACATTGAATATATTCCACTTAAGATTAATTTTTCCAACCTATTGTATAAGAATGCTCTAAAGCCTTGAGAACAACCCAAGCTTCATATGATTATTAGAGTGAGAACCCAAAATAGTAGAAAAAAAGAAGAGCGTCAAACCTTCTACGTCCCAACTAATTCCCTCAATACCAGTCTTAATAGGATTTCCTCCAAAGGACTCATCTGTATTAAGCATTCCCCTAGGTGGAGGACTCATTTCCCAACTCTATTTACTTTCTTAGAGCCTTGTCTTCTCTTTCTAAACAAAGGCATCTAGAAATCTCCAAGATTTTGACAATTTGCTAGTCCAATAAAGTAAGGGATTCCTCCATATTCAAATTTGCTTCAATTGTCTCCTTAATCATATTTTTTTATTTCAAACCAAACTTGTAAAACTAGACACTAGCAATCTTGGAAAATTCTACACTTTCATTCCAACCAAATCTACCAAAATATGAAAGAAGGCCCAATGTCCCTAGAAGCTAGTGGAAAAGAATCTAAGGCAGGAGAGCAACCCAAATTATACTAGAACCACTATCATGGAATTGTTATGGTATTAAATATAACTTTGAGTCAAAGAAGGTCATTTAACTATTTCATAGATCAATGACAATGAGTGTGTTAATTTAGAAAGAAACTTTGAGATGCACACTCTAATTAGTAAAATCCTTTTTAGTAACATCATGTAGAAAAGTTTGGCTGTACTGGTTCTCTCGCTTAACTGAGAGATTTTTCTTTGGCTTTGGCTTATTTTTCTGTGTTTCCTTTATTTTTGTTTCTATTCGGGGTTGGTCCCCTATTTTGTTGTTGTTTCTTGCTAGTTTGGCTGTTGGCCGACTGTTGTAAAAATTTAGGTTTTGGGTCCTTGTAAAACCCATTTATCTTTATCAAAAACATCATGTAGCAAAGTCTATAGGTGCTTTGTGTAAACCTTGTCTTGTAGTTTTTATCTTTGTGTTATCCAAAATATATTTTTCTACATGTGCCATATCCTTGATAATGGAATTTAATAATATGTTGAGCTCATTACGATTTTCTTAGACAAATGTGTATTCAATGTTTTTTAGCAATTCTTTTCTATTTGAGTTGAAACCATAAAATTCTTCACCTAATATTTGATTTTTTATATTATTGGAATGTTTATTAATCAAATTTTGATAAAGATAAGAAATGGATATCTAAGATTAAGACTTATAGGCATGTGACACATGTGAGAGACATTCTTTTTGTCTCAGTTTTCTTTCTCTCTATCTAAGAATCAATTTGTTGTTATCTTGATGGATTTTCCATGAAATTTTGTCCAGACAATGGAAATAAATATACAATATGATAAGAAAGACATTGGAGTAAAAAGAAACTAAATGCAGTATTTAGTTCTACACAAATAAAAATTCTGAAAATAAGTTTAGTTGTCATTTCTATAGCCATTGTAAACATTTTTTTGACAATATTGTATATTATTTGGATGCCTTTTGATAAAATTTATGGTATTTTTTGGGGGGTAACAAAAAGAAGTGAAAAAAGCTGAAAATTATAGTCAAAAGGTTGAGAAAGTTTTAAGATAAAGAAAAATGATAGTAATATTAGGCACTTGATATAAAATTTACATGAGATTTAGCCAAGAATAATATGAATATATAAATAGAGAGAGAGAGAGAGAGAGAGAGAGAGAGAGAGAGAGAGAGAGAGAGAGAGAGAGAGAGAGAGAGAGAGAGAGAGAGAGAGAGAGAGAGAGAGAGAGAGAGAGAGAGAGAGAGAGAGAGAGAGAGAGAGAGAGAGAGAGAGTTTCAAACAATTGAAGATGATTGCATAGAATGAGTAAGTGAGTACATAGGAGAGGGGTGGATGAATATAAAGAACAAATATCCTACCTATCAACCTTCCTAACTTGCCACATGGACAAACCACCTAAGTGCCTAAGAATAATTATACACCAACTCCCCTCCTTAAGCATAACTTAGGTGAGGCAAAAGAGTGGGTCCTAACACCAAAGCCTAATAAGGTACTTGAGTACAATGCACCTCATAAAGAAGAGGAGAAAACCCTATAGGAAAACACTCCCCCCTAAAAAATGGAACTATTCTCCAATGTGTGAGAAACTTACAAAACCCTATATGAGAAAAATTTCTTCCCACGAGAGAGAAGGATGAGAGAGATCATGCAACCCCTCAATGAAGAGTCTATTCCAATAATGGTAGATGCCTGACAATGAATGTTGAAGATGATCCAACCCACTGAACAACATTCCTCCCCTTAGGAAGAAATAGAACCACATATGTATGTAAGTTACCTTCCCATTCCTAAAAGGGATATGAGGAGAAAAGACTCAAAATGAATGAAACCTTTGAAAACTACTCAAGTAACCCCATGTCAATGCCAAATGGTATTTCAAATAAATCAAATGTTCTAGGAGATAATCAAGAAGATGACATTCTAGAATCTGATGAAGACAATGTAGATAATAGTACAAATACAAATATTACCCCTCCAAATGATAATCAAATATCTTTAAACCAATGCCAAAGTGTGACTACTTCTACTAAGATGAAACAAGTACCATGTAAGATTCAAGTACAATGACCATGGATGTATGGTGATAGTTGGACCAATGATAATTTGATACTACAACAATAGAAGAAAATACATGCAAAGAAAGAATACGAGGGTTTGAAAATGTTCCCATAGTATTTTATCCAAATAATGTATGAAATATTTCTCATAGTATTTTTATCAAACGATAAGGAGATAGAATTATAGTGTGCAAATATAGTTGGATTTCTTAATTATTTTTATCACTTTCCTACATTAATAAGAGTTATCCCCCTCTTGTTTTATATTTTATATTGGAAAAAAATGCACCTAGAGTAGACTTGATTTGAAGAGAATGCCTGAAGAAAATATTCTCTTCTATTTATGTATATATTGTTTAAAGATCAAGGCTTTGTGTAGACATGCTTGGCATTTGGAATTCTACATCAACAAGATAAATATAATTTCATGTCCTCTATGAAATACAAACTTTCCCTTGAGTAGAGTATGGTGGATATGCCATTATGAAAGTGATGATTGTAGATATATTGTTATAAATAGAAATAAACAAGGTGGATGTTTGAGTGGAAGAAATGTGAGATAAGTTATTAATATAAAGTTAAGAAGAAATATGTGAAAATTTATTAAAATCATGAATTTATTAATTTTTGATAAAGTTAATTTTCTATAAGTAATCAATGTTTAAAATATTCAACATAAATGCAATGTGTGAACTTGCATTTACCAAATTAATTTGTAATGACCCCTACCTACTCTATAACTCCCAAATTATCTCAGTCTTTCTACCCATATTTTTTCAATGTCTTCAAGGAAAAAAATTAATTTGGATTTATACTCCATAAGGATACAATAACAATATGGAAGTAAATTCAATTAGAATTATCATTCTATTCACCACAAACTTCAAAAAATATTAATAATATAGTGATCCATAAACCCTAACTAATTTATCTAGCCAACATCGTCTGAGACACTATCTCTTTCATAACAAGAATTGTCATTGCTATAGCCATAATATCCTTCGTTGTTATGCCTTCTACCACCACAATCATGCACAAACCTATCATTTTCATCATCTCCACTATAAACTCCACCACTACTTGGGTAGCCTTCATTTTATCACTATCCATATCATCTCCATATCCACTACCATCACTGTTTCCTTCATTATAGCTATTGCTAGCACCACTACCTCCTCATCTAGCTTGATCAAGTAGCCTTCATTTTATCACTATCCATATCATCTCCATATCCACTACCATCACTGTTTCCTTCATTATAGCTATTGCTAGCACCACTACCTCCTCATCTAGCTTGATCATGATTTATAATTTAATTTCTTCCATCCATGTCGTATGCATTCATTATTTTATTGACATCTATGGTCAACTACTTAGCTATATAGGATACAAATCAAGAACCTTGAGATCTTCCAATCTCTCAATCACTCAAAACCTACAATATATACATTCATAACACTTTTATTCAATAATTTTAATTAATAATTTATAATATTCTCTTAAGAAACTTTCATTGATAGTTTAAAGAAAAGGATAAAAATAACCTTAAAATCCATGACTTCATTATAAACCCTGAAGGCTCCTTTCAAGTCTTATCATTAGTAGATTGAAGGAGGGCACCAATAAAGAAAAACAATAGCATCAACAATAGTCATATTTAGATCTAATTAGAAACATACAACCTATCCACTAATAGTTGCACAAAGAAACATGTGTGGAAAGGAATGCCCATGTTATTTGAGAATACATTATTTAAATCCTTGTGTTTATCTTGCAATTCATTTGACAAATGTGTATACCCTTTTCCTAGTCCTTCATTATAAAAAAAAGTCCATCGTGCATCCCCAATGAGCTAAAACACAACTACATGAATTTGTGCTTTGCTTGCAATGAAGACACTAAAACATTAGAAAGCCAATTTAATATTTACCTTCCCTCTTTACCAATAGCCAATTATTTTGCTTATTTTCTCAAATACAAAATGAATTGTTAACATAGGAAAAATGCCCCATCCAATAAAAAAAATAATCTTTAATTATTTTCTTTTACTGAAAAATGTAGTAAAAAAAAAATCTATATAATTGGACAAATTTTTCTACCTACATAGTTATCAAGGAACACAAAAAATGACATAGTGAAAAAATAAATATTATTAGTGAAGTTAGGGGACTAGTATTGCATGTCTGTGATAAAAATAATAGCATGAATTATTGTTATTAGATCAATTATAATTTCAGTTAATTATTTGTGCACTTTAGAGTGATAATCAAACATGACTCATACTTGTGGCATATGTCCTAATTAAAGAATCAATAATATCAATTGCAATATTCCCAAAGTAAATTTTATACATAACTTAAAATTTATTGAGTTTTAATTTAAACAAGTAGAGATTTATTAGAGAAATTCTTGAATATTGTAGTCTCTTTTTATGCATTGTGATTGTTTATTCTTACATTAGAAGAAATAAAAAATTATTTCATCATTGATACAATCAAAGAGCTTATCAAGATTTTTGTGACCATACATAAGAGTACAGTGTACAAGTTATAGCTCAACCATACCACAAAAATAGTTTTTTAAAATTCTAAAATTAACAAGTTTAAGAATATAAGATTTTAATTGTTTGAAATTTAATAAATTTAATATAGTTTAATAGATCATAAATAAAAGTAATGAAATATAATATTTAATGATGAAGAAAATTGATATTATTTATCTACAATGAGAACATCAACAACTAACTATTTATTCATAGATAGCATTTTTAATCATATAAGTATACATAATTCATGAAAAGTAAATTTATCAAAATAAAGTTTGTAAAAGTCACTTAAGACTTGACCAATTCTACAATTGCTTGAACAAATGATAATTTACTAATAGTATAACATTTAAATCTACCAACTTGAAATAAAAATTTATACTTTTTGTTCTTTCTTTTCTCCTATGAATATGAGCCATCATTAACCTATTGAAAGTCAACCTTTGCTTCTTCAAAGATCCATCTTCTTTCATAACTACATCAATAATGATCACCTTCCTTTTCATTAAAATTGCAAATCTAATAAAGTCATCATCATTCCCATCATGTAAAATCCACTACATTTTACCATAAAGTTATAGATATTCAAAATAATAATTTGATAATTGTATTGTACATATTGATTACCTTCAAAATAATTACATTAGCAGAATGCACATTCTCAAATGTGGACACAACAACATGATCAACACCTAGAATAATAGATCAACATAAATGGTCACTCATACTGAAAGCATTTTATAAAATTAAAAAAAAAAGCCAATCACAAAAAGACAATAACAAAGATATACCCAGGAAACCCCAGTGTGGGGAAAAACTTGCAAACTTTGGATCTTCTATTTAGCCTAACAACAAACTTTCTCTTCAAAAAATAAAATATAAGTTTGCTACAACAATCTTACATATATAGAGCCCAACTGCTTTACTTAGCTTGCAAGAAAAGAATCTTTCTTTTCTTTCTTTGGCTTTAAATCAGATATAAAATCACTCTTGGTTTTACTCAACCTCAGAAACTTTAAAATATTCTTTTAAAGAATTAAAAAAAAAGTTGTTGCTAAATATCCAACTCGAGTTTCTTTAAAGAAACCCCACTCCACTTTCCGAGCTAAACAAAAACCAACACTCCCTCTTAGTGAGGAAGATGTTCTGCACAACACCTAGCTTAACCCTGAAGAATACAAACTTATTCTTTATCAAAGGCTTCATCAGGATGTCTGCTATTTTTTTGTCTGTAGGAATGTACTGGAGTTTCATGGTCCCCTTCTCCACACAATCTCTGATGAAGTGGTACTTGATCTCAATGTCCTTTGACTTGTCATGAAATACTTTTTTCTCAGAGAGTTTAATACAACTCTGATTATCACAATAAATGATTGTAGGATCTAACTCATGATCAAAGAGCCCAGCTAGAAGTTTTTGAAGCTAAATAGCCTCACATGTAGCCATATTGGTTACCATATACCTGGCCTCTATAGAACTCGGTGCAATTGACTTCTATTTCCTATTGTACCAAGAGACTGCTCCTGATCCCAAACTAAAACTGCACCCTGAAGTGCTCTTCCTATCAGTTGTATTTCCTGCCCAATCTGCATCAATAAACCCCTCGAGCTTCACTCCATCCTGCTAAACATACTTCAACCCTTAATCAATTGTGCCTTGGAGATACCTCAAAACATGCTTTGCATCTATCTAGTGCACACATTTAGGTTCCACCATAAACTGACTAAGTGAGTTCATTGCAAAACAAATGTTTGGCCTAGTGTTGACTAGATACATGAGAGATCCTATCAACTGTCTATATAAAGTTGGGTCCACTGCCTCTGATTTAGAAGCATCAATCTTCTTCCAATTGGTCACAAATGGCATGGACATTAGCTTATAGTCCTCAATCTTGAATCGCTTCAGGATATCAATTGTATACTTCCCTTGTCCAAGGAAGATCTCTCTCTCTTTCTTCCACAACTCTAATCCCAGAATGTAGTGCATCAAACCCAAGTCTTTCATCTCAAACTCTCTTGCAAGATCCCTCTTCCAATGTGCTATGAGCTCTTTTGACCCTATAAGAAACATGTCATCAACATATAATACCAATATGAGAAGCTCGCCCTTCACTTGAATATAGTACAGGTTTGAATTAGCCTCACTCTTGGTGAAGCCCACACTCTGCAAGTAACCATCAATACGAGCATACCATGCTCTGGTAGCCTACTTGAGCCCATGCAGTGCTCTCTTCAACTTGCACACATGAGAATCCTTCCCATGCACTTCAAAAACCTCTGGTTGTTCTATGTAAATCTCTTCCTCAATCACTCCATTGAGGAAAGTTGCCTTCACATCCATTTGGTGAATCCTCCAACCCATCTGAACTGCTACATAAATGATAACCCTTATGGATGAGTACATAGCTACTGGAGAAATGGTCTCATCATAGTCGATCCCCTCCTTCTGAGAAAACCCCTTAGCCACAAATTGGGTTTTGAACTTTTCCACACTACCATCTGCATCATGCTTAATCTTAATCTTGTACAACCATCTCGATCCTACCACTGAATATTTTTCACGTCGTGGCACTACCTCCTGGACACACTATTCTTCATGATAGAAGAATACTCTTCCACAATGGCATCCCTCCAAACTCGATGCTTGGATGTCTCTTGAAAGATGGAAGGGTCCACCTCAATCAGTTCACTCATAAGTGTCATATAATCAGAAAAAATGTTTGGGAGCCTTTCTCTGTCTAACTAGATGTTTAGGATCACCAACATACTCCTCAGCCTGTCTTAGTGCTTTCTCAACTGCCCTATTTCTCATCTATTTCTTAGTGATAGGAGTCTGAGGCTGAGGAATCATCTATTCCTTCCCTTTATTAACTTGCTTGACCTACATGCTCTTCCCTCCAGCTTGCGTTATTGAAGTTTGAGGAATATATGTAGCCTCAACTTTAGGTGCTTGCTCCTCCTCCTGAACCTCTGCCAAACTGCCAAAATTTTGAAGAGCCCTTCCCTCCTCAAACTTCACATTTCTGTGAACAACTGTTTTCCTGAGGGCATGAATGTAAATCCGATAGGCCTTAGAAGTTTCATTATATCCCACAAGGATACCCTTCTTTGTAGTTGGTTCCAACTTGGCTCTCTAATCCACGAGAATATGAGAATACACAAGGCATCCAAAGATGCGAATGTGCCCCAAATCTGGTTTCTTCCTGGTGAACACCTCTTATGGAGTCAATTTGCCCAACACTTTGTGTGGACTCCTATTCTGCAAATACACAGGTGTATTGCAAGCATCTGCCCATAAAAACCAAGGCGGATCCTTGTCATCAAGCATGACCTTCACTGCTCCAACTATAGCCCTATTTTTCCGTTCAACAACCCCATTCTACTGAGGGTTGTATGAAATTGTCAACTCTTTCTTGATACCTTCCAAAGCACAAAAATATTTGAAGGCATTCGAGGTATACTCGCCTCGATTATCAGACCTCAGTATCTTGATCTTCATCTTTGTTTGGTTTTCCACAAGAGCCTTAACCTCTATGAATCTATTGAAGTCTTCATATTTACTCTTCATGAAATATGTCCACGTCTTCCTGGAGAAATCACCAATGAAGGTAACATAATACTCATACCCACTCAAGGATCCTGTTGACATGGGGCCACATAGATCTAAGTGTATGAGATCCAAAATCCCTTTAGATCTAGTATCACTGCTTAAAAAATTGGTCTTGGCATATTTCCCAAGAGCACAACCCTTGCACACCTCATGCTTTTCCACCTTCATCTCAGGCAGCCCCGTCACTATTTCCTTGAGCACACTAAGTGCTCTATGGTGAAGATGCGCCATCCTCCTATGCCACAATTCTCCAAGCAACTCCACTCCACCTTCCGAGCTAAACAAAAATCAACAACATGATCAACAGCTGGAATAATGGATCCATACCAGGAATGTTTTTGGGAGCAGAGGCAAATCAAAATTAATGGAGCAAATGTGAGGGCATTTCTGCATAAGCATGGAAATAGTTGTTCTATGGTGAGGCTGCATCATTAACACGGCAGAGTTGATGGCTATGGCATCCATTAGCAGAGCAGAGTTGCTGGCCATGGCATCATAAACAAAGGTACGGAAGTGAGGATGCAGATTGGCATAGTCCCAGATCTTCATTCCATGAACCCTCTCAAATGGAGATCCACTCGTCACTGTGCTCTCATACAAGTTATGCCATGGTTCCAGGAAATCCCGAGTTTCCACTAGCAAAAGATCTGCAGACGATTTTTCTGTTCCTTTTTCAGGAAATCACTCCAGTAGCCACAAATCTGTGCAGAAACATGGCTCTTATTGGCATATAGCGCTGCAGCAGCCTCACCAGATGCAGCACAAATCGCTCCAGCAGCCTCAACTCTGTACATAAACACACTCAAACAGAACAACAATCCCAACAGCCCGGCAATAGAGTTAATGCAAATTTTGATTTAACTAAATACAGCGGGGGACTAAAGTTGCTGCAAATTTTGAATTAACCAAATACAGCGCGGGATTTTGATTAACTACGATGAACGGTGAATGGGAAACGGAAACAGAAATTGCAAATAAGCTCGAGTTGAAAGTTTTTGGAAAAAAACATGAGTTAAGAGAGACCCACATAGACCAGCCACCTAAGCAGTGCACTATGGTTGATTTATTAATTAATTTAAACTTAAAAGACAATTTCGTTTTTATTTCGATTGATCAATGATGTATTCTAATCCCTGCTTACAAATGTGCTGCTTCTTTGACGGAACAGCCAGCTTATCATGAAACGTCGAATCCCTGTCGGTCATGGTTTTAGCCCTGGTCTTCTCACGTGCTTCCAAGATGTTCAATATTTTTTCTGCCCATTGAGAAAAATGTGCAGAAAGTCATGGATTCTACGTTACCCTTTTCTCAAACGTTACATCCAGCCGCATTAACGAGCAGATGAGAGTCGGTAATTTTTATCAGAATTCTTGTCACTCCCCTTGAAAAGATAATTACGATAGTGTGATAATATTCTAGTGCTAAAATTTAAATATAAAATTATTTAAATATTATTTAAATATTATTTGAATGATATCATAATGTCAAATTATGTGATTAGAGATGTGGTGCTTATGAATAGTTTCTATGTGTCAAATGTGATAATTATATTCTAATGATTTTAATATAATAATAGTATCAAATATTTCATATTTCATGCTGCTTATTTAAATTTTACATCATTAAATCATTTTTTATATATTTAGATAGGTAGAATCATGAGAAACCATAAAATAAATATAATCGATCATAGATATACAATAGTATATTTCTTGATAATTTTTAATTTATGAATCAATATATAAAGATTATGTTTGTAGTTTCAATTATATTATCCTTTTTTATGTGTCGCTTTCCTAATGATATATGTCATTTACAATTAAATTTGAACTATTATGTCTAAATATAATAGATTTAGACACAAAAAAATTGGAGTCCTATCTCTCATATGGTATAATCTATCTAGATTATTTATGTTAGAATGATCCACCTTTGTATCCATGTTCTACTATAAAACCCCTTAAATAATATTTTACTTTTTTTAAATGAAAAGTGACATAGAAGAGTCTTTGGCTCTTAGTCGAAGAGGTTTCAGCCTATAGGCCCGTGCCCTTGTATCAGGTGGGAAACACTACTCCGTAAATGCCCTTGTTGGCTTGGTGGCTCGTGGACTTTGTGCTTTTGGTGGGCTGCCGTGTTTGCAAGTCTGAACCTCCATCAAAAAAATAAAAAATAAAAGTGACATAGAATTCCAAGATAGAATTACTGAGATTGAAAATAACACATTGAACAAATTATTTGATAATAAAAAAATTCTACATTAAACCAAATCATTGAAATCATCAAATAAGTAATTCCATCATCATAATTATTAGGTTAAGTTTTTAATTGTTAAGTTACTTTTAAGTTTCAAGTGAGTTTTTATGTTTTTATATTTGAAAATAAAAAATCATTGTACTATTATAATAGATAATCACGTAGATTCAATAGAATCATTTTTTTCATTAGATATGATCATGTAGAGAGTGTGACTAAGGTTGTCATAGAATGTTATTTAATGAAGGTTGGACATGCAAATGATAAGCATCTCGTTAAAATGTTTTTGGAGTACTTTGTAGATATTTTGAACTATGACATATTGGAGAGTTGGACACAACCAACTATATTCAAAACAATATATGTGAAGTAGCTCTATGCTCAATGAAAGACTACAACATGATGATTCTAGGTACTTCGGTGTTGTATAATAGATCAAGGCTTTGAGAGAGAACTTTAAATTACATGAATCTCTCTACTTACTAAGAAATAGCTTAATGAAATGTAACTTTGTAGATTTCACACATTTTGTAGCAGCAACTCAATATTACTATCTTAAAAAATTATGGAATGGATAGACAAAATAATACAGATTTTCTATCTAATATATAATACTACATTAGAGATTTCGGAATCAAGAAAATAGACCTATAAAATATAATGAAAAAGATATATACGAAATCCCAATTTTATTTGATCCAAGACTTGCCTTGTTTTCCTTAGTTGTACTTGGTACAAAATTACGGGCTACGTATACTTGAATGTAAGATGTTAAAAACGTTGAGGGATTGATTTAGCTTTATTTCATTAGACTTTAACACCTAAATGAATAAATGGATGATACGTAGCACTTGGATCTTAATAATCTGTTATGGTCAGCTTTATAGTAAAATATAGTTTGAATAATCTTTTGAAATACTATTAATTTCTAATAATTATAATATTTAAAATATTAAATTGAAATGAATCATCAAAGAAAATAATGTAAAATTGAAAAAAATAAAAATGTAATATTATTCATACTAAATTATCTAAAATTACAATCTTTAAGTATATGTATAATTCTATTAATTTTCGAAATAATTAAATAAAAAAAATTTAAAAATCAAATGTATAATTTATATAAAAGAGAAACACGAAATAATTAATGATATTTATTTTTTAATCAAAATTTAATCTCATTAAGTCTATGCTATTAGTTTCTGCTAAATGAACAACGACAAAACGTTACTAAACAGTTTCATAGTTACATACTACCAATGGTATAGTTAAAAGTTTGAGAAATGCTATTGCACCAACTCTACACCGTGTTTGAAAAAGAATTTATATGCTGCATTTGGACAATAATATTTTGTCCTGCTTATATCTACAATCTTAGGTACGTCACCATTGCTTTGCATAAAACTAGATTTGATTACATGCATTTGTTTGCACGCTTTATTATTATTACTGCATTAATTTTTGTGTTTGGTGGGGATGCTCCAATTTTTTACTGCATTTCTCTATCTTATCGATTGTGAAATTCAGGGTGTGGCCCGTTACTTTGGAACTCATTATTCATGCTTTAGATTTGACACTTCATTCATTATTCATTCCTTACAATTTTGAAATAAGTTTATAAATATTTGTATTTTAATAGGTTTACCATGCAAAATGCTTTAGATTTGACAAGTGGATATCAGTGGATATCATTGCATCATTCTTTAGACAAAGATTTTATTTCACTATTACTTTTCTTAACATTTTAAAAATGTATTAATTTTTCAGTTGGTTACTTTTTATGATTTGAGTTTTTGTTATTTATATTGTTATACTGTTTTTAAATATTGAGTTTTTCATCTTTAAATAATCTTAAGACTCAAATGAAAATTGATGCTGGAATTCAAAAGACTTTGTCCCTTTCTCCTACTGGTAGGCAAGGGAGGCATTCGGTCTCTCTTGGTAGGCCAAAGAAAACATGCCTAACTCCTGTAAGTGTAAAAAGAAAGAGGAATAAAAGATTTGTGACTAGTCCTCCTGTGACAAGATTAGGGGTTGTGAAATGTAATTTGCAAGGTTGCTTTGGGGAAAGCAAAAATTCTCCAATTAATGGGAAGAGGGGAGCGTCGGCCTCCCCTCGAGGACAATGAGAATTATTTCTTGGAATGTTAGGGGCTCAAATGCCCCTAACAAGAGACGCTTAATTAAGTCCCAGATGGACTTAATTAATTGTGATATTTTTATGTTGCAAGAAACAAAGTTGTCAAAGGAGTCTGCTGAGTTGTTTTTTTCATCTTGGAGAAGGTGGAATTTTTTTTCTTCTCCGACTTGTGGCGCTTCAGGACGTTTGGCATTGCTTTGGAATAATTATAATATTGAGGTACAGTTAGTGGCATCTGCTACAAATTGGATGTTGGCTTTAGTTATAAGCAAGATTTCAAAGGTTAAATTCTGACTTTTTAACATTTATGCTCTGTCAAAAATTCAAGGGAAGAGTAAGTTATGGGGTGAATTATAGAGGATTTCTTCTCCCTTAAAACATGGTTCCTTTATTATCTTTGGGGGTGATTTTAATGCTATCACTAATTTAGATGAGAAAAGAGGAGGTGTTTTCCCTAATAAAAGGATTATGGATGACTTTGGGGATTTCATTTATGATATGAGCCTTTTTTATTGTAAGTCTCAGAATGGGGTTTTCGCATGGACAAACATGAGAAGGGATTTTTCTTAGATTGCTGAGAGATTAGATCAGTTTAGTTATCTGAGAATTGGATTGATTCAGATTTTGAATTCTTTTCCTCTATTCTACTGATCTCGGGTTCTGATCATTTTCCACTTTCCCTTTCAGTTATTGAGGATAGGACTTCTTTTGAGTCTCCATTTAAATTTGAGCCCATGTGGTTTAGGGATTCTTCCTTTTTTCCTCTGCTTATGAAATGGTGGAATTTTGCTCCTTTTTGTTCTAGGTCCCATATGTTTCAGATTGCTAAGAAGTTAAGTTATTTGAAATTGAATATTAGGGAATGGAATATCTCATATTTTAAGAACATTTTCAGGAGAAACAAAGGATTCAAGATATGATTGAGTTTCTTAATACTCATGTGCTTCAACATGGTATGGTGCCACAAGTTTTTGATGAATTGAAGTCACTAAAATTACAGCTTGAGGAGGTTTTAGCTAGAGAGGAAATCTATTGGAGACAGAAATCTAGAGAGTTATGGCTTTCAGATGTTGACAGGAACACAAAATTTTTTCATTCTTCAACCAAGCTTAAAAGATGTAAGAATAGAATATCTTGTATTTAGTGTCAGAATGGGAATTTATTGACAGAGCCAAAGGACATTGCTTCAGAGGCGGTTAGGTTTTTTAAGTCATTATTATCTTCAGAAAATGGAAATCTCAGCAATGATATTGATGCTCTGCAAAAAGGATTAGAAAATCTGTTTGATGGCAACACACACAAGAGCACAAGAAACAAACGTTAGTGTTAGCAACAAAAGATTATCCTAAACAGGCATATCAAGAGAGATATTAAGCATGAAATAGAAAGCATATAAACATAGAATGAAATAGCTAATCAAGATGCTCATAGTTGCTCCTCCCTTGTTCCTCTCCTCTCCAAGTCCCAAATGAGTGTAGCTCTCAGCTTTTAGCACTAGCCATGGATGCCATATGGAGATTCAAGATGGTTGAATATGATAAGCAAATACTATGCAAGAGTAGATAGTGATGCTATGAAAAAGCTCTATGCTAATGCCAGTATAACAACAATACTCTAAAATGCTTCCTTTTGCTTGAGGAGAAGGGTTCTATTTATAGAAGAAATGGGGAAATGAAGGGTTAAGATTGAATGGTTTAATCAAGGGCCAAGTTTGAAAGTTGGGGATCCATGTGCACAATTGGCACCAATAAAATGGTGACAAGTGTCAACATAAGATTGGGTTGAGAGAAGAGGTTGGAGGCATTAAAGGCCTGAGAAGACCTCATGGTTATCTAGAAGGTAAGGGTCAAGTGTAAATTAAGATTACCCACTGGATTAGGAGTTAATGCAAGGATAAACCTTTGTGCAAATGATTAAGAGATAATCATGGTCAAAGCATTAAAGGCTTGATAAGACCCTTGGGTTGGGTAGAGGTTGAGTCAAAACAAATGTTTTAACCATGTGGGAGGGTTTGAGGTAACCATTAATGGTTATTGGAGACTTTGGGGATTAAGTGGTTGAAGGTTGAAAGCTTTCAAAGGTTATCCAAGACTTTGAGACATTTAGTGGTTGAAGGTTGGAAGCTTTTAATGGTTATCAAAGACTTTTAGGCTTTGAGAAGTGACTCCATTTTGCTTAGGAATGTGACAATATTTAGGGGATGGATTAGGCTAATTAGGAAGGGTTTAGAAGAATCTAGAAGGGGTTTAGGCATACAAGTGGATTTTGTAGGAAAATGCAAGTGGGAGAAATTTTGGTATTTTCAATTAAAATAAAATCATTTATTTCAATTAAATGGTGTAAGTTGAATTTGGATAAATATTCAAATAAATATTAATTTATTTAAATGAGAAAAAGAAGATAAAGCATTAAAATGCTTGAAGACTTTGAGGGAAACCATTAAAGGCTTGAAGACTTTAAGGAAAACCATTAAAGTCTTAAGAAGATTATAGAAGGAAGCCATCAAGTTTGAAGACTTTAAAGCCATCAAGTTTGAATACTTTAAGGGAAACCATTAAAGGTTTCAAGTGGGTGAGGATAAATAGGATTTTAAATAAATAATTTATTTAAAATAGTTGTGCAACTTGCTTTTGTAGGAAAATGCAAGTGGGTGGAGGATAAAGGTGATTTTAAATAAATGATTTATTTATTTAAATGTGAGAGGTGGGATTTTGGGGGATTTAAATAAATATTAATTTATTTAAATGTGAGAGAATATTTAATTAAATAAATATGATTTATTTATTTAATTAATGGTCTGAATTTGGTTAAGTGAATTAAATCAAATAAATTGAATAATTTATTTAATTAATAGGAGAAGAGGGTTAAGATGAATTAATTAAATATTAATTTAATTAATTATTAATTGATGGTTAAATAATCAAATAAATACTAAGTATTCATTTAATTAAGTGGACAGATTTATGTGACTACAGATATTATATCTAATATTCCTCCTTTAGTATCTTTGGAAGACAATAAGATGTTGATGTCTCCCTTTTCCTTAGAAGAAGCTAAGAGTGTTGTCTTTGCCATGAATCCGGATAAAGCTCTGGGACCAGATGGTTTTACTCCTTTATTTTTTCAGAAATGTTAGGATTTTGTGGGAAATGATGTTTTATTGGCTCTCGAGGAAGCTAGGAGAAATAGGTCTATTTTAAAATAACTTAATACTACAATGATTGCAATTATTCCTAAAAAAGATGATACTAAGATTTTTGCTGACTTCCACCCCATTGCTTTATGTAACACTTTTTATAAGATATTTACGAAGGCAATTTCCCTTAGGTTGGCAAAAATTCTACCTAGGATCATTTCATTGGACCAAGGTGGTTTTGTTCCTGGAAGGGAGACGACAGAGGGTGCAATTGTAGCACATGAGGTGCTACATTCTATTTCCACCCAAAGAACCTCGACCATGATACTTAAACTAGACATGATGAAGGCTTATGATAGAGTAGAGTGGGGGGCTTTATGTGCTGTTCTTGAGAAGTTAGGTTTTTCCAAGGCCTGGGTCAAATGGATTCATGCATGTATTTCTTCTGCAAGATTCTCGGTTTTAATTAATGGTTCTCCTTGTGGTTTTTTCACTTTCTCTAGGTGTTTGAGACAGGGAGATCCCCTTTCTCCCTTTTTGTTTATTCTCCTAGATGAAACCTTTAGTTGGTCTATTAGGGCTACTAAAAGTGGGGGGGCTTTGGAAAGGTATAAGGATTCAGAATATTCCCCAAAGTATTTCTCATTGTCTGTTTGCAGATGATACTCTGTTATTTGGACATTCTTCGTTAGTAGAGGCAAAAGTGATTAAAGGATTAATACAAAATTATTCATTGTTTTCTGGTCAGAAAGTGAATGGTGATAAATCAAAGATTTTTTTCCTTAATACATCACAACTGGTTCAGCATAGGTTGCAATCCTTTTGGGGATTTGAGACTAGAAATCTTCTATGTACTTACCTTGGGATTCCTTTATTTGTTAAACAGGATAAGATTGGTTTTTGGGATAAGATTATTTCGGTCATTTCTAAAAGAATTCTCTCATGGAATCATAGATGGTTAACTTTGGTGGGTAAGATTGTTCTTATCAAGTCTGTTTTGAATGTTGTTCCCATATACCTCATGTCTATTTTGAAGTCTCCAAAAGAAGCTATTGTTAGTTTACAAGATACTCTTAGAGATTTTCTTTGGAACAATAATAAAGATGGCAAGAAGAAAATCTCTTTAGTTACATGGGCTAAGGTATGTTTGCCTAAGGAACTTGGGGGAACAAGAATTCAGAGTCTGGAAAATTAGAATTTAGCCTTAGGTGCTAAGTTGGTTTGGAAATTATATGACAAGCCTAGCTCCTTATGGGCACAGATTATGTTTGCCAAATATTTAAATAATGGACCAAGAGAATACATTTTTAAAGTCTCAAATTTGCCTTTGGGTTCTGCTATTTGGAATTTCCTTTGTAAATGTAGATTAGTTATTTTGCCTCATCCCTCATGGATTGTTCATAATGGTAGAAAGGTCAGATTCTAAGATGAAGTATGGAATGGAAACACACCTTTGGTGAATATTAGGGATTGGTCTCCTCTGATCACTGTTCTTTCCTCCCTTTGGGGGTTTTTGTAGCAGATTATTTTGAAATTGTGACTAGTGGACCCCTTAAGCTAGCTAGATGGAACTTGATTGATTTCTTAGATGATGTTGATCAAAGCATGAAATTAGATTTTGAGAAGATTTTGGCGGATAGAATTGTATTTCTTTCTGATTCTGAGGATGAACTTATTTGGACAAAGAATATTTCTAGTAAGTACAATTTTAAAGATGGTTACAACTCTCTTATGGTTGCTAAAGATTTATCATCTTGGCCTTATAAGTTGTTTTGGCATTCGACTTGTCTTCCTAAAGATGGAGCCTTTGCTTGGTTGGTAGTTCAGGGCAGAGTCCTTACAAGTATGAGACTAGATAGGCTTGGTATTACTGTTGTTTTCCCTTGTGTCCTTTGTAACAAAAATTTGGAATCTTCTTCACACTTGTTTCTGTAGTCACACAAATCTATCCAGTTTGATTAAATGCATATTTGCTATTTATTTGATTAAAAATCCACTAGCCATCAATTAATTAAATTAACATTTAATTAATTCATCCCCAAACATTCTTCTATTAATTAAATAAATTATTCAATTTATTTTAATTAATTCATTAAATCAAATTCCAATCAATTAAATAAATAAAATCTATTTATTTAATTAAAGTCCCCTTTTCCTCTTTTAAATAAATTAAATAAAAACATTTATTTAAATCATTTATTCCCCCCCCACTTGCATTTTCCTACAAATGCAACTTGCACACATTTATTGGAATAAATGAATTTTTATTTTAATAAAATCCTATTTTCCCTCACCCACCAAATCCACTTGCAAAATCTAATCCCCTTCTAGATTCTTCTAACCCCTTCCTAATTAGCCTAATCCATCCCCTAATTATTGTCACATTCCTAAGCAAAATGAAATCACTTCTCAAAGACTTCAAAAAGTCTTTGAAAAGCATTTAATGTTTTGTGTGTTCAACAAATTAACCCCCAAAGTCTTCAAAAACCACTAATGGCTCTTACATGACCATTTATGGTTCTTACATAACCATTTATGGTTATTTCAAACTTGTCCCCCCAAGCATTTATTGCTTTGACCATATTTATCCTTCTTGCCTTTGCACAAGAATTTATCCATTGGATAAAAGCTTTATTCTTTGAATAAAGAGTTTATTCATTCAACTAACCTTGACTTTAACTCCCAAAAGTCATGTCAAGCATTTAATGCTTATTCCCTCTCCTCTCAACCTATCTCACATTGACACTTGTCATCCTGGGATTGGGTTGAAAGCCCTGACATGGATTTGAAATCATTCAATCCTGACCCTTGTTGAGATTACTCAATCTCAACCATCCATTGCTCCTTTTTTCTTATAAATAGAGCTCACATTCCTCATTTTCAAATCTTCAAGCATTTAGCATTCTTAGCCATAAATCCTGAAAACTTGTATGCATTTAACCTATAGGCATTTTAGAGAGCATTTAGCATAGAAAACTAAAATCTTGTTATTTTGGTTAAAATCAATCATTTTTAAATAGCATCTAGGATTTTAGCTTTTCATTTTACATTTTGAGCAAAATACCCAAATCTCAATCCTCCATAAGCATCCATAGTGCAAAAAGCTGCTGAGAGCTACACTATTTTGGAACTTGGAGAGGAGAGGAACAAGGGAGAAGGAGCTAAGAGCATGCTAAGAGGCATTTGGAGATGCCTTATTATCTTTGTTTCATTTGTTAGATATATTAGCATGATTTTAGTATCTCTTTTGATATGCCTGTTTAGATTAGTTTTTGATTGACTAACACTAACGATTTTCTTGTGTCTTGTGTTGTTTGTCATTTGCTAACCTTGTCCATTTAGCAGAGCATCATTTGGTGAACCCGAGGTGAATCCAAACACCAAAAAGATCATTTTTTTTAACCAATAACATGTTTGAATGTTGAAATTGTCACACAGGTTGCATTTTAGTGCTATTGAACTCGTTCTAGTGCTATTGATACTTGTTGTTCTTTACAATAGCGCTATTGTATCAAGTTTAGTGCTTTTGACACTGTTTTGGTGCTATTGACCCTGTTTCGGTGCGTCTGCCTTCTCTGTCTTTCTTTTTCTTTTAGCATGTTTGTGTTAAATAGTGCTTCTGTTCAAACACAGACTAGCGCTATTGTAATAGAACGTTGTAAAAAGGACCTTGTAACCGAAAAAGTGAAATTTTTTAGGCTTGTGGAAGCCTCCCTTAGACATGGATTTTACTAACCGGTTTTTGTTTGTGCAGGTTTAAAACTCACCCTTAAAAAAATCACAAACTTTATTTTGGTGCTTTAAAAACTTGAACAATCAAACTTTCCTTGTTTTTTAGTTAGGGTCACTTGTTTCTTTGGTGCATTAAAACTGAACAAAACAAACATTTGTTTGCTTACAAGTTAGGAAACACACTTTATTTGGTGCTTAAAATCAACAATTCCATTTTCTTGCATCAAACTAAAGAATTTACAATCCACACTTCAAATTTTTGGTGCACATAAAATACACAATCCACTTGTTTTGATTTTTGCAAACGATTTTACTTCATGCAAACGTGTTTTTCATTAAGTTGACCAGGATTTCAAATTCTAGTTTACTCAAACATATTGCCTTTGAAGTTAAAACGAACACCATGACTATTGGAGCAACATCTCCAAATAGTTAGATTACATTGCAATAACAGATTAAAAAGAACAAGTGTTTTTCGTGCTTGGCACACTTGTGCAAAAAGGTTGGTCGAGTGGTCCTACTTCTAACACACACTATCCTCTCCCTTGACTTTCGTGGTCCTAGGTGCAAGAGAAAAGTATTAGTAACACTCAAAATTTTTATCTTTTTAAGAGAGGCCTGCCAAGAGACACATCACTCTTGGGAATGACCTTGCACGGTAAATCCTTCAAGCCGCTATAAAAATCAAGTGAGAGCGAAAGCTGTAGCCTTGGGTATAGCTGTTCCTATAGTGTAACTGGCCGAAAGGACAAATGGGCCCCACCACCAGTTACAAAGCTCTTAAGTGAGTGACTATAGAATGAACTTATGTCCAAAAACATCGAACATGACTAAACACCTTTAAGTAGTAGCCCACCCATTCTATTGATTGAGGATATTTGTGATATAATTTAGTGCAAGAGCATAGATGGTTTTGCTCCCAAGATACTCACCATACATATTTCCTTGAGTAGAAACATAGCTTTTTGAAAAGTCACTTGTGACTTGATAAAAGTGGTGACTCCCCCATCATAGGGATCATCTATTTGTTATGCTCGTGCAAGACTTAGTATATCACATCCTTACCTACCACGACAGGATTCATAAGGTATGTAGTACCAAAGTTGAAGAAATATCAAGATGTGGGCTAAATTTATCACAACTGGCCATTTGACCTTAGTGATGAAAAGTGTTTGAAGTGTGTTCATTTTAGTCAAGACCAAGTACAAATTGAGCCGACTTCAAGCTTTGGAAATACACCTTAAAAATACATCTAAAGGAAGGGTCATATACAAGTCCAAGGATTGGGTTGATCTAGACCCATACTCATTTGTGCCTTTGGGGGCAACATTCTTGTGTTTGTGTGCTTGCTTTGTTTTCTTGTCAAAGAAAAATAAAAAAATCACTTCCAAAAATAAAGTATTCATCCAACCAAACACATCAAAAACAAAGTGCAAACAACAAGAGTATCAAAACTTTATGACCATTCTTCACATCTTGCGAAAGAAGAAGCGTCATCAGAATATCAACTTGAAAAGAAGACCATTAAGCTTAAAGGCTTTGATCAAAAAGAGGAAATTCTTCTATATAAATAGACAAATCTTTGTCTCCCATAGAGTTTTTCTATGTCACATGCGCCTCTACCTTCAAGGCAAAACAAATGAATTTGATTCAGAATCATTGAACCGCAGAGCTTTTATGCAATATAGAGCTTTGAGTTATCACAAAAACCAAGGAGGTAAGATTAATCCCAACTTTTTCCCAAACGTCTGTATCACATACAACACAGCTCGAGAAATACCACCAACTCCCGAAAGAGAAGAGGTAGAGTTTTTCCCATTTGTGACACAAAGTTTTATATTGAAGTTGAAAACATTTCATCCATTATCTTACTCATACATCATCACTTCATCATCAATCCATCGCAACTCTCAAAAAATTAAGAGGTTCTTGTCCCAAGTTCTCTTTTAGATATTGCTTGAAATCAAAAACAACACATCACTTTTTAGATTGTTTCTACATCTAGGATAAGCTCATCCTAAGAGACTTATCTACGCAGGTTAAAACTAGTTCATGAGTGAATCCTCTCATTACTAGGTAGTTAAATTTGTAACACATCTCAGATTTCTCTACACCTTATCACATCAAAACTTATCAAACAAACAAGCAATTCAAAAAAGGAATTTCGGTTACATCTACCTTAAAAGTGCTAGAGATCCACGTGCAACACAATTCACCAACCATCAATCTTTCATTTCATCAAACAACTCATCATCATTTTCACACAACTTCAACAAAAGCTTGTAAAACAAAATGGCCCAAACCCGATCACAGTCAAGGCAACGAGAAATAGAAATGGAAGAAGAAGAAGAGGAAAATCTCAATGAATTTCAAGAAGCACTTGGAGGAAATGTGAATGATGAAAACCCAAGTACTCCTACTCCTGCAACAATAGAAAGGGCCCAGCATAACCCTCTCTTTAACAGATTGTTTGATGAAATACTCAGGAGCAATGCAGATGCTCACTTCTTAAAACTCGCTCAAGAAGGAGCAAAACTCCCCTCTAACTTTGATCTTTCCCAATTAAGACAAGCATCAGAAAGACAAAGTCATCATGAAGAGGAAAGAGGTAGAGATCCCATCAGATATAACATTCCTTGAGGTAACCCACCACCTCCTCCTCCAAATGAAATGGAGATGTTGCGGCAACAAGTCAAGAATCTCGCCCAACAACTTCATAGTGGTGTCAAAACTAACCAATTCTCACTCAATGACATCTGTCCCTATCCTTTTGATAGGAATATTTATATGCCACCCTTTCCACGAGGATTCGAAACACCCAAATTCAAAAAATATAGAGGAAAGGGGGATCCCCACGATCATGTCAGAGAATTTCATTCCGCTTGTCTCGAAGTAGCATATGAAGACACATACCTAATGTGCCTTTTTCCCCAAAGCTTGGGAGGAACAACCACATCATGGTTTTCCTGACTATCAGGTGGCATTAGAACATTTGAGGAACTTATCCAAAAATTCCTCGCTCATTACTCTCATAACATTGAACGCGACATCACCATGGCTGATCTGTGCAACACCAAACAAAAACCAGGTGAGCTATTCTTAGTATTCCTGCAACGATGGCACCAAATGTCTAGCAGACGTTCTCTTCAGTTACCTGAATGAGAGCTAGTGGAAATATTCATTTCCAACTTAAACAAAGAAATGGAATTTCACCTAGATGTCAAAGACACAGACTCTTTTAATGATATGATCACCAAGGGTCTGAAATGTGAAAGGGCACTTATCAAGAAAGGACTCATCAAAATCTATAATGAACCAAAGGATGGTCCTCGCCCATGCTTCAATAGTGATAAACCAAGCTTCTGGAACAAAAACAAGAATATCGTCAATGATGGGGTTATGGATGCCAGGACTATACAAATTGCACAACCTGTGGTTCAGTTTGCAGGACAGAATCCTCCACCTCAGAATAACACAAATGTTCCTTCTAGTCAAAGTCACATCACGTCTCACGATGAACCAAGATCTCGTCAGCAAAAACAAAAACGCACATACACTCCCTTAGGGGAACCCATTGAAACAGTATTACGACAACTCATTTCTCAAAATTTGGTCACCCTACCAAAAACATCAAACTATGAACCTCAGGTCAAACTTGCATGGTGGAGAGATACTAAACACTGTGATTTCCACCAAGGAAGAGGACACAAGACAAGTAATTGTCACCGATTGAAAGATCTCATTCAGGATCTTATTGATCAAGGAGAAATTGAAATAGAAGGACATGACCCAAAAACAACCAATAATGATCATTTGATGTTCAAAAATCCACTTCCATCACAAGATCAAAGGGGTCCTTCCACTTCCAGGCAAGGCACTGATACCACAAATTATACACAGGCTGCGTATAATTACACTGTAAATCATCTGTATGATGCCAGTGAACAAGTTGCAACTATAACCTTCAAAAATCCCAACTCAAATTGCAATGTTGTTACACGTCATGGCAAGGTCACAAATAAAGGCAGCTCCATAAGGCACCACCTCCATCCCAAAGAAGTACAATCTTGTGGAACAATTAGACAAAACGCCTGCGCTTATATCCATTTTAGAACTATTGTGCCTATCGCCATCCCATAAAACTATCTTGGATCAAGCCCTCCAAGAGGCATCAGTCCCTGCAAATCTGAATACAGACCAATTTCAAGCCATGGTTGGAAGTCTAAATTCATCACCTTGTCTCACTTTTTCCGAAAGTGACAACTCTTCCTTCCAGCAACCTCATAACGCCTCACTCCACATCGAAGGATTTATCAACCAACATAGGATCAAGCGAGTCTTGATCGATAATGGAGCAGGCCTAAATATTTGTACACTACAGTTGGTCACGGAATTGGGATATGCCATAGAATCAGTGGATTCTCGCAAGAAGATCACAATCAAAGCCTATGACGATGTAGAGCATTCATGCAAAGGAGCTGTCGTACTCCCAATCCGAGTGGGCCCTGTGGTAAAATACATCATTTGTCAGGTTCTGGACCTTCCTCTGCCATATAATCTATTGTTAGGAGGACCTTGGATACATGTCATGCAAGCCATTCCATCTACCTACCATCAATGTATCAAGTTCCCACATAACGGTGCAGAGATCACAATCCTGGGCGATGCAAATCCCTTTACATACTGTCATAATATCAGCCATCAACCAAAGATTACTGTTCCTAATAATAGAGAAGCCATTTCCTCCACATCATATATAAGTCCTGCCTCTCTTGCCAGTTCAAACACCACTATACCCAAGCAAGAAAAGCTTAAGATGAAGATAGCAGAGGAAGGTCCTGGGGAATACAACTTGAGTCAACTCTTTTGTGTAGGACAAATGCCCACTTCTCCTAGAACACATGGTAAACCACAATAGGTACTCTAGCAACCCCTAATCACGCCAGCCTGTGCTTTGACGCCTTTCATCCTTGGAAAAAGTCAAGAAGAAGAAACTCAAGATGAGGACTTAGCGGAATGGATCTATAAAGATCCCATCACCATTGATATACCGCAAGTTAAACTTCCTACGGATTAGTATGGCAAAGGTCTCCTCATTATGCAAAGAATGGGGTATGATGGTCAGAGTGCTTTGCGATATTGCAAAAAAGGACGACATGAACCTTTACTGCCGGAATTAAAGCCCAAAGGTAGTACAGGCCTAGGCTTTGAAAAAGAGAACTTTCCTAAACTCAAATTCAAAGGAAAACCCTGCAAACCATTTTGTCAGCCTACTGCAAAAAGGACACCTTTCATTATCAAAGCAGCATCAGACACCATCGCAGCTGCCCCACCGAGACTCAAAACCCCAACACAACCATCACCAATACCATTCATCCCACCAAGCGAACCAGTAGTCCCATCAGCAAAACCATTAGCAGCAACAACTATATCAGAACCCACAACAACATCTATGGCACTAGCAGTTCTAGCAGAAGCCACTGAGTCAACACTACCGATACTCCCTGTACCATATTCTTTTATACCCATCGACCTTCCTGCAGCACTAATCACTACAAAGGTACATCAACCAATCACACCTATAGTATTTAATTCAAAAGACATCCTAGTATGGTATAATAATTGGATGCTGGAAAGTGACTCAGAGACCGACTCACATGAGTGGGAATTTGATTCTGTACAGCTTAACACTTTAGATGAGGAAGATGAATCACTACCTCTGCCACGCAAAGACATCCCTGTTTATGGAGAAGCCCAGATAAAGACCACTTGGGTTCCTGAACTAGAAACATCTTCCACAGACCCTATGTCTCATCCTACGCCTGATTCTGACAGGGAGAGTACCATTAATGACCTTCACCATAACATCTTAACCCTCACTGATACATCTAATGCACTTAACCTAATCGATGAAGTAATGCCCATTATCCACCCTGAACTCATCGAATGGAACCAACCAAATCCCCCATGTCTTGACTTCTTCCAAAATGATGAGGCCATCATTGAATTTTTGGAATTAAGGGATAACCTACCAAGCGAGGATCACAAAGCTGGATTCGCCATTGAACTTAATAGCATAGAATACTTCGGGGCAGATGCCAAACCTTTCAGCTGCAAAAATATAGCAATAAAACATAGATCTTCCAGTGAAAACCACACTGTGGCACTATTTGATCCGACAAAAGTAAAAAGAAAGAGTGTATCCAACGGTGAAAACCTCTCTGAGGCGCCTGAGGATGAAGGGTTTGACATTCTCCCTGCTAATGCACAACAGGAATGATCAACAATTCTCATTGAGGAAACCAAAGAATACAATGTGGGGACTCCTGAAAATCCTCATCTCATACATCTAGCATCTCTTCTCACTCCAGAGGAACAGCCTAAATTTATAGAGTTCTTCCAGAAGCATCAAATCAACTTCGCATGGTCATATGCAAACATGTCTGGGCTTGATCCTGATTTAGTCATGCATCACCTCACCGTAGCAGAAGGAGCCAAACTTGTCAAGTAGAAGCTTTGTAAGATGCATCATCAAATTGCAGTACTAGTCAAAACAAAACTCAAGAAACTCCTAGATGTTGGTTTCATTAGGCCAATTGATTATGCAGAATGGATCTCCAACATTGTGCCTGTCGGAAAACCAAAAGGGGCATCCGCATTTGTACTGACTTCAGAGATCTAAATAAGGCCTGTCCTAAGGATGACTTCCCCCTTCCAAATATCGACATCATAGTGGATCTGACAGCAGGACATGCCATGCTTTCACTCATGGATGGCTTTTTTGGATATAATCAGATAAAGATCACACCAAAAGATCAACATAAGATAGCCTTCACCTGTCCATGGGGCACATATTGCTGGAATCTAATACCTTTTGGTCTAAAGAATGTAGGAGCGACCTATCAATGAGAAATGACCACCATCTTCCATGACATGATGCATACTATGATGGAAGATTATGTTGATGACTTACTAGCAAAATCACTCACCAAAGAAGGGCATCTCCACATCTTAGATAAAATCTTTGATAGACTGGAACAATACCATGTTCGACTCAACCCAAAGAAATGTGTCTTTGGAGTGACCTCCGGGAAGCTTCTAGGATACATTGTCTCGAGCAAAGGTATTGAGGTCGACCCAGCAAAGGTAAAAGCAATCATGGACATGCCACCACCAAAGAATATCAGTCAGCTAAGGACATTACAAGGGCGACTTCAATCCATTCGAAGATTCATTGCACAATTGGCTGATAAGTGTCACCCATTCACACACCTGCTACACAAGAACATCCGCTTTCAGTGGGATGTCCGATGCCAATAGGCATTTCAAACGCTTAAAGACTATCTCATGAATCCACCATTGTTGATGCCACTAGATCCAAGTAGACCGTTGTTACTCTATATCTCAGCAACAAGTACAACATTGGGTGTACTACTGGCACAACATAATGCAGAAGGAAAAGAGTGTGTTGTTTACTACATCTCTCGCACACTGGTGGGCTATGAACTCAATTACATGCCTATTGAGCGAGCTTGCCTAGCAGTAATCTTAGCAGCCACTAAACTGAGGCACTATCTGTTAACACACAAAGTACAACTCATTGCAAAGATTGATCCACTCAAGTATTTACTCAGCAAAGCAGCATTGGCAGGTCGCTTGGACAAATGGGTGATGACTCTAAGTGAATTTGACATCGAGTATGTAGACCGTAAAGCTATCAAAGGGCAGGTTATTGCAGATCAGTTGGCCGATGCACCCCTCATAGGCGATCATCCTCTCATTCCCAATTTTCCAGATGAAGAGATATTCATGATCACAATAGCACAACCATGGAAACTATACTTTGATGGTTCGTACATTAGGCATGGCTCAGGGGCAGGTATTCTGTTTATCACACCTTAAGGTGATAGTATCCCAAAGTCTTACAGGCTCACATTTCCATGCACCAACAACATAGCAAAGTATGAGGCCTTGATCACAGGACTCAGGCTAGCCGTACAATGGAAATTACAAGAACTGCAAGTATATGGCGACTCACAACTAGTCATTCGACAAGCAACAGATGAATATCAAACCAAGGATGATAAACTCATGCCATATAAGCAAATGGTGGACACTCTAAAGACATAATCTACTACTATCACTTTTGAGTAGATACCAAGAGATCAGAATTGAGCTGCTGATGCTATGGCTACCATCGCATCTCTCCAAGATCTTCCATAGAATTCAACATGCTACGAGTTCTTGGTAGAACAGCTTTGGATTCCCGCTTATGATATCCCCAAACCCGAAATGATATGTCGCCTTGTCAGTTCTGAATCCCCATGGTACGGTGAGTTCTACACCTATCTCCGCGATCACACCCTTCCTCCCAACCAATCAAATAACCAACGTAAAACCTTCATTCGCCAAACTGCTCGATATACCATTATTGCTAAAACCCTATATCGACGTGGTCTTGATGGTACTCTCCTTCGATGTCTGGAACAAGGTGAGATAACAAAGGCTTTGGAAGAAGTCCATGAAGGAATTTGTGGGACTCACTCAAGTGGTCTGTCACTAGCCAAGAAACTCCTGTGCAATGGATACTATTGGCCCTCTATGGAAAAAGATTCCTACTACTTTGTCAGAAAATGCAAGAAATGTCAAGTTCATGGTGACTTGATACATGCACCAGCCTAGGAACTACAACCAATCACAACACCATGGCCTTTTTGTCAATGGGGCCTTGACCTTGCGGGTAAGATTCATCCATCTTCATCCAATGGCCATAAATTCATTATTACCGCCACTAAATATTTCACAAAGTGGATCGAAGCTGTTCCACTTACCCAAGTCACCAGCAAGCAGATCGCCTCATTCATCCTCAACTACATCATCTGCCGGTATGGTGTGCCCATGTCCATCATCACAGATAACGATCTTCCTTTCAAAAATCAAGATGTCCGTGAACTTTGTGAGAAATTTCATATCCAACACCGCTTTTCCACTCCCTATTACCCACAAGGCAATGGTCAGGCCGAAGCATCCAATAAAGACATATTGACGATCCTAAAGAAGACAGTCAATGATGTCGGTCGTGATTGGCATGTTCAACTGAATCCAGCACTATGGGCATATCGAACTAGCATTTGGACCCCTACAGGTGCAACTCCTTATTCATTGGTCTATGGTGCCGAAGCTATCTTACCTATTGAGGTGGAGATACCATCACTATGGGTTTCCTTGCATAATCTAATAGATGATGAAGCCTACAGAGTATCCCGTCTTTAGAACTTAGAGTTACTAGATGAGAAGCGACAAGCTGCATACAACCATCTCAAAGCCTATCAGTAGTGCATGAGCAGAAGCTACAATCACCGATTTAGACCTCGTACATTTGAGGTAGGTGATCTTGTTCTACGAGAGAATCCTTGCAATCAACCAAACAAAGAACATCAGGGCAAGTTTGAATCAAACTGGCTGGGCCCATATGTTGTCACTGCTGTATTCAGGTCCGGGGCATATCAGTTGGCTACATCAGAAGGAGAACCGCTTGTAGATCCAATCAATAGCATGCACCTCAAAAGGTTTTATACCTAAGCTAAACAGAGCATCAGGCTCCCCTGCATACCAGAAAATACCAAAAACATTCAGAAAAATGTCCTGAAGAATTACAAAAAACATTCAAAAAGTAAAGAAAAATCATGCATCCAAATGGTGAACAACCACTCCGGTGGCACCTTGGGTAAGTGCCATGGTGAAAACCTGGCAAATAGGCGCCACTCATAAAAGACTATGGCTCCATTGTCTTTCAAACTTGTTGTGATCACATCTACTTCATACATACTTCCATCCATCCATCAACCATGGCTTGTTATAAATCTACAAATCCAAGAAAGTACTGCATGCATCCTACATCCCGCTTTTTTATAGTCATGTCTAAAAACTAGGGGCAATGCCTTTAACCCATTGATGGAAGTGGATTCTACATTGTCTTGTGATTCATTAAAGTTCTTCATTTAAAACTATCTCACAAAATCCAAAAAACATTCAAAACAATCACCAAAATATCAAAAACATTGGAAATCAAATCAGCAAAATCCAAAAACATTCAAAACAATCACCAAAATATCAAAAACATTGGAAATCAAATCAACAAAATCCAAAAACATTAGAAAACATCAAAAATCAATCAAAAACATGGCAACACATTGTACATACTCATCCGCGTAGATACCAAACAAACATTGTGATATACTCCACAAAATGACCACTTATCAATCGACCACACAATCAACATCAACACTCAAAACTATCTTCAACAAGGATGCATCCTTCCTTACCAAAACAAAGACAAGATGACATTTTCTTTGACAAGAAAATTCTGTTTACGCTATCAAATACTTGGTTTATTTATGGGCTAGTTATTTATATTAGGTTCCTACAGCATTGTTTGTGTATCTTCGGTGCATTATTTCGATGAAGTTCTGGGGCATGTACTAATGGTGTCTACGTGGGAAGTTCACCAAGCTACGTGATCTTATGCCAAATGTAGTCATAGATCATTATGGCTTGCTGACTACAGTGTATACCTCGACCATATGAGAATGAACCATTACCAAGGATCCTTATTCTTTATTCTTTATGTATATACTGTTTGTTTGCAGGAACATTGCTCTTCCTTTGGTTCCTCCCCCCCTCATCCAATTTGGATAAAGGTTTTTATCTCTTAGTATGGTATGCACTTGTCTCAGGATATGATCAGCCTAAGATCAAGGAGGACGGTCCAAGTCATGCATGAACGGAGATAATCCTTGTCTGTTCCACAAGCAATACTCTAGTCGACTTGACCCTTATATCAAGTCGCTTGTATTAACTTGCTATATCAAAATTCATGTAAGGAATACTCAGGTCATCTTGAATCATTATGTCAAGATGCTTGTATTCTCTTCCAACATTTTAAAGCTCAATGATGAAAAATAAAGCACTATGGATCGTCATTTCAACTCATCTGTATATATGGCATTCCATCCATCTATACATTCATAAATAGCTGCATATCATTCATACATAGTAATGACAATGGGTGCATACTCTCTTTTTTTTAATCTTCTTCCATAGGAATGCGTCATAGGTCCTTCATTTCTTCTATCTAACATCGAACCCCCCCTCACCCTCCCCATCTTGATAATCAACATCACATACCCTACATCATTTCCCAATCAACCTAATCAAGCCACGTTCCTCACCATCCATCTCTAAATAGGAGGGATTATGTTTCCTATCCTAAGTCATCCTATAAGCCAAGCAAGTTACTCTGTCTGCATAGGCACATTGACTCACACACACCTAGACTATCAACAGATACTCTGATCAAGTATCTTCGGGTCTCAACAGGTAATCGATTATGGTAATCCTAGACTACACCAGGCATTTATCATAATGACCTAGTCTCAACGGGGCTACCATGATTCCCCACAACCATCCATCACACACACACTATCAATTGATCAACCAATCAAACACAATCACATCGGACAATTACATCAATTGTCTATGTCTCAATGAGTATTTTGCTTCATATACCTTGACTTCATCAGGCAATTACATCAATTGTCTAAGTCACATCAGGTCACTTTGATTCACTTACTTAGACTTTATCATGTCCAAGCGACCAACTGACATCAACTGTCACGCTTTGACTTGACTGGGGCAATTAAACCGATTGCACCAAATTGTCCAACCAATGTTGATCAATTGTATAGCATCAATCCAAACCCCACAATACATCTACTATGTATCTCTTGCATGACCTCAGGGTACTCACTGGCTTGATGTTTCTCCATTTTATCTCCGATTTCTTCTATTTTTCACCCACGTTGCTAACTTCTTCTTTTCTATCACCCTGCCAATTTTCATTCTTTTTCGAGAGATCGCCCGATTTTTCAAAAAATTTCAGCCCATCTCTCGAGGGGGCATACCACCCATTAAATTAATATTTTATGGGGCATTTCTTCACACCTATTTTTCTTTCTTTGAAACGACACAATAAACCGCACCATCTCAAAGAGGGGCAAATGTAGTCACACAAATCTATCCAATTTGATTAAATGAATATTTTCTATTTATTTGATTAAAAATCCACTAGCCATCAATTAATTAAATTAATATTTAATTAATTCATCCCCAAACATTCTTCTATTAATTAAATAAATTATTCAATTTATTTTAATTAATTCATTAAATCAAATTCCAATCAATTAAATAAATAAAATCTATTTATTTAATTAAAGTCCCCTTTTCCTCTTTTAAATAAATTAAATAAAAACATTTATTTAAATCATTTACCCCCCCCAACTTGCATTTTCCTACAAATGCAACTTGCACATATTTATTGGAATAAATGAATTTTTATTTTAATAAAATCCTATTTTCCCTCACCCACCAAATCCACTTGCAAAATCTAATCCCCTTCTAGATTCTTCTAACCCCTTCTTAATTAGCCTAATCCATCCCCTAATTATTGTCACATTCCTAAGCAAAATGAAGTCACTTCTCAAAGACTTCAAAAAGTCTTTGAAAAGCATTTAATGTTTTGTGTGTTCAACAAATTAACCCCCAAAGTCATCAAAAACCACTAATGGCTCTTACATGACCATTTATGGCTCTTACATAACCATTTATGGTTATTTCAAACTTGTCCCCCCAAGCATTTATTGCTTTGACCATATTTATCCTTCTTGCCTTTGCACAAGAATTTATCCATTGGATAAAAGCTTTATTCTTTGAATAAAGAGTTTATTCATTCAACTAACTTTGACTTTAACTCCCAAAAGTCATGTCAAGAATTTAATGCTTATTCCCTCTCCTCTCAACCTATCTCACATTGACACCTTTCATCCTGGGATTGGGTTGAAAGCCCTCACATGGATTTGAAATCATTCAATCCTGACCCTTGTTGAGATTACTCAATCTCAACCATCCATTGCTCCATTTTTCTTATAAATAGAACTCACATTCCTCATTTTCAAATCCTCAAGCATTTAGCATTCTTAGCCATAAATCTTGAAAACTTGTATGCATTTAACCTATAGGCATTTTAGAGAGCATTTAGCATAGCAAACTATAATCTTGTTATTTTGGTTAAAAGCAATCATTTTTAAATAGCATCTAGTATTTTAGCTTTTCATTTTACATTTTGAGCAAAATACCCAATTCTCTATCCTCCATAAGCATCCATAGTGCAAAAAGCTGCTGAGAGCTACACTATTTTGGAACTTGGAGAGGAGAGGAACAAGGGAGAAGGAGCTAAGAGCATGCTAAGAGGCATTTGGAGATGCCTTATTATCTTTGTTTCATTTGTTAGATATATTAACATGATTTTAGTATCTCTTTTGATATGCATGTTTAGATTAGTTTTTGATTGACTAACACTAATGATTTTCTTTTGTCTTGTGTTGTTTGTCATTTGCTAACCTTGTCCATTTAGCAGAGCATCAGTTTCTACATTGTGGTTATGCTTATGAATGTTGGCAGTGGTTGTTTGAGAAGTTAAATATATCGTTTGTTATTGGTAAGGATCTCATCTCCTATGGCACTTTATGTTTGCCTCATCTTTTTATGCATGCCTTTGGATCATATCTCCATCTATTTTGATTTGGAATGTTTGGCTAGAGAGAAACAACAAGATATTAAAAAAAAAGGTCTCTTGTGTCTGAGGTTCTATTAAAAATTTAGTCTTCAATCTCTGAGGTTGCTTTGTCTTTTATTTATAAGAATTTGGAAAATCTTACTTCTTTTTCGCACTAGGATAGTAGAGTTACTAGAGTTTGGAAGATGTTGTCAGTTTTACCCTCTCATGGTTCAATTTTAAAAAAGAATGATGCAATAGGTAAGAGATGCTCTGCTAGGTAGAAACCTCCTCTGCAGGGGCACTTTAAACTAAATTTTGATGGGGCCTCTCATGGTAACCCTGGGCCGACTGGGGTAGGCTTGGTAATTTATGATCACAATGCAAATTTTATTCGAGCTAAGTGTCATATTATTGGTTTTAAAACTAACAATTATCTGGAATTTCATGCTTTGTCTTTTGGATTGGATATGGCAATCTCTTTGGGAATTAAGGACTTAATAATTGAAGGTTATTCTATGGTGATTATTCAATGTGTTATGAAAAAGAAATCGAATTGTTGGAATTTGCAGCATATACTTGATCCCATTTTACAAAAATTAGAATTGTTTGAATCTTTCTTGGTATCCCATTGTTACAGAGAAGTTAATAAGATTGCAGATTATTTGGCAAATTTAGCCATTGATAGCAATGCTAATCAGCAAGAGGTGGGTTTTGAGGAAATTCCTTCTAGGGTATGGGAAGGTTTGCAACAATAGTTATATTATTTTCTTGAGTAATGTTGATGAAAATTTTTATGATGATAATTATTCTCGTTTTCCCCTTTCATTTCAAGTATTCATGTTCGTTGTCTGGAGGAGAGTTCGAGCTCATGGTATTTGATACAATAGTGTTTTTCCATAAGTTTTTTGATACTTTCTTTTTTGGCGGGAAGGTTTTTGGCTCATGGGATTTGGCGCAGGGCTTTGGAAAATTTTGTCTTCTTCCATTGATAGTAGCTGTGGAGTCTACATTTGAAAATTATCCAATGGGTTTTTTTGGCAAATTGTCATATGGGCTCTATGCAAAACTGATATTATATGTGTTGTGACCGCATTTTGTATGTGGTTTTGGGTGGGGAGCATAAAGTGATCCGTTAGATACTATAGGTTTATTTTATGAGCTGTGACCAGAGGTTTTCTTCCCAAGGTTCTTTCCTTCGGTATGCTCTTTGAATCCTGTGTAAAAAATAAAAAAATATTAATAAAAAAGTTTAGTGGAATAATCCACTTTTATTGAATATATATATATATATATATATATTTAATGTATTAGAAGGTAGGATAAAATAAAAAATGATATTGATATTTGGATAAAGTTAAAATTAATTAATGTTTTGCTTTCTTCTTCATTGTATTAGAGGAAATATGTGTAATGAATAGTTCTTGTGACGCAAATAAATACTAGCCTATATATATTTAATATTATATACAAAATAAATTGAGAGACATCCTTCTAGAGGTGCCTATTGCACTTTAATGTGATGTTTTAATAAAAAGAAGTCACCTCCAAGAAGGATATCTCTCGGCTTATTCTATATATATTATTAAATATATATAAGCCAGTTATAAAAATGTCATTTTCCTTTCTTTCTATTGTTCCATATGACAAACAATAAGTACTAAATTTTAAATTATAATTCCTTTAATTTCACATTTGAACGCATTGAATAAAATATCAAACTATATTAAAAAATTTCACTATGCGCTCGCTTTGACTCCACATCTTTCATTTAATTTTTAGCATGATATGTTAAAAATTTCGTATATTCTGCTACCTATGTTTTGCATCTAAAATTAAAGTTTGTATTTTTAAAGTTTTTTTTTTTCTTTTTTTTTTTTTCTTCAGTCCAAGGGGTTGAGCTTAGTTGGTTAAAGCATTGAGTTCTCAATGTGGAGACCCAAGTTCAACTCCCATGAGGGACACCTTTGTGTAGAATTCTAAGTTGTGACTCTTGCTCTTCCATTAGTTTGTTTAAAGTGGATTTCTAAGTTGTGGCCCTTGGTCTTCCAATTGTTGTTTCTAGTTTGGTGCTCGAAAGGAGCTGTTATTTGTAATAAATTTTCTCTAAAGGAGCTATTATTTGTAATAAGTTTGTAACGTAGATGCTCGAATGAGCAAAAAATGAGCTTTGTGATTCTATGATACTTAATACAAAAAAGTTTTTTTTTTAAGTTTTAATAATTATTATACTATGATATATAGTAATATATCTTTAAAATAAAATTATTTTATAATTTTAATAATTACATTAGAATATATTATAATATTTTTTATGTAATGTAAATAGTAATATATTAATATTATAAGATAATAAAAATGTACATTTAAATATCTTTATTGTTAATTTTATTTATATATAGTATTAAACATAGTAATATATAAGAATATATAACTTAAATGGCAAATATTAATAAATAAAAGATACACATAAATTATAAACAAATAAAAATCCTAGTAAACAATTACTGTATGAGAGGGAGAAAAAGAAGAATAACCGAAAGATAAAAAACATAAGAGGTCATTCTCCATGCCTAAAAATTAATAATCATAAAATATTTTAAAAAATTTTACTTAACAAATATGACATTATTACCAAAAAATTATATAGTAGAAAAAATTTAACATAATCATCTCTTAAAAAATGTCTTTATTGGCTCTGTTAGCTCTGTTAGCTCTCATGGCGACCCTCTGTTAGTTGCTTCCGCCTAGCGATTCCTTGTGTGTTGCTTGCCTCCTTTCTAATTTTTATGGATCAGTCTATGGAGGGGGATTTTTCTGGTTTCACAACAAGTTGGGTCCCATAACCTGGTTCCACATGACTGCCCCGCTTTTTAGGATGACCCTCTGATGGAAGATTCATCACGTCTCCCTTCTTCTCCTCAGTACCATTTTGATCTTTTTACAGAACTTGAATCTTTGACTTATGCGAAAAAACTTCGGTGTGGAAGCCCTGTGAAGATGAGGAAATCCTCTGACAGTCCTACTCCCCAGGCTAAATGTGTGGTTAGTGAGCATTAGGTGGAGGTACCTTATGTGTTAGTGAACTTGGCTATTGTTGAACTAAGCCTCTGCTTGGTTGGAAAGTTTCTGGCCTGTCGTCCTCCTCTGGACTTGGTAGAAAAAAGGGTTGCTACTAGGTGGAAGTTGAAAGGAAGTGTGTCCTCCAATGCTATGGCTAATTTCCTCTTCCTTTTCACCTTCACTAATCAATCAGACATGGTTGGCATTCTCACAGATGGGCCTTGGACCTATGGGAACAACAACTTCCTCTCCTTATGCAACTGGAAACCTAACCTTGATCCCTAGGATAATCTTGGTGTTGTGTCCCCTACATGGATTCATCTCCCTAGGCTACCGCTTGAGTTCTGGAATCTCAAGATTCTCAAAGGGATCGCGAACTCCTTCAGGAAGTTCCTTGGTATTGATAGTATTACACAATGTAGATCTTGTTTATTTTTTGTACGTGTTTTAGTTAATGTTGCTATCAACTTGATGATGCCTACTACGGTCACCCAGAATAAAAAGTACAAAAAAGAAGATGTGGGAGGCAACAGTAAGGTTAGACGACCTTCTTTGAGAGACACTAGATAGAAGGATGCAGAACGAGAGGTACCGGTAGGGAAACAGACAACGCTTTAAGGGCTTTCAGAAAATAAAAAGAAGAAAACTTAATTTCCCCTATGTTGGGTCTGTCTCTATTCAGATGTGTAGAGTTGGTTTTTCTTATTTTGGTTTTTATGAACATCCTCTCCTGGAATGTTCGAGGTTTGAATAGCTCGATAAAATAACATATGTTAAGATGTAAGCTAATGGAGCTAAAGGTGCATATTTTAATGATTCAAGAGACTAAAATGAATATGGGGAATTTTCCGAAGGCTACTAACTTCTTTTGGGCAACCTCCTCCTTCCTAAGCTATGACTCTGATTGTGCTTCAGGAGGAATTGCCACTCTCTAGAACCCTACTTTTTTTGAAAAATTGTCTAGTTGTTAGGATGACATATGTTAGAACCAATCTCTAGTGGTACCTTGTTAATGTTTATGCCCCTAATACTATGTCCCCTAAAGCTCGGCTTTGGTCCCCTATGTGTTGTGTCATTGGGAATCAAAATAATGACCTCTAGATGATTGCGAGAGATTTCAACTCCCCTTTGTACCCTTATGAGAAAGTTGGTGGTTGTGAGTACTACTCAGACAGTATGACTGATCTCACTAATTTCATCTCTTCCTCTAGATTGATCGACATTAACCTCAGTGGTTCTAATCTCACTTCATCTAACCGGCGTGACGAGAAACATTTGGTTCAGGTTAGGATGGATAGGGTGTTGGTCTCTACTGATTGGGAGAACTTTGATTCCATTTCCCTTTTCTCATTCCCTAGATAGAGGTTTGATCATAATGCTATCCTTTTGGTGATGGATGGCCCATATGATCACAAATATTACCCTTTCAAGTATGAGATGATGTGGTCTCATCACCTGGATTTCATAATGCTGGTGGAATAGTGGTGGAATGTTCCACTCTTGGGCACTTCTATGTACCAAATTACTCAAAAGCTTAAAATTATTAAAGACAAGGTCAAGGGTTGGAACCGATACTCCTTCAACAATGTCTTTGAACAAAAAAAGACCATTATTTATGACTTGGGAAAGATTCAGACTAAGATCAAAGAGAATACTACAATTGAAAAAGAGTACAAAGAGGAAGTCGATTTGAGAAATCAATGGCTTCTCCTTAACATAAATGAAGAGGTGTTTTAGAAACAGAAATCAAGGATACAGTGGCTAAATGAAGGTGATAAAACCACCAAGTTCTTCCACCAATCTACAATGAAGAACAAAAGTAGAAATAGAATAAGGAAACTCCTTAAAGACTATGGTAGTACGGTGGACGATGAGGATGAAATAGTTGCTCTTTTCATTAATTTCCTTAGCTTAAACACTCCTAATAGTCAAAGTGGTCTTGAGGACCCCCACAACCTCTTGGATGTTATCCCTGAAGTTATTAGAGCCGAGGACTTATCTATGCTGACTGATAGGGTCACCATGCAAGAGATGCAGAATACTTTGTTCTATTTTGACCCTTGTAAGACCTCGAGGCTGAATGGGTTTCCCCCTGCCTTGTTCCAAGATCACCGAGATATCGTGGGAGTTGATGTGTTCAATGCAGTTAAGGACTTCTTCAGAATAGGTCAAATCCATAAACAAATCAATTCTACTTTCATATATTTAATCCCTAAACATGACAATGTTGTTTGCACCAAAGAATTCAGACCTATTAGTCTTTGTAACAGGGTTTACAAGGTCCTCTCCAAGGTGCTTGTCAATAGAATAAAACCCCTTCTTGATAAGATAATCTTTGGTAATCAAAAAGGGTTTTTGAAAGGGAGAAGAATTCTTGATATTGTAATTATGGTGCATGAACTTATCCATTATATGGAGAACAACAAAAAACCTTCCATGGATTTTAAACTTGATATCTCTAAGGCCTATGATAGGGTTTCTTGGGATTTTGTCTTTGAAGTCCTTAGAAGATTAGATTCTTAAAAATGATAGAACAATGTGTTTGTACCCCTAAAAAAAAATTCCTTCTTAATGGGAGCCAAAAGGGCTACTTCTTCAGTGAAAAAGGGCTTCGCCAGGGAGATCCCCTATCTCCCTACCTATTCATTATTGTTGTTGAAGTCCTAGGGAAAAATATTGGAAAACTAAGAAGGGTTGGCTCTCTCAAAGGAGTAAGGGATGCTTCTACTCTCAATCCTATCACCCATCAGCAATTTTGGGATGATACTATAATATTTAGAGAGGCCTATGTCTCTGAGGATAAACATTGGAAAAGAATCTTGGAAAATTATGCTCAAATCTATGGACAATATATTAACTATGAAAAGAGCAAGCTATTGTTCATGAATGTTAATCCCCCCTTCAAGACAAAATCTCCACTATCTTAGCTTGCCAAATTGCTACCCTCCTTAATTCCTATCTTGGGCTTCTCCTCATCTCTAAAGCTCCTTCGTCGGTCTTTTGGAATGAAATTATTGAAAGGTTCTACAAGAAATTGGCTAGCTAGAAAGGGAAGCTCCTTAGTATGGCAGGAAGATTACAACTAGTGAAATCCTATCTGCAAAATTTACCTATCTATTACCTTTCCCTTTTTAAATTGTCTGGGGTTGTGGCTAAAAAGATTGAAATAATCCGAAATAGATTCCTTTGGTCGGGCATTGAAGAAAAGAAATAGAATTTCCCTGGTTTATTGGGAAAAAGTGTGCAAACCTGTGAAGATGGGGGGGCTAGGTATAAAAAAAATTAAAACCTTCAATAGAGCCCTATTAACTAAAATTGGGTGGCACCTATCTGAAGAGGAGAAGGTTTGGACCAACATTCTGAGAGATAAATACCTTCATACTCTGGTCTCTGATAAGTTCATTAATTTTATGGAGCTACCTTCTGGTTCCTCCATTTAGAATAATGTCACTAAAACTAGAAAAGACATCAAAAAGAATGGCAAAATGATTATAGGTAACGGAAAAAGAAATTACTTCTAGAAAGATGTTTGTGTGCACCGCCAGACCCTTGTTGATCTCTTGCATCTTAGAAACATCTATGCCTTCCTAAGTAGATGTTACAGGGTGAAAGTACATGAATACATAGTGTTGCAAGGGGAGAGAGCTTCTTGGAGAAATATGAAAGAGACTATCACTAACCATTCTGACATCCCTATGAAGGTTAAAGATTATCTTATGATGGAGGCTAAGGAGCTCTTAGATATTCTTCTTGATTATTCCCTTTTCTCCTCTCATATGGAGGATGAATGGATATAAATAATCAATTCATCAGGAACCTTCACTATCAAATCGACTCACCAGGATATGGAGGTAGAAATTGCAGAGAATTTCAATTGGAAAGAAATTTGGATCAAAGGCCTAATTCCTAAAATAAAATTCTTTTGGTGGGCTACAACTCATGGGAGGATTTTGACTATTGATAAACTTAACAAGCGAGACTTCTCCTTTGCCAACAGATGTGAGATTTGTTATAAGGACATGGAAAGTATAGGTCATATTTTTGAACATTGTAGTTTTTCTTAGGAGATTTGTGATGGTATTCTGAAGGACTTGAAAATTTATTGGATTCATCCTAAAACCATGAGAAAATTCATGTATTCATGGACTATGACCCCCTACTCTCACCCTATTGCTAAGAATATGCATGGCTTTAAATTCCCCCAATTTTGGCCTAGAACATCTGGAAGGAACAGAATAACCAAGTTTTCAGAGAAGAAAGGAAAGCAATGTTCTCGCCAATATCATAAAACAACAGGTGAGAGAAAATGTCAATGTGGGATCGCCAGGCATCTCTAAGGTCCTACCTACTTTGTTGGATTTGGGTTGGATCAAGTGTAATTTTGATGGCTTCTTTAAAGGTAACCTTGGTTTGTCTAAGGCAAGCGACTTAATTAGAGATCAGGGGAGAAGGTTGATTGAAGGATATGGGACCAATTTGGGGATTGGCATGAATAACATAGCTGAAGTTATGGCGGCTTGGATGGGCCTCTCTAGGCTTCAACATAACTCCATGGGGAATGTAATCTTGGAAGGAGATTCAAAGGTGATCATTGACTGTCTTAATAAATCTATTTCCCCTCCCTGGGAGATCTGAGGCATTGTAAACAATTGTGAATGTATCCTTAATCTCTTTGAGAATATTACTGTTCAGCATACCTACATGGAGGGAAATATGGCAGCCGACCATATTGCCAATCAAGGTCTAAGAAATGAGGATTGGCAATTTTTTAACTTTAGTGAAATCTCTAAGGAGCTCAAAGAGATTATGGCTCATGAAAGGCTTAAGTGTAAATAAGGGAACAAGGGCAGATACCAACAAGGGTTCTAATGTCGGGTTTTGAGTACTTGTTTACATGACCGCCTTTTTTCAAATTTTCAAAATTATGTGGGCCCCTACAGTATGACAAGTAGGGTTTGGGTGATTTGGAGCTTTATGCTTACGTGTTCTTTTTTCTAGCTGGACTATGTATGATGGAGATGACATGGAACTGAAGGGTCTAGAGGCACGTATGGGAACTAAGGCTCATGACTTTGAATGGATCTCTTTAGATTGGGTTTTTATAGAAGTAAAGGCGGCATTTTTAATTTTCGCAGAGCCTTAAAGTTTAATGATTTGAAAGGAAATCACACATGTGACGACAACAATGAGAAAAAGTTTTAAAATGACCTTTCCAGAAATATTTCTTTATGTTTGCCTGCGATTGTGAAGAACCTAAGTTGTTTCTTGGGTCATTTTAATAGAGATAATCTATGCTCTGGTTGTCCTACTTCCGACATGGGCATCCCTCTTAAGAGAAATAAGCCTAAAAAATGTGATGGGCTTCGTGATAATGAGGAGATTTGGGAGTTGTTTCAGAATGCTCATTTTACCCCCTTCTTTCTGGTTTTGAAGGGTTACAATAAGGCCCTAACGGAGTGGTTCTGAAACTCTTGGCATAATGGTGTTGTGACTATTAGGAGGATCTCCTCCACCATGATGTCGGATTACATCACGAAGGTCACCGGTCTACCGAATGTTGGTGAATGGGTAGAAAGATGTAGCAGTGGTGGCTACAATGGGTTTATGAAAAAATTCTTTGAGAAAGGGGAGAAACTGGAGGCAATTCAGAATGGTTATGGTCACTTGGCTCTGCCTAAATCATTCCTCATAGTTAGTTACTATGTTACAAAGTATTTTACGCTAGAAGGTAGATACACTATTGTGCATGGTTATCATTTTCCTATTCTCAATCATATTAGGCATGGGGAGAAAATCAATTTGCCTTTCTTTCTGTTTTCTTCCTTAGAATCTTGCATTCAAAATGGCACCAACCCCCCACTCCACTAGGGCCTTATCTATCTGATTTATAAGTTTTTTGTGGACCACTCTCCCAACCTCAGTAGTTTATCCCCTATGCTTGGGAATGAAGGAAATTCTAAGAAAAATTTGGGTAAGCCCTCCAAGCTTGTGCTTGTTGACCCTATGTCTCAGTGTTCGCTTGGCTCCACCTCCTCTGCCGAGAAAAGTGGAAAACAAACCCTTTCTCTCCTGGATAAATAATCCTTGGAGCTTGCAATGCTAGATGTAAACCCTGATTAAAGAAAGCTTGAAACCCCTAAGAATTCCCCGGTTAAAGCTAAAAAAACTGGCAAAGAGTCTACCAGGAAAAGGATAACCATATACCTAGAGCTACACAATCAAGGTGATGAGGAGGGAAAACCTTTGGAATAGGAAAAATTTGATAGAAGCTCTGAGGAAAGAAGGTCAACTAGGCTTCGGGCTAAGGAAAGAAAAGAGGAAAACAGAAAAGTTGATAACAGGGCCAATCTTAAAAATCTGGAGGAAATTTTTGATTTGGAGGAGCATAATAATTACGTTGATAATCCAAAGGATGAGGATTTCCAAGAGGAGGAGGATGACCCTGAAGAGAATTTCAAAGATGAAATGGAAGAAGAGGAAGAAGGGGATGAGATCAGTGAGACTAAGGAGGATTTAGATACTCCAGAACAAAGCCCCGAGGCCCCTAATTTGTGAGGCGATGAGGAGATGGTCCCCTGTTCCCAGGATTCCCCTGTTAAAAGAGATGAAAACAATAATTTGTATGAGAATTTACTAGAGCTAAAGGAGAGAGTTGCTACTCTCTAGACAAAGAACAAGGAACAAAACTTGAAAATCCGAAACATGTGTGATGTCTTAAACTCCCTTTGTTGCATTATGGATGGGGTTATGAAGAATGTTGTTATGGGAACAGTTTCTGGTCAAGGGAGTATTAGAAAGAACAAGAAGAAGATGGCGAAGTAGGGCCAGATGGAGCAAGTTGTGAGTGATGATGAGGAGAAGATGGACAGCTAGGAATACAATCTCGAGAGAGTGCAATGGGACTGGAATCTACTTAAGAAGGATTAGCTTCTCTTTGAATTCTTGTGTTTTGTTCATTTTTGCTTATATTCATATTAAGGATGTTGTGATGGGTCTGCGTACCCTTTAATGTTAACTTTAATTATGATAGGATGGATAAAATTTTTAGTAATATGTTCTCTACTGATGTTATTATTAAAACATTAAGTAGCATGCTTACTGATAATGTTTATAAGTGGGATGATAAGTCAATAAGCTAGAGGTTAGTTAGGAAGTGCAGAAATAGCCATAAAACTATGAAAGTTTTTGATTTTTTTTGAAGGGTGGGCTCTTTTTTTGTTTGCTCTTTGGGTGGTTGTTCTTTGCCTGAATATTTTACTATTTAATTCTCCCTTGTTCTCGGTTCAAGGTCGTCTCCCTGCTTATATAATAAAAAACAAATAATTTTATTTTCACTTCTGTATAATTATAACAAATAATGGTGAATTTTTTTTATTACTTTGTGCATGATAGGTGAGCAAATGTTGACCCTTTTTAAAAAAATCATTTCTTACTTTAAAAATTATATTGTAAATATGCTTTTTATTTTTATTGTGTTAGTTAAAAATATTTATTAAACTTATTTTTAATAATAATTTTTTTGCTCATTTAATAATTCTAAATATCTTAATCATATTCTATTATCCATACTATTAAATATAGTAAGAAATTAAATACACTCCAAAAAATGAAGAATAGATATATTCTATGTATCTAAATAAATACTAGTATAGATATATTAAATACATCTATCTATTTCCTTACCTTCCTTACATTTCTCTCTAGATATCTCTCCTCCCTCTCAATCTTTCTCACTGTATTGTATCTCTCTAACTATCTCTCTTTATTTTCCTATATTTACTCTATGACTATATATTTTAATTTTTCTCTTATTAAATATTTTAACTAATTGAAATCACTATAAAAATTGCATGAACTTGATGCACATGCATCTCTCTTTGTTATTCATTTATATTCTTTATTAAAAATAAAAAAGAGCGAGAAAATTAAGTTAATAATATTTTTGATAATTAAAAAGGGTGAAAATTATCCTAAAAATCTAAATGGTATGATATTGATTTCTTGTCCAAATAATCTTTAAATAATTAAAACTTGGATGGAAATAATATATATGTATGAACTTTTAATTTATTTAATAATATATGAACTTTGCAACCAAATATATATTGAAAGTAACTTGTGCATTTGATTTTGTCTTAAAAGACCACTTTGACTACTTTACTGACTTGGAAAAGTCCTATGATTTTTTCTTAAAAGACCACTTTGACTACTTTACTGATTGGGAAAAGTCCTAGGATTTGGGGATAAGAGTCAAAAAATAAAAATAAAATAAAAAAATTAATCATTATTTCTTTATTAGTTCAATGAAAAACTAATTAGATTTAGTGTAATAATCATATAATTTAGTTAATCATAGTTTTTTGTATTCTTTTTCTAACAATGTTGAATTATAATTATAATAAAATAAGTAATAACCAAAGTTGTGAAGAATTAAGTTCTTAAAAAAAAATTAGGTTTTGTAAAAACCAATGCATTAATTATAATAAAAAATAATAATTTTTAAGTATACTTTTAACTAGAAAGTTTTTTTTTGTTCAATATTATATAAGGTGAGATTAAGTGGCAAAAAAAAAATAAAACCTCTAGATTAGCCGTTTTTGAAATCCAATTTCAATTTCTATCTTGTTATTCACTTCACAAATGAAGGTAATTTAAGAGATTAGAGTAACAATAGTGAAAATGGTAATACTTGTATTATGGTTTACATAATTTTGTACTTATGTTGGTAAAATGTCTTAAATGCAATAACATATCACCAAGTGGTATATTCTTGTGTTTGGCTTGGCTTATGCCCTAATCCTATCCACCTCTATTTTTACCCCTATTCTTATACATTCCACCATCATTTTGTCATTATTGCACTATCACACTTACTTTCTTAAATTTGTTCTTTGCCTTGAAATTACTATTTTAATTTTAAAGTTTATTTTTATGTTACTCTAGATTGACCATGAACATACAATTTAAACCATTAAATTCAAATTCAAACTTTCTTATCCCTTTCTATTACTTTTTATGATCCAACTTAATACATGTTAGTGTGTCATGTATTTATGTTACAGTATTTAAAGACATTCAATGTGCAATTAATTCATATGCAACATTAAAAAGAAAATAATCAGAACACAATTCAATTTCTAAATAGACAAAAAATTAAATCCACAATATTTAGATATAGACCATCTTTATGCTCGTAATTGTTGTCTTTCATATTTTTTATAACAAATAATTTTGAATTGTTGAACACTTTTATGGAGTAAATCTTGCGTACGCGTATCCTTTAACACATCCATAATGTATGAGGGCAACTATACGGAACTCCAAGAGAGATCCATGTTTTAAATTCCCGATTTGGTTTCCCTCAACATTGTATTACCCGATATGAGATTTCCATAGATATGATCCTCTGTTTTCGACTAATATGAGATTTCCACAGATACGATCCTCTGTTTTGGACTAATATGAGATTTCCACAGATATGATCCTCTGTTTTGGACTAATATCCGATATGGGGTAAAGTGATCCTCTCCTTGGACTAATATGAGATTTCCACAGAATGATGTGGATGCTACAACTCTTGTAGTGGGCTAAGTTTAAACCATTCTGTTTATGCTGCTGCTTTGACATCCTTGGTTGATCGGTTGTACTTCATATGGCTTTTCACGAGCTGCCCTACAGCAAGAGCAGACATGAGAGACAACTCTCCAGCCATAACTGCACCTGCCACTATTCTTGCCAAGTTCTGCGCATTCTCACCAGGGGATGTCCTATTTGCTCCTTTCACTCCAAGCATGTTCAAACATGCCGCCTGTGATGCCAATTGAGTTCCTCCTCCAACTGTCCCCACTTTTATGCATGGCATGGTCACCGAAATATGAAGGTCCTTGCCCCCATTCACCCCCTCCATCATAGTAAGACAGTGGGAGCTCTCCACATTTTGGGCAGGATCTTGGCCTGTTGCAATGAACACAGCTGACACAATGTTGGCAGCATGGGCATTGAATCCTCCCATGGCGCCTGCCATTGCACATTGTAGACCCCGTCAAGTTCTTGAGCATGTTCAGCTCCAACAACGCTGGAACTGTCGTCTTTAAGACCTTGTTCACAACCGTCTCTGTTATGATGGCCTCACACACTACCGATTTCCCACGTCCTTCAATCCAATTCACTGCTGTGGGCTTCTTGTCTGCACAGAAATTGCCTAACAAACAGAAGCAGATTTACAAAATTAGCTCACCCATTTTAAAGTGCAATCCAATGCAATTAAATGGTGTAGAAGTAAAATCCCCAAAACATAAAAAATCAGACTTGAATTACCAGAAACGCTGATCACATCCATGTCAGGGGACGCAAGTTGAAGATAATCCAAGACATTGTGAACACCCTTGGAGACCATATTCATGCCCATGGCATCTCCAGTGAAACATGAGAATCTCATGTACAAATTCTTGCCTGCAATTGCACATTTTATACCTTGTAGCCTAGCAAATCTGCTTGTCCTGTTTGAAACAAAGTGCACCAAAAATCGTATCAGTTATCTTGAAATTATGTCTTTATTTACCGCCCATTGAGCCAATACCCATAAAACTAGGAGATCAATCGTGCATGCCAAATGAAAAAGAGGATCTCGAAGAGAAACGCCTACCTATGGAAGATGTTAGAGAGGTTATCAGAATTTGCGGGATCCTCAATATAGAACTTGAGCTCTGCAGCCCTCTTGGCACTCTGAAACCTCACAACAGGAGCCCTAGTCATGCCATCTCGGAGAAGAATGCTTGTAGCCCCACCACTCATAAGAATGGCCTTGCAACCTCTGTTGGTGCTGGCCACCAGACACCCTTCTGGGGTTGCCATGGGCACGATGTACTCTATCCCACTGACTAATAATGGCCCTGCTACACCCACAGGGATTTGTACATAACCCACAGGCATCTCACAGCACTGCCCAAGAATGGACTGATAATCAAATCCCTCCAAGGGCAGCCCATCAAGCGATCTCCCAGTCATGATCTCCAAAGCCCTCCTCCTCACAGAGGCAGCTCTCTTGCAGTCCCCAAGGGAGGTTTCAAGAGAATAGGAGGCTACAGTGCTGTTACATACGGCAGCTGCAATCTCTTCATTCTCATTCTCACCAAGGTTGATTCCCTTGAGCTGGACCTCAGGTTTCTTAACAACAAAATCCTCTTTGTCTGCTATCCCACAGGTTGTTGGAGGGATGTTGAGATCCACCTTCTCAACAAAATCATCATTGCCAGTGATAAAGTTTTGGACATAATCAATTCCAAAGAATCCCAGCAAATATATGAAGGAAGCCAAGTTGGCCACAATGGCCACAAGCTCCCCAAAGTTGACAACATGGAGAGGCGTTGAGGTACCCATCTTCTCTCTCCATCTCGTCATCAGGAAATATGATGATGCGAAGAAAACCAGAAAGAAGAACTTGTTGGTGAGTCCCAAGGGGAGAAGCAGGGCATCAGATGCCAACAACTTTGAATTCCCATTGTTCTTCTTTCTCTTTACACAATCATCATCCGTTGTCTTCATCATCTTCAAATCACCGCAGCAATCAGTCTCTCCATTGTGGACAAACATTTTAGATTTTCTGAGACCAGCAACATCCTTTACAATGAGCAATCACAAGGAAGGCTCCGTACTAATGGGTGTTACTTGTGCTTTCGAGGATTCCTAATGCAGTCAAGGCCTCAAATGCTGAGATTTTTTTTGCATAGGCATAGAAACCGATTATTTATAACACAAATGTTCCTCAGGTACGAGTATCATTTCGACCATTAAAATCCATAACAATCGTAAAAGAAAACCCCACGTTTAAAACTTCTTATTTAATGTGTTGTCACTTACGATTACAAATGTGCCAAAACGGTCATGGTTTTGTGTTCAAGATTGTCAGCTTATTATCATGGTTTGCTCTTCAACATTGCCAAAGCAGTCTAATGTGTAGGAACGACGAAATAGGTGAAGGAGAATAATTGTTTGAGCTAGCTCGTTCAAGTTGTTGAAAAATTAAGGGCATTTGGTGTTTAGAAATTAATTAGATGTGATATTTATATAGTATTATAATTTTAAATAGTAAGAGATTATTTTTAATTAAAGATGATTTAGAAGAATTTATTTTGGCTCTTATTAAGAAATTTTTTAAGGGAATTTACAATGAAATGGAAATGGAATACTTTATGTAGGATTCAAGTTATGGGAATAAAATAATATTTAAAACATGAATATTGAAATGGACTCTATGAATTATTACGTAGGGGGTGTTTCTTATATGAGATGAGCAACATGGTTTTTGAAATATACGATTGAAAGTTAGGGAAAACTAGTGCAAGATGATTAGACCTACTTTATACTTGTTGATTTTGCATTTGCTTGAGAGGTCCCGAGGACATTTCAAACGCTTATATTCAAGCAAAGATAATGTAAACCATGTGTTCAATTTCACAATGTTTGCTATTACATTGTACATATTGTACTTACTTGTAACTAGCACTATTAACCATTGAGCATTTTTTCATGTTTATATATACTACAAATTCTAACATATGAATCTTCTTATTTTTCATTTCAGTGACCTCCTATTGGTGATAAATGAATCATCTCTATATGATGAATTATTAAACTTGTTAAACTTATTCAAAAATTATGATTTACAATATGTCACTTTATTGAGTTTTGTTTTGCCAGTATTCTTTTATTTCCGATTTTTATTGTTTAAGCCAATATTCTTGTATTTGGCGTACAGATTGCACACCAAGGTGCAATTGCTAGTATTAACACAATATGATGTAGAAGAGTGAGCAGCTAAATTTTTTAAGGGTATTGTAACAAATTAATTGTGAATCGGACAATTTACAAGACTTCTTAATTAAAATTCTTTATCGAGAGGCAAACTTGATGGTGGATCCTTTAGCCAACCAGATTATTGATACAAAAGAAAAAATCATTATCACTAACCAAAACAATGCTTGGAGGTATATAAGTGAGACTACCTATGATTAATGTGTATAGGTGTGTTGGTGATTAAGAGAAGAACAATATGGTTGCAAATCTAAATGAGCCCATATATCTTTTTTTGACCAAAAATATATTCACAATATTGTTTAGAGCTAAGAATAATTATTAGCAACATAAAGAGGAATATGAATGTATCCTATGAAGGACTGATCGTTTGATTATGTAGAGACTAAATGTTGTATTAAAAAAAATGCATCTATGAGGATCTTTTGATCCAACTAAATCTATCAGTGCATGGATGAGGATCTGTTGTTCTAACAACATCAAAAAAATTGCATTAGATTTGACCATGTAGAGAGCATGACTAAGGCATTTTGTAGTCAATCATTTGATGAAGGTTGCACATGAGGATTGTAAACATTTGGTTGAAACATCTTTGAAGCACTTTGTAGATATTTTGAGGTAAGTGCTATGAGGGAGTCGGCCACAACTTGCTATATTCAAAAGAATATATGTGAAGTATCTCTATGCCCAATCAAAGTTTACAAGATGCTGATTCTAGGTACTTGTGTGGCGTCTTATACATCAAGGCTTTGAGAGGGAACTTTAAATTGCATAAATCTCCCCACCTACTAAGAAGCAGCTTGATCAAATGTAATTTAATGATATTACTATCTTGAGGACAAATAAAAAACATTGATAAATTATACAAAAGTTTTATGTGCCTAATGTATAATACTACATGTGAGAGTTACGAGTTCAAGAGAAAAGACCTATAAACTATATATATATATATATATATAAAATCCAGTTTCTATATTAAACAAATATATAATTTTTCTTCATCCAAAGAATTAACACAAGATATAATTTTTCTTCATCCAAAAAATTACCCCAAGATAACAGCTTACATATATCTCTATAATCAATAAATTTATTTAACTCAAACCGCAAAGTACAGAAATACAAGTAAATATAAACAAATAAATAATATATAAACAACTAAATAATATGTACCATTAAATTGTCAAAATTTAGACACGTCAACATATTGTGTTCAGAGTCTTCTAAAAATAGAAACGAGATGTTTTGTTGCGACTCCCCTAACATTAATAAATAGCAAAGAAAGACTGAGTAAGTTCAAGTTGCACAGTAAACGGGTTTCTGGTCAAGAAAAACGTGCATTGAAGAAAGATTTGTTTCATCTCACGTGCCTCCAAGATGTTGACTACTTTTTCTGTCCATTCAGAAATTTCTGTAGAAAGTCATGGATTCCACATTACCCATTTCTCAAAAGTTAAATCCAGCCGCATTAACGACCAGATGAAATATATACTTTATTGAAAATAGTCACGCTCCCATTGAAAATATCACCTCATTTTCACACCAAAAGTAAATTTGTCAAAGAATTCTAGCCACAATTTCTTAGATTTCTATCACTGATTTTATCACTGCCTTGCGTGCACCTCATCTTAGAAAATGAAACAAGGAAGCTTGTTGGTCTATTATATCATGTTTATCCATTATGATTAAATGAATTAAGAAAGGAAGATTCGTGAGTGATATACTTAAATAATGAAGGTGCTCACTTAAATAATGATAAAATTTATTGTGCAAAATCACTTGAGAAGATACATACTGATTCATCCAACCTTCCACATGATGACTTAGGTGCAAATACTAATTGATTGATCTAATTGTGATTCATATGTATTTGATGGAAGAAAGATAAACAATTGGAGATAAAGAAGTGAAGTTATCAAATGATGAACTAGTTGATTGTGGATAGATATTTTCATATATAAAAAAGGAAAAACTAGGTTGTACCTCTCATTTTTATAAAATAATATGATAATTATCAATTTGAATATAGAGATTCAAGAAATAAAAAATGTAAGTAGATTAATCATGAGCATCATGAACTACTTTAGTTATTAGTATAATCAAAATTTGTATTTTTCTAAATATAAGGATAATCTAAAAGAAATTAGGAGCATATGAAACACCTTGATATTGTTACACATATTTAAAAATCATGTGAATACAAATACTAATTTGCATAGTCATGAACATCGTGCATGTAGAAAAATATCTTGTACATAGTTAGGTAAGTTTTCTTTGCTTTTCTTTTATTTCATTGGTTGTTTGTTTTGATTAATTAAACTGAGATATGCTTGAACCTTTACATATCCGCTAAAAAACAACTACCTAGGGCACATGAGGAGTGCACACCTAGCCAAAAAATATAGAAGACCAAAACACACAAAAACCCCACATATGACTAGGATAGAACCACTAAACAAAGAAACAACAAATCGACAACAAGCAACCACCCACCAAAGACATGAAGGAATGGTCCACTGAGCAGAGGCATTATCATCCTGGCATTCATCGAAAAGAACTTTAACATTTTTAGAAAAATATAGCTTTTTGTTATAATCTTTTATGAAGGCTAGAGTGACTAAATCTAGAGTAGCCTTGACAACATAGGTGAGGGGGTCCATCACCATAGAAGGAGACTTCGAGTGTCTTTTCCTCTTCGCCTTCTTTTTTTCATCTCCTCCTAGATAGCATGTAGAGAGGATTAAATCTTCACTACCATTTCCTGACTCGGAGTCATCATGTCCCTAATCTTTGTTTTCAGAGCCTCATGATTTTCCTCCAGCTCAACCACATCTCTCCTCTCATCCTTCTAAGAAATTGTTGTATTAAGATCCTTAAGTTTCTCCTCCATGAACTCATTTTTCCAACTTTTTGACCATATCATTGGCACCCCTCCAAACCCTCTCCTCCTTTTCATCCAATGCCCAACTATCACCACGAGCCTCTTCCTCAGCAATCGCTTCAAGTCTATTGATCTTATTCTTCATCAGACTTAACTAGGAGAGGAGGCTACAAGTGGCCGCATCCTATCTATCACCCACCCTAGCCAGCTTAGACACTTGCTTAACTAGAGCAAGGGAGTCGAGTTTGGGGGTAGAAATGCCATGGGTTACTGAAGAGGACCCTAATGAGGGGGTGAAGGGGGATTTCTCTTCAAAACTATCTAGAGACCAATCATAACCCATTACCAAGTTGGAATCATAATCCTTTGAATCCACATGCTCTTTAGAGTCCACTAACTAAATATACTTAGAAGGGGGGATAGGGTTTTCCTATTTGGCTACATGAATAGGGTTGAACTAGGTAGGGACAAGTTTGGTCTTGGAAAACTAAGCCAAATTGAGGTCAAATTTCAAAATAGGGGCACCATAAATCTCAATAGCTAGGTTAGATTCTAATAATGGCCCAAGACAAATTGAGGGGTCCCTCTAGACGAGGACAAAGCTAAGTAAAAATTATAGAGCCCTCGGATTACGGCTTGGTGGAGAGGGAGATAATTCTTAATTTTTATTGACTTTGTTTTAGTTTAGTTGTTTGTTTTTTGTTTGTGTTCCTAGTTTTGTTTTCCCTAGAGGTCTTGATTTTACAAAAATAATAAAAAAAGAAGATAAAAGTAAATTTTCTAAAATAAAAAATGTTAGAAAGAATTTTCTAAAATAGAAGTTAGTCTTATTATAGGTTTTGTAATTCTATTATAAATTAGAATAATTCCTTATAACCATGAGGGTATAATCTATTTATAAATAATATTATGAAATTTTCAAAGAAGAATCATTAAAATAGATAGTTGACTTAATTCTAAATAACTAAAACTATTAAGATCACAAGGCAAAACTTACATTTCTAAGAGTAATAATTCAAACAAGCGACACAATGAGTAAAGTTACTGCCAATAGTTAGAGAAGGAAGTAGAGATATGTAGATGGAGATGGATATAGAGAATGAAAGGGAGATATGGAAAGACAAACCAAGTTGTATCCAATGGATCATCTTGATACATATTAGAGTAAAAGGTATTAGTTTTCTTAATTAATTAAATCATATTGATTTAATAATTAAGTCGCATTTTCTCTATTTCACTTAAGCTAAATTTAGGAAGTTAAAAATTAATTTATTATTAATTATTAATTGTTTTTAGGGGTTTTCCCTTTTTAGGTTTGATCTCCTTTTATAAGGATTGATCCCTTTTGTAATTCATTATCTAATTATCATTATTGAATTTTTTTGCTCAATGTTTTCAAAGAAATCTTCTTGTTTTGTGAATCTTCCATTATTGTGACAGGTTATTTGCATACAGGTGTTCACTAGGTTCTGTGAGGTTGTATTTCACACTTTAACATGGCATTAGAGCTTCAGACCTGAGGCTTTCTTGTTCTTCAGATTTGAAGATTCTACCTATAGCAGTTCTATCTGCAATTTGGGTTGATTTGGACCTCACCATTGAATCCCGCACATATCAAATAGTCAAGATTGACCTTCTATTTGTCAATTTTTTATTCACAGGCCCAGATCTATGAGGGTTTGAAAATTCAGCTTTTTTGTGATCTAGGGGGCACCTATTATTTGGAGTTGTTTGGGTCAAAAACTTGACCTCATCGTTGGCTTTTGGAGGGTGCTTATAGTCTTTTTGACATATTACTCGACCTATTTTGGCGTCAGTAGCATCTAGAGGAAAAATTTTTTGAGGTATGTGTCATACGGACATGACCTTCAAAAAAAAATTTGTTTTTTTAATGGTGACAACCACCACCGGTCATATTGACCACCAGCGGGCAAGCCACTAGCGGCCCTTCCCGTCATGGTCACCGTCACCGACAGTAACCGCAAGAAGTCCATTGACCGCAGACTGCTTACCATTCAAACCGCCAGTGGCTTGACAACCCATCTCTCCACTGTGCCTCCCTTCCACCACCTCCGGGCCACTTGAGCTACACACCGCTAACAGCTCTGCATAGGAGCCACCTGCCTACCAGCAAGGGTGGATTTTTTTCAAAAGTTTTAAAAAAAAAATAGGGGGTTGTTTTTTTTGCAATATCGGGAGGAAACGAAGGTGGTTTTCGACAAACCATATATCGTTGGAAAGCTCTTTTCGATACGGATCCATTTCTAGAGGTTATATTTTTAGATTTTGCAGTTTTGCTACATTTATTTCCTATCAAATTCATAACTTCTTTTTGGCACTTTCAAGGGCATATCTTTTGGATACAAAATCTATTTTTGCAAATGAATAAGTGTTGGAAAAGTGTTGGTACGTTCTAACCAAATATACAACTTTTTTTATCAGAAAATTCATCAAGTACACTGAAATTTGTTGGAAGTTATTTTTTCTTTTTTAGCTTTCCATCTTTTAAAATTGTATTTGGGTTTGGATTTTGTGTTGTAGGGGGATGTATTTTTCTTTCTTTCTTTCTATATTATCATATTAGAAGTTAGAATCCTCTCTCTTTAAACACATTTCAAAACCATACTTATCATGGAGGATACTTCTTCCTGTGACCATCTTACTCCACACAATTACCATACCTGGAAAGCACATATGACTAGACATATCATGTCTAAGGGGTTATGGTCCTGTTTGGATGAGGTTTAACCTCTCTTGACAAGATCCTTTGACGTTCTACAACTTAAAAATAGAATGGATGAGGCCATGGGTTTGATATCCTCACATGTTACAGAAAGTCTTCTTTTTCACCTGGAGGGTTGCCTAACTCCTCGGTCTATATGGAATAAGTTTCTTAATATTTTTGGCACCATTAATCAGTTCAGGGCACTTCAAATTGAGGCAGAATTGAGCACCTTGGAACCTGATTCTTTTCCATCTATGGAGGATTTCTTAATAAAATTCAAATTATTGGGATCATTATTACAGGGTTGTGGTAAGACCAAGACAAACACTGAGTGTATATACCTGATTCTATCTAAGATTTGAGGTTCCTTTCAGATATTCTCTTCTACATTCTATTCCACCATGGATGCTTTGGGCACACAATTTACCATACCTTCATTTGAGGTATTTTGTGATAGGTTGACACAGAGAAGTCTTACCTCACATAGTTGGATACTCTCCCTAGTTCTAACAACCAAGCATTGGTAGCTCAACCATATAAGGGGAAGGAGATGCAAAAACAAAAGCCGAAGACAGATTCAGCAGGCAGTGAGAGTTCCTCTAGACCTCCACCAAATTCTACTTCTAAAACACAATCCAACCCTAAGTAGGGTAACTCTTCTAAGTTCAGCGAGTCTTCCTCCAAGAATAAGAAGAAATGAGGTGAACCTTGAAGTTTTTGTGGCGAGAAAGGACATCCAGTTTTCGGGAGTTTGAAATGATTAGAGGCTTTAGAGGAGGCCATGCAACAACATCACATCACCTCACCTCAGACACCTTCCCCACCCATAGGGAAAGGTCATTGTCTTTTTGCTAAAGCATTTCCTTCAAGATCCACTTGGATCCTAGATTCTGGTGCTTCTCACTATATGACACACACTCAGGAGTTTGTCACCACACTTGCCCATTGTGGTACTTCACAAATGGTAGTTGGTGACTCTACACAACTTTCCATTATGGGTTCAAGTCATGTTCCATTGGATGGTGATTGTCTTCAGGAAGACTTTGTTGTTCCTAATATTTCAACAAACCTCCTGTCCATCTATCAGATTTGCCTCTTTGGCACTGGTAAGATAGTTGAATTCTCAACACAAGATGTGGTTAATCGAAACCTTCATGATCCTGCTTTGGTTGTGGCTACTAGGAGTGTTGATCCCACATCTCACTTATACAAATTTGATGGCTTTTACACGATGGATGGTATAGGTTTATCTCTTATAGCACATGCAGACACAATGAGAAGACTTTGACATGAGCATTTTGGCCATGTCAATTACATATATCTATAGAAAATGAGTACATAGGCACTAGTGATTGGGTTCCCATAGATTTCCTGTATTGATGGTGTTTGTTGAGGTTGTGTACTTGGGAAACATTACCAAGATTCTTTTCCTATCAGTAGATCTCCACGTGCTATGGCACCCTTGGAGTTGGTACATAGTAACCTTGTGTCATTTTTGACTCCTTTTTTCAGGGGCTAGATAAGTGCTCACATTTAATGATGAATTCTCCAGACGTACATGGGTGTACTTTCTTAAGTACAAGTCTGATGTCTTTGATTCATTTTGAATCTTTAAGACACTAGTGGAGAAGCAGTGTGGAATTTTTATTAGGTGAATACACACTAATAATGGGGGGGAGTATGTGAATCAGGCCTTAAGAGATTTTTGCACTAAGCATGGTTTGCAACATCAGTTTACAACTCCCTATACCCCTCAACAAAATGGTGTTGCTGAGAGAAAGAATAAGACTTTATGGGATATGGCCAATTGTATGATTCAATTACGGTCTATGGATTCTTCTTTTTGGGCTGAGATAGTCAATTGTGCCACTTATATTTAGAATCAGATGCCTCATAAGGCATTACGACATATGACTCTTGAGGAGGCTTGGACCCATGTCAAGCCTGATGTTTCTACATTTCAAGTATTTGGCTATGAGGCTTGAGCATTTATTCCTGATGCTCAGAGGAAAGCCATGGGGAGGAAGAGATGACCATTCATATTCGTTGTCTACTGTGAGGATGTGAAGGTATATAGGTTGTTTGATCCTGATTCCAGAGAGGTCTTGTTTCGACAAGATGTCCAGTTTGATGAGCGCTTCACTTCGACTGATTCTCCTTCCCCAACTTCTCCCTCACTACCTACTCCTCCCTCTTCATCTCTTAAGGATTATTTATCTCTTGAGGATCATGCAAATGTTGATCCACTACCCCCTCCACCACTAGATCCACAAAATTTTCCCAAGTGGGCCTGCTTTACTATAGAGGTAGCTAGATCTACGACAGGTGACCCTTTAGATACCTGTCGTACAAGATCACATACTTCAAGTGATAGTCTCTTGAGTCATGCCATTTTAGATGATCCTCAAAGGTTTTTAGAGGCGACAGGTCAGCCTAAGTGGGATAGGGCTATGGATGAGGAGTATTCTTCTTTGATGAAGAACCATACTTGGGACATTTGTTCGCTTCCCAAGGGGAGAAAGTTAGTTCGATGCAAGTGGGTGTACCGTACCGAGTATGTTGCAAATGGTTTGATAGATAAGTACAAAGAATGTCTTGTTGCTAAGGGGTTTTCTTAGGTTGAGGGTATTGATTACTTTGAGACCTTTCCTCCTATTGCCAAGATGAATTCTATTCACTTTGTACTACCCCTTGTAGCTTCACATAGATGGCTAGTTTTTCAGATGGATGTGAAGAGTGCTTTACTGCATGGAGACTTACATGAGGAGATCTATACAGAGTATCCTCAGGGGTTTGTGCAGGATACTTCTTTGGTTTGAAGACTTAGGTGTTCATTATATGATCTCAAACAGGCCCTTCGGGTTTGGTATAAGAGGAGGACTCTTTTTTTCTCTCCTCTCACTTCACTCATTGTCATTTCGATCCCATAATTTACATTCAACATCTAGAGGGTGATCTTTTTATTCTTGTGATATATGTTGATGATCCCATTATTACAGGTAGCTCATCGTCTATGATTCAGAGTGTTTAGAAAGATTTGATGGAACGGTTTCAGATGACAGAACTCGGTCTTCTGCACTATTTTATTGGTCTATAGGTTGTTCAGTCTTCAAATGGGATTTCCATACATCAGAAACACTATGCTCTTGACATGCTCCAAAGATTTGGAATGCTTGATTTCAAGTCTACCCCCACACCATTTTAGTTGGGCATTGTTCTGTCATCCACTTTCTCTACTCCTTCAGTAGATTCTACATTATACAGGCAGTTGGTTAGCAATTTATTGTTCCTGATGCATTTGTGTCTTGATCTTTCCTTTGCAGTTGGCCTTGTCTCTAAGTACATTCAAGGAACTCTATAGTATGGCACTCACTACACATCAGGGGATCCTCACATGGTTGGCTTCACTAATTCAGATTGGGTTGGTGATGTCGATGATCGAAAGTCTAATTCTAGCTTTGTTTTCTATCTTGGTTCTAAACCTACCACATGGTCATGCAAGAAGCAATCTGCTATTGCATTATCATCTACACAGGCTGAGAACCAAGCAATGGTGTTAGCCAACTAGGAGATTTAATGGCTTCGATATAGAGTTTGGTTTTTCTCCTGATAGTCCCACACTTATTTGGTCTGACAATCAAAGTGCTATATACATTTCCCGCAATCTAGTGGAGCATCAGTAGATGAAGCACATTGAGATTCACATGCACTTCATCATGAAGTTGATTTAGGATGGTTCACTCACCTTGGAGTACATTCCTACAAAGGATCAGGTTGCTGAAATCTTCACAAAGCCTTTGGCATCTCTGCGCTATCTTCAGTTGCGCTCTATGCTCAGGGTGAAGGAAGTTATACTCGAGGGGTCTTTGTGAGGCCTTCCTTCATTCATGTTTAATTTGCATGCTTTCATCTATTTTAGCAGAGGAGTTTTTTCCCACTGGGTTTTCTCCTTTTCCTCCATGTTATAGATATTTCATTGTACTTAGGTACTTCATCAGGCCTTGTGCCAGGACCCATTTTTTTATCTATCTAGCATCTGGTCCTTAGTTTTTAAAGCTTCTCCCTAACTACATCTTACAGGGGGGTGTTAGAGTAAAAAGTATTAGTTTAATTAATTAATTAAATCATATTGATTTAATAATTAAGTCATATTTTCTCCATTTCACTTAAGCTAAATTTAGGAAGCTAAACTTAGGAATATTAATAATTAATTTATTATTAATTATTAATTTCTTTTAGGGTTTTCCCTTTTTAGGTTTGATCTCCTTTTATAAGGATTGATCACTTTTATAATTTATTATCAGATTATGATTATTGCATTCTTTTTCTCTAGGTTTTCAAAGCAATCTTTGTGTTTTGTGAATCTTCCATTGTTGTGACAGGTTATTTGCATATAGGCACAGGGTTCTGTGAGGTTGTATGTCACAACTTTAACATTACCTATTTATCATATATCTAATGTCATTAACAAAAAAAAGTAGATAATAAACCATTAATTTAATGAAGAAAAACAAAACAAATATTTAATACTTTTTTACATAAATATAATTACTATCGACCTTAGCAATCCTATTCTAAACAAATCAAATTGTTATTGTTTGCACCAAGTATTTCAATTTTTAAAAAACCCACGACTAGAAATCTTCAGAGTGTTTGTGAATTTTTTACCTTCTTTTTGGTATATTCATCTTTATTTTTTCTTTCGAACCTACTCTTCAGACAAAATAACTTTCCAATGCGTAAGATGCATCAATACATTAATTATAATATATGAGGGTAACTTATGTATTAGTATATCCTAGAAGGGTTGGATAGAAAAAATCAATCAGAATATTTGCTGTAGAAATCTCACCTGACATCATTGTTCATACTTCAAGCTCCTAATTTTTTGTTCTCCAACCACAAAATTGAAAAAGAAAGAAATAATTGGTGAAAAGAATTGAATAGGATTGTAATTATGTGATTTTTCCTAATGATTATTGGATAGTACTAGGCAAACACTTCTTGTAAGTACTCAAGACATAATTTTGTAAAAGATAAGAATATAAACTTTGAACAAGATGATTGTTTCAAAATTCTTCTACGTTGACATGAAGTCATCCTAAACATTTAATTTCTAAGGATTTTGCATTTCAAATTTCTAATTTAACTTAAAATATCACAATTCAAATTTATTAACCTTCTAACATAATCTTTTATTAATAGAATTTTATATTACAACATATAATTTTCAAATCTCTCATTTCAACTTCAATACCTTCTCCCATTTAATATATTTCTACAATAATTATTAAGTTCATCTATTATTTATTTAAACTTTAAATTAAAATTAATTTACTATCCTTTAAAAAAATAAAAATTGTGCTTTAAATTTGTAAAGTTTCAACCCTCATCTCAAATTTGTATTCTTTTATTGTGAAAATGATTGAAGTGACAAACTCTTTACCACAATTGTGTAAAGCCCAACACTAGTAACTATACAATTAATCCTAGGGTTGTCAACTTCCGTTTGTAAAATACCCTAGGAAGCACATTCCACCATCATTTGGTTGAAGGCTTGCTCTTTTCATCTCCATTGGGAATTAATTATCAACATCACCATAATGTTTGATATTTAATATATACCATAGAATAAATGTATGCCCCATTAAAATAAGAAACACAATATGTCAAGTTCTTGCCAATAGTCTGGTTAATATAGAGTAGAAAATAGAAAAGAAGGAAGATGAAATATGGAGACATAGAGATAGATATGCAAAGAGATATAGATATAGACATCTAGGAAGGGTGTGTGTGTGTGTGTGTGTGTGTGTGTGTGTGTGAGAGAGAGAGAGAGAGAGAGAGAGAGAGAGAGAGAGAGAGAGAGAAGGGGGAGATAGAGAGTGAGGAGGGATAAACAGATATATGAGAAGATAAAGATAGATAGAATACTCTACAGTCAATTTTTGTTAGTGTTACTATCCTCACTAAATATAGTAGACACTTTTTTATACTTTTAGGAAAATTATCACATGGTAATTATTAATTGTTGCTCGCTATTTGTAAAGATTTTTAATTTTAGTACGATGAGCTTTAAAAAATTGCCTTTTCAAACAAGTATAAGATTAATCATTTGCAATAATAAATGACACTCAATGTCCTCTAAGTGAAACGATCAAATGTGTAAGACTATTCCATATAATATATAAAAATAAATAAAACTTAAATATATATTTTTAATAAATTGTATACATATTTAAATAATAAATATCAATAAATAGTAAACATAAAATATATTTAATGTTTTAATTATTATTATATGTAAAAATTAAATATTATATTTAATAATGTGCATTGAATTCCAAATAATATTTAAGAATAAATATAATTCAAATATATATTTAATAAATAATATCCATGCATTTAAATAATAAATACTTAATATTTTAATCAACAATATATAGAACAATTATTATATGCATTAAAATGGTGGAAAATCAAACAAGAATGGTTGGAGAGAGCGTTTGACCCCTGGTAATCCTGGTAAAAAAGATGTGCCACCAGAGGCGGGAGCGACAGATGTGGAAATAGACATCTCAAATGAAGTTGAAGAAGAATTGGATTTGTGGACAAAACATAGTTATCAACAAATTCATTGGTCTCAGATTCAACAAAAATAAAATTAAAGAGTGGGTGTATAGAAATTGGGATTCCAAAGTAGTTATTAAATTCATTCCTAAAGGTTTTTTCATTGTTATCTTTATAGATGAGAAAGTGAGAAACAAAATTTTGATTCAACAAAATCAATTTATGGACAAGAGTCTATTATATTTGGAGCCCTGGCAACCCAATTTCAATCTATTACCCTTGGCGGTATACAATCATCCTGTATGGATTCATCTATACAATCTTCCTTTAGAATATTGGAATGATTCATGCCTTGAAAAAATTGGAAGATTGTTGGGCACATTGATTGATATTGATAATAGAATTATGGAAAGTGATTCATACTTGTATGCAAGGATGAAGATCGCGGCTGTGAAACAGATTCCTTTTAATCTATCACTCAGGGGACAATGTTTGGATGCAGCAAGTGGAAGTTGAAGCATATCATCTGACTTGTGGGAGATGCAGTTTAAAGAAACATCAAAGTGCAGATTGCAGAGTCTTTGTCAAACTTGCAAGGAATGCCAAGAAGTGGGTCAAGAAGTTGAATAGTCAGTTAACGGTTACAAATGCTAACAAAGGCAATGCCGTTGATAAAACTCCAATTCTGGCATCTAAATCGCCATCCCCTAAGCATAACTGCTTCGATGCACGCTCGGGATATATAAACAAGGATGATGTTAGATTGCCCTCATCCAGTTTGGATCCTATCAATTAGAAAGTTTTTTTAGATAACGAAATCAACTACGACTTGGAATTAGAAGATGAGTTTCATTTGGATGATGAATTGGACAACATTGATCCTAGAAGCATTAGTCAATCAACAAACATTTTGCCAAGAAAGGCTAAAGGTGGCAGAGGTAGGAAAAGTAATCGCCAGAAGAGAGAAGCCAAGGCCAAAGAGAAAGGGATTATTAGTGTGTTGGATTTCATGAAAAAAGCCAAGGGAGATGGAATCTCCCTTGGTGCGAAATGAAAATCTCTTCTTGGAATGTTAGGGGACTTTCAACCCCTGAAAAAAGTCGCTTGGTCAAACGCGCTTTAGCTAGAATATCGAGTGAAGTTATTCTATTGTAGGAGACCAAGCTAAATAGGGACAAAGCATCAATATTTCTTCTTTCATGCAAAAATTATGATGGTTTCTTTCAGGAAGCCAATGGTGCTGTAGGTGGATTGGCAACTTTATGGGACCCTGATAAAGTTTTAATTAAATTGATTTAGAAATCTGAGAATTGGATCTTCTGTTGGGTCAAATTTTTAATAGAATACCTCGAGTTTCCATTGTTTAATATGTATGGGCCTACCAAATTAGAGGATATACTCAAATTATGGACTGAAATCATGGAGCTAATCAAAACTACATATTGGGAGAAAGCGATGGTGGCGGGAGATTTCAAAGCATTGCTTGATATTGATGACAAGAAGGGAGGCTTAAGAATGTCCAATCGAGTTATGCAAGGTTTCAGGGACTTTGTGTCCAACAATCATCTTTTTGATGTACTTCCGAAAAATGGATGTTTTACTTGGGCCAATAGAAGAGCAAAGTTTGGAAGCATTTCAAAGAGGCTTGATAGATTTTTAGTAGGACCATTCTGGGTTGAATCTTCTTTTAACTTGGAATCAAGTATCTTGCCTATTTTCCTCTCAGATCACTTCCGGTTCAGTTTTGTTTCAATGTTTCACAAGTAAAGGTCAAAGGCAATTTCAAGTTTTTAAGCATGTGGTGGAGGGATCCTAATTTTCTCAAAAGTCTAGAGAAGTGGTGGCTGGAGAGCAACATTTTTATTGGAAAACCCAGCTTTTGTTTCTCTCGGAGGATGAAGTTTATCAAAGATAAAATAAAACTTTGGAGTGTGGCCTCTTTCAAAAACATATTTTATGAGAAAATCAGAATAGAGAAGGAGCTTGATTGCCTGAATAGTTCAATCATTCATAATGGCATGATGGAAGACGATTTCTTAACAGAAAAACAACTAAAAAATGATCTTGCTGAAATTTTGCTTCGAGAGGAAATCTATTGGCGAGAAAAATCAAGGGAACTATGGATTAGTGCAGGAGATGCGAACACCAATTTTTTTCATGCATCGTTAAAGGCCAAACAAGGTAAAAATAGAATTGATTCCATCAGGAATTCAAAAGGGATGCAAACCTCAAAGATAGAGGAGATTGAGGAAGTTGCAGTCGAATATTTCAAACAGATTCTGGGATCGGTGGATGGTCAGACATATGGTGGTTTCTCAATTCTGCTGGAGGTTATCGATAGAGAAGTAACTCTGGAGGACAACAAATTTCTGATGCGCCCATTCATGATCAAAGAAATCAAGGATGCCACTTTTGCGCTTCATCTCCACAAGGCACTAGGCTCGAATGAGGTGACCATGAAATTTTTTCAAAAGTGTTGGTGCTTCATGGGAGAAGACATTAGGAAGGTTGTTGAAGAATTCTGCAAGAAAGGTAAGTTTGTTAAAGAAATCAACAACACCATGATCGCATTAATTCCCAAAAAGTAGACTTACGAGACTATGGCCGATTACAAACCAATTTCATTGTGCAATTATCTATACAAAATCATATCCAAGACTATGGTCAATAGATTGAAGATTATTCTGGATAAATTGATCTCATCTTAATAACATGGTTTCATCCCGGGGAGGGAGGTTGCAGACAACATTATAACTGCAGCAGAGACCATTCATACCATGAGTAGAGACACGAAGCTCGGAACGATTGTGAAGCTAGATGTTAGCAAAGCTTATGACTGGGTAATTGGGCCCTTTCTGTTTTCTATTTTAGAGAAATTTGGTTTTGAGAGAGGTTGGATAAATTATTAAACATTATGTTTCTTCCATATGCTATTAGATCATTGTTAATGGCTCGATGTGTGGTTTTTTTTGTTCCTCTAATAGGTTAAGACAAGGAGATCCCCTATCACCCTTCCTATTTGTTCTGATGACAGAATCTCTTGGTAGAAATATTAAAAATTTAGTAGCTTTGGGTAGTTGGAGAGGCGTTTCAATTCATGAAGACCTAAATCCTATATCTCATTCCCTATTCACCGATGACACTATTCTTTATGGAGAAGCCACAGAGTGGGAAGCAAAGACAATCAAAGTCATCTTGGAGGAATATGAGATTGGTTCAGGGCAAAGAATGAACAAAACTAAGTATGTGGTTTACTTCATCAATACTAGCAAGAGAACCCAATTGAAGATTGCAAATATTTTGGGTTTTCAGATTGCTGAGTTCCCCATCAAATATCTTGGAGTGCAATTGTCTGCAGGGAGATCCCAAAACAATATTTGGGAGGAGGTGATCAACAAATGTCACACCAAAGCAACAATGTGGAAAAACAAATGGCTTACACAAGATGGAAGGATCCAAATGATCAAGTCGGTATTATCGGCTGTATCTATTTATTATATGTCATGTTTTAGATTATCCTCCAAAGCAGCAAATGATCTTGATGGATTACTTAAAAAATTCTTATGGGAAGGGTCTAAAGACAAGAATAAAATCCATTTGATTAACTGGGAAACAACTTTCTTAATCAAGGATGAGGGAGGGGCTGCTCTGAGGAAGATGAATTTGCACAATTTGGCACTTGGTGCCAAGTTGGCATGGAAAATGTACATGCACCCTCATAAAATTTGGTGCAAAATTTAACCCAAAAAATATATTGACTCCCTAAACCTGAAAAGAATTTTCACATTGGCAAATTCAGATGGAGGATCCCCTATTTGGCGATTTATTTGAGGAAGTAGAAGAATTATTATGGAGCATTTGACTTGGAAAATTGGTAATGGAGAAAGGGCAAGGTTTTGGAGAGACTCATGGAATGGAGATACCCCCCTGGCTGAGGCTTTCTAGGACCAATATTGGGTCAATCAGGTGGAAGCCTTAGTCGGCCCCTTTGTTGCAGACTATATGCAACACGTGCCTAGCTCTGCCACCTTGATAATCTGGAAAGAGGTGGGAGAATGAAATCAGGAAAATTGGAAGAAACTAGAAGAATTGCTTTGTAGTAAGAAAAAGATCCACTACAATTGTGAAGAGGACAACTTGTTGTGGTGTGTGGCCAAATCAGGTATGTACAAAGTGCAACTAGGATATGAATTACAAAGACACAAAGAAAAAGACATTGAGTGGCCCGAGGCATTGTGCTGGTATAAAAGTATTCTACCTAAGGCAGGTACTTTTTTGTGGATCGCGTTGCATGGACGCATTCTTACAAGGGAGAGACTAAAATTGATTGGCATCTCGGGACCCAGTGTATGCACATTATGTAAGAAAGATGGAGAGACGATCAAGCATTTACTTTTTTGGTGCCCCTTCACAAAGTGTTGTTGGGACTGGCTCCTTGATTGTTTGCAGTGTCATCTGGTTAGGAATTAGTTTCTAAAAGATTTTCTCTTCTCTTGGCCATATATGGCAAAGTATTTTAAATGGGGTATTCTTTGGGTGGTGAGTCCATCTATGTTGACATGGCACCTTTGGAAGGAGAGAAACCACAATATTTTTAATGACGAGGCTTTGGAAGTTGATGTCCTTATACCAAAGATCAAACATGCCATCGAAGAAGTGGTTAATGTTAAGAATCTTGGTAGAACTTATAAAAAATATACAAAATGGGACATTGCTATGGAAAACATTTGGCTATTGTCGAAGAACAACGACTACAAATTCTCTGACTCAAAATCCTATAGAAAAAATATTAAGTGGACTCCTCCTCCCTCTGGGTTTTTGAAAATGAACTTATATGGGGCTAGCAGAGGGAATCCGGGTGAGTCTAGATATGAGAAAATAATCTATGATGAGTCTAGAGATATGGTGGAGGCTAAATATGGCCCAATGGGAGTATCGATTAACAACATTGCCGAAGTAACAACACTCGACACAGGCCTTGAATGGTGTGTGGAGAAAGGGGTACAAAAGGTTATAATTGAAGGTGATTTGTAGGTTATCCTCAATGGCATATCTAACTAGCTATTAACGGACTAGAAGCTAGACTATTGGATCCCTAGGAGCCAACACCTTATAGGGCACATCTCTAAATGTGCTTTTACACACTCATACTGAGAAGGCAACTCAACAGTGGATTGCCTGGCCAATATGGGAATATGCAGTCCATGTTCCAGACATTTGTCTTCGGCGGAGGAGACTCTGGACACTCTATTGCAGATCTTGATTAAGGAGAAATCATCAATCCCTAGAGCAAGGATTAGGTAGATCTAATTTCCTTTTCTTTGCATGTTTGGCAGACAAGTTGAGTTTGAGGGCTTCATCATGTGGTGTGGGTGATGACACACACTTAATACAACACTCTCCTTTCTTTTCTTAGACAACAGACGCAGATTTGCTTGGAGTTCGTTCAAGGAGAAACCATGAAATCATTTCCCAACTGGCTATTTTAGGAAGTATGGAGGATTCGCAGGGTAGTTTTTTGTTTAGTAATTTGCAAAATTCGGATCTTGTGTTTGTGGAAGCTTTCTTATTAGTTGCCACAAAATCATGGTTCATCACTTTAGGTTGAGTTGTATGGGTCGTGATGAGTCTTTGGTAAAGAAATGTGACTGACTGTTTGACATTGATGTCAAAGGGAAGGCAGTGATTGTTGTGATCGTTAAGGAGCCATTCAGTGGAGATAGGCACTGGTGTGATGGATTGATCTACAAGACCATTCTTTGCATGCTAGTGGACATTCTTCCTTCCAAGGAGGCATGCATTGAGAAAATGGACAGGTTTGTCAGGGATGTAGATGCCAACACAGTAGGCAATGTTGTCATGGAGCTAAAAGAGGAGTGGGCGATCATATTGGGCCCATTCTTCAATCATGCGTGCTTCCTCTCGGATGTGGATGTTTCAGACTCTAAAGATGAGATTCAGGTTGTTGTGAAAGAGTTGCGGTCAAAGAAGGAAAAGTTTATGGGCAATGCTTGGGATGTATTTTGTGTAGGGGCCTCCGCTAGAGAATTGGGCCCATTTCGAAGGATGATGAATGAAGACCTAGGCTGGTTGTCAAACAACAATATTGAAAAGGTGGCGACTTTGGGTGATCACATTGCAACTATTATGAGGCTTGTGTAGTGGCATTGGCTATGATTGGATGATGATTGTTTATTGTTTTTATAGGATGGTCCATATCCTTTTGAGGTCCGGTGCATATGTAATCTTGATTATTATCAATATAGGGTGCTATCCCCATAATAGATAGCACTTATCTAAAAAATTAATAAATTATTATATGCATTAATTATGCTATATTATATTTTTTATTTAATAGTCTAAATAATAAAACATAATATATAATAATAATAAATATAAAATTCTATATGAGAAAATCACAAATAAATATACTATTAAATGAAAAATAAATTTAATAATTAATATTATATCAAATATAATATATTATTTAAAACCATCTAGAAATATTTATGTACATTAAAAAAATCAAGTTCACTATCTCATAACCATCTTAGACTACTTATGTTGCCCTCGTATAACAAGTGATTGCGATTTTCTTTTGTTAGCAAATCTCTTTATGAAGTAAATGAATCTATATTTACATATTTCAGAAATGAATGTTTCATGTCAACCTTGTTGTCTAAAAAAAATTGACTTTAAAATATAATTTATTTTTAATCTCATTGTGTTAGATGATTTTTCACATGACACTCTTATTTTAAAATTACTAAATAAAGCAATTGCCAAATATTTTACAATAGTAAACTAATTTATATTACACTTGTCCTCCTTTTCAACTATGTCACTGATATTAAAGCAACCAATCATGTGATGCCACATTGGCTGCACAAGTATGGGTTCCCCTTATGCAGGACTATTGGTCTCACCTTTTTTGGGGGCTTTTTTTAGATACCTTGTTCAAAAAGCATTTTCACGTGGCATCATATTTAATGAGGTAGCCTTGAAACCTTAGTTATAAGTAGGGGACTTGCCAAGTAAGGTGCTGTAAAAAAACTGGGAGTGATTTGAAATTTTCATGTAGGATTTTGAGAAGCTGAAAGTTAGGGTGCCCAACCACTAGGTCCTCTATCCTAGTTCCTCAATTGCTAGTTGTCTACAAATTTTTTTCTTGTGACACGTCTGGATGCCCATAAATATGACTTAGAAAAATTGAGATTAAATAAAATGACATATATCAATTGACAACCACACATTAGATATGTAATATAAAAATAAAAATAAAAAATAATTTCTATACTGGCTATTTCAAAAATGAATCAATAGGAAGAGAGATAAATGATTTTTTTTAAAGTATTAAATAAGGAATTTAATTACATATTATAGTATTGTTATTCAAATTTTTAATTCTATGTATTGTGAAATTAATTCAAAATTTGGATTGAATAGATGGAGTAGTATCTTGCAATGGCAGGAACTAACAATAATAAAAAATAGACGGAGGTTGTGATTGACCTGTCCCATAAGATTGAAAGGTACACTTAAAAGTGGTTTTACAATATGTATATATTTTTTTCGAAAATTTTAAATTTTATAATTGTATGATTAAATAAAATTTAAGAAAAATAATTTTTCACAATCATTTAAAAAAAAAATTTAAACATAATTATTAAACAATTTTAAATTAATAGAAAAATAAAATTGAATGAATGCCTCATAAACTATTTGTATGAGGACTACAGATATGGAACTCCTAATAGATCCATGTTTTATATCCTTAATATGGGCTTGGTTTGCTCAATGTTGCATTACCCGATATGGGGCAAAGCGATCCTCTGTTTTGGACGACTGTTTTGGACTAGTATGAGATTTCCACAGAATGATGTGGATGCCTCAACTCTTGTAGAGGGCTATGTTTAAACCATTCGGTTTAGGCTGCTGGTTTCACATCTTTGCTTGATCGGTTGTACTTCATGTGGCTTTTGACGAGCTGGCCTGCAGCAAGAGCAGACATGAGAGACAGCTCTCCTGCCATTACTGCAGCTGCCACTATTCTTGCCAAGTTCTGAGCATTCTCACCAGGAGATGTCCTGTTGAAAATAAGTGCACCAAAAGCACGTTTCAGTTATTTTGAAAATATGGCTTTATTTCAATACCCACCGAGCCAACACCAATAAAATATTGTCACAAATAGCGCGTGCTAAATGAAATGGTGGATCTGGAAAAGAAACAACTACCTGTTGAAAATGTCACAGAGGTTATCAGAGTTTGCGGGATCCTCAATATAGAACTTGAGTTCCGCAGCCCTCTTGGCACTCTGAAATCTCACAACAGGAGCCCTAGTCATACCATCTCTGAGAAGAATGCTTGTGGCCCCGCCACTCATAAGAATGGCCTTGCAACCTCTGTTGGTGCTGGCCACCAGACACCCTTCTGTGGTTGCCATGGGCACCATGTACTCTAACCCATTGACTAGTAAGGGCCCTGCTACACCCACAGGGATTTGTACATAACCCACAGGCATCTCACAGCACTGCCCAAGAATGGACTGATAATCAAATCCCTCCAAGGGCAGCCCATCAAGCGATCTCCCAGTCATGATCTCCAAGGCACTCCTCCTCACAGAGGCAGCTCTCTTGCAGTCCCCAAGTGAAGATTCAAGAGAATAGGAGGCCACAGTGCCATTACATACAGCAGCTGCAATGTCTGCGTCGTCGTTGTCACCAAGGTTAATTCCCTTGAGCTGGACCTCAGGTTTCTTAACAATAATTTCTTCTTTGTCTTCTATCCCACAGGTTGCTGGAGGAATGTTGATATCCGCCTCCTCAACAAAATCATCATTTCCACTGATAAAGTTTTGGACATAATCAATTCCAAAGAATCCCAGCAAATATATGAAGGAAGACAAGTGGGCAACAATGGCCACAAGCTCCTCAAAGTTGACAACATGGAGAGGCGTTGAGGTACCCATCTTCTCTCTCCATCTCTTCATCAGGAAATATGATGATGCGAAGAAAACGAGAAAAAAGAACTTGTTGGTGAGCCCCAAGGGGAGAAGCAGGGCATCAGATGCCAATAGCTTTGAATTCCCAGGGTCGTTCTTTCTCTTTACTTCACCCTTGAGAACCATTTTAGATTTTCTGAGACCAGCAACATCCATTGCAGTGAGCAACCACAAGGAAGTTTTCGTGATAATGGGTGTTACTTGTGCTTCGGAGAATCTCTGATGCAGTTAAGGCCTCAGATGCTTGGTTTATTTGTGTATAGGCAAAGAAACCGATTATTTATAACTCTAATGTTCCTCTATTTCGAGTATTATTTAATTTGACTTGACCTACGCTTACAAATGTGCGAATTGTCTATGGAGGATCAGATTGCACCATGATTGCTTTATTAATTAATTTAAAATTAAAAGACAATTTTTCGATTAATGAATGATGCATTCTAATCCCTGCTTACAAATGTGCTACCTCTTTGACGGAACAGCCAGCCGGTCATGGTTTTAGCCCTGGTCATCTCACGTGCTTCCAAGAAGTTGAATACTTTTTCTGTTCATTGAGAAACGTGCAGAAAGTCATGGATTTTACGTTACCCTTTCTCAAACGTTACATCCAGCCGCATTAACGAGCAGATATACAATATAATAAAATATAATCAATGAAAGATATACAATTGTATATCTATTGATGAATCAATCTATAATGATTATGTTTGTAGTTTCATTTATATTTTTTTTTTGTGTCACTCTTTTTATGATATATAACATTTAGAATAAATTTGAATTGTTATGTCTAAATATAATATATCTAAATATAAAAAATTTTGAGTCTTATTTTTCAAATATTGTATAATCTATCTAGATTATTTATGTTAGAATGATCCACCTTGGTATACATGTTCTACTATATGACCCCTTAAATAATATTACGTTGTCTAAATGTAAAGTGACATAGAAGAGTCCTTGGCTCTTAGTGGAAGAGGTTGCAGCCTATAGGGTCATGCCCTCATATCAGCTGGCAAAAACTATTCTGTGAAGGCCCTTGTAGACCTCCATCAAATAAAGAATAACAAAAGTGACATAGAATTCCAAGATAGAATTAGTGAGATTGAAAATAACACATTAAACAACCTATTCAATAATAGAAAAAATCTACATGAAACTAAATAATTGAAATCATCAAATAAGTAATTCCATCATCATAATTCTTAGGTTAAGTTTTTAACTGTTAAGTTACTTTTAAGTTTCAAGTGAATTTTTTATGTTTTTATAATTGAAGATAAAAAATCAATGTACTATTATAATAGATAATCAAGTAGATTCAATAGAATCATTTTTTCATTAGATTTGATCATGTAGAGACAAGTGTGACTAAGGTTGTCATAGAATATCATTTAATGAAGGTTGGACATGCAAATGATAAGCAATTGGTTGAAATGTTTTTGGAGTACTTTGTAGATATTCTCTACAAAGACATATGAGAGAGTTGGACACAACTAACTATATTTAAAACAATATATTTTAAAACAATATATGTGAAGTAGCTCTATGCTCAATGAAAGACTACAACATGATGATTCTTACTATCTTAAAACAATATGAAATGAATAGACAAAATAATAAAGATTTTTCACCTATCTAATATATAAAACCACATTAGAAATTTTTGAGTCAAGAAAATAGAACCATAAAATATAATAAAAGAGATTAAACTGAAAATTACCAAAATATAAGTAAATAGAAACAAATAAATATTATGTACAAGTCATATCTCAAACACGTCAAACATTATATTCAAATTCTTTTAAAGACGAAAACAAGATAAACTCGTTTTTGTGAAAAAATTCACAAAAACGTGCATTGAAAAAATTCAGAAACGTTTTACGTAGCCCTGGTCATTTCACGTGATGTTGAATACTTTTTCTCTCCATTCAGAAAATTGTGTTCAGAGTCATGGATGCAACGTTACATCCAGCCGCAATAACGAGCAAATGAAAGGCTGTATAGTCGTTTATATTATGTTATAGTTTTTAATTATTATAATATTTAAAATATTCAATTAAAATTAACCAAAAAAAAATAATGTAAAATTGAAGATAAAATTAATGTTATATTACTCATACTAAATTATCTAAAGTTTTTTTTTTTTTTTGTATATTTATAATTTTATATATAATTCTATTAGGTTTTTAAATAATTAAATAAAAATTCTTTTTTTTTAATTAAGTATCATAGAATCACAAAGCTCAATTTTTTTTTATTCGAGCATCTATGTTACAAACTTATTACCAATGGAAGACCAAGAGTCACATCTTAGAATTCTATACAAAGGTGTCCCTCATGGGAGTTGAACTTGGGTCTACTCAATGCTTTAACCAACTAAGCTCAACCCCTTGGACAAATGCAAAAATTTTAAAAATGGAATGTATAATTTATATATAAGAAAAACACAAAATAATTAATCATTTTTTTAAATCAAAATTTAATCTCAGTAAGTCTATTTATTAGTTTCTCTCAAAAGAAGAATATTTAATTTGATCAATCATTGTACATAATTAAATTTTTTGAACAAAAACTTATAGTTTATTTATTTTTTAATTTCAAATAATTATAAAAATATCATTTTCCTTTCTTTCTATGGATCTATATGACAAACAATAAATGTAAACTTTCAAATTATAAAATATCAAACTATATTAAATTTTTTCACTATATGCTCCGTTTGGCTCCATATCTTTCATTTAATTTTTAGCATGCTATGTTAGAAATGATTTGATCTATAGATAATTAATAATTAAAGTTTGGATATTTAATGTTTTATTTTTAAAAAAAATTAAAAGTTACAATAATTATTATATATAGTAAATATATCTTTAAAATAAAATATTTTTTTAATTTTAATAATTAATTATAATATATAATAATATTTTTTTGGTAATGTAAATAGTAATATATTATATATCCTTAGATAGCAGTTTGCTCAAGAAAAACTAAAAAAAAATAGTAATATCTAAGAATATATAAGTAAAATAGCAAATATTAATAAATAAAAGATACACATAAATTTAACACAAAAAAAATGTCTAGAAAACAATTATTTTGTGAGAGGGAGTAAAAGAGAAATAATCAAAAGATAAAAACCATAAGAGGTCATTCTTGGAACCTAAAAAATAATAACTAGCTTATATATATTTAATAACATATATAGAATAAGCCCAGAGGTATCTTCTAGAGGTGCCTATTTTTTTATTGATTTATCAACATTAAAGTGCAATAGGCGCCTCGAGAAGGATACCTCTCGGCTTATTCTATATATATTATTAAATATATATAAGCTAGTAGCAGTCGCAGCATGAATTAAAAGACATGACATAAATTAATTTCAATATATATATTGTTGTATAGTTTAGGATTCTATTTGGTTCAATTCTAGATTTATAATTATAGTTAGGATTGGAATCAAAATAGTAGGCCTAATTCAACAAGGATTAGGGTTCATTATGGTTTACTATTAGGGTTAGGATTTGATTTGGTTTAAAATAGTAGGCCTAATTCAATAAGGAATAGGGTTCATTTTGTCTTTCTATTAGGGTTAGGGTTATGGTTGTAGTTAGGGTTTACATCATTGTTTAGGTTAGGTTAATGGTCAAGGTTTGGATTTACATCATGTTTAGTGTTGCGGTTAGCGTTAAGATTTTGATTAGGCTAGGATTTAGGGTTATGGTTAGATTATGTGTAGGGTTATGGTTTATATCATAGGGCTATGATTAGGGTTAGGATTATAGTTAGGGTTTACATCATTGTTAGGGTTAGGTTAATGATTAGGGTTTGGATTTACTTCATGATTAAGATTAGGGATAGGGTTAAGATCGTGGTTAGGCTTTGGATTTATCATTATGGTGAGGATTATGTCTAGGGTTAAGGTTAGAGTTAGGATTATAGTTAGGGTTTACATCATTGTTAGGGTTAGGTTAATGGTTAGGGTTTAGATTTACATCATTGTAAGGGTTAAGGTTCTAGTTAGGCTTAATTTTTAGGTATATGGTCAGGATTATCTCTATGATTAGAGTTTATATCATAAGGTTAGGGTTATGATTGTGGTTAGGGTTAGGGTTAAGGATTAGGTTGAGGATTATAGTTAGGGTTTACATCATTTTTATGGTTAGGTTAATGGTTAGGGTTTGAATTTACATCATGTTTAGTGTTACAATTAATGTTAAAATTGTGGTTAGGCTTAGGATTTAGGGTTATGGTTAAGATTATATGTAGGGTTAGGACCTTTATATAATAGGGCTAGGGTGGTTATGGTTATGGGTTAGGGTTAGGATTATAGGTAGGGTTTACATCATTGTTAGGGTGAGTTTAATGGTCAGGGTTTGGATTTACATCATGATTAGGGTAAGGGTAAAGATTGTGGTTAGGATTAGGATTTACATTTATGGTTAGTTTTATGTTTAGGGTTGTTGTTTATACAACACTGTGTTAGGGTGAGGGTGAGCACAATGGTTAGGGTTATGGTTAAGTTTAAGATTGTGGTTAGACTTAACATTTATAATTATGGTTAGGGTTATGTCTAGGGTTAGGATTTATATCATAGGATTAGGGTTAGGGTTAGGATTATAGATAGATTTTACATCATTGTTAGGGTTAGGTTAATGGTTAGAGTCAGGGTTAGGGTTAGGGTTAAGATTGTGTTTAGGCCTCAAGATTTATGGTTATGGTTAGGATTATGTGTAGGGTTAGGATGTATATCATAGGGTTATACTCAGGGTTAAGGGTTAGGGTTAGGGTTAGGGTTAGGGTTATAGTTATGGTTTGTATCACTTTTAGGGTTAGGTTAATGGTTAGGGTTATGGTTGCAATAAGAGTTTATATCATTGCTAGAGTTAAGTTAATGGTTAGGCTTAGGATTTAGTATTATTGTTATGATTATTTCTAGGTTTAGGGTTTATATCATGGGATTAGGATTAAGGTTATGATTAGGATTTATGATTATGGTTAGTTTTACATTTAGGGTTAGGGTTTATATCACACCGTTAGGGTTAGGATTAGCATCAGGGTTAGGGTTATGGTTAAGTTTATGATTTTGGTTCAAAGGATTAATATTTAGAATTATGGTAAGGGTTATGTCTATGGTTAGGGTTTATATCATAGGGTTAAGGGTTAGGGTTAGGATTATAGATAGATATTACATCATTCTTAGGTTTACGTTAATGGTTAGGGTTAGGGTCGGGGTCAAGATTATGTTTAGGCTTATGATTTATGGTTATGCTTAGGATTATGTGTAGGGTTAGGGTTATAGTTGTGTTTTGCATCACTTTTAGGGTTAGGTTAATGGTTAGGGTTTGCATTTACATCATGGTTAGGGTTAAGGCTAGGGTTAGGGTTAAGATTGTGGTTATGCTTAGGATTTAGGGCTTATATCATAGGGTTAGGGTTAGGATTAGGATTATGTTTATGGTTTATATCATTGTTAGGGTTAAGTTAATGGGTATAGTTTGGATTTACAACATGGTTAGGGTTTGGCTAATGGTTATGGTTTGCATCACTTTAAGGGTTAGGATTGTAGTAAGGGTTTACATCATTGTTAGGGTTAGGTTAATGGTTAGGTTTTGGATTTAGGGTTTAAGGTTAGAGTTAGGGTTAGGGTTATGATTATTGTTAGGATTAGGATTTAATGTTATTGTTATGATTATTTATAGGGTTAGGGTTTATATCATGGACTTAGGATTAGGGTTGGAATTAGGATTTATGATTATGGTTAATTTTATGTTTAGGGGTATGGTTTATATCACAATGTAAGGGTTAGGGTTTATATTAGAGGGTGAGAGTTAGGGTTAAGGGTTAGGGTTGGGATTATAGTTAGGGTTTACATCATTGTTAAGGTTAGGCTAAAGGTTAGGGTTTAGATTTATATCATGGTTAGGATTAAGGTTAGGGAAAGGGTTAAGATTATGGTTAGGCTTAGGATTTAGGGCCACATTTAGGAGTTTTTCTAGGGTTATGGTTTAAATTTATTATTATGGTTATAGTTTGGATTTATATTTATGGTTTGCATCACTTTTAGGGTTAGGTTAATGGTTAGGATTAGGATTGCAGTACGGGTTTACATCATTGTTAGGGTTAGGCTAATGGTTAGGTTTTGGATTTAGGGTTAAGGTTAGGGTTAGGTTTACAATTGTTGTTAGGATTGGTATTTAGTGTTATTGTTATGATTATTTCTACAGTTAGGCTTTATATTATGGGATTATGATTAGGGATAGGATTAGGATTTACGATTATGGTTAGTTTTGTGTTTAGGGTTAGGGTTTATATCACAACATTAGGATTGTGGTTAAGGGTTTAAGGTTTATATTAGAGGCTTAGAGTTACGGTTTTAAGGGTTAGGGTTAGGATTGTAGTTAGGGATTACATCATTGTTAGGGTTAGGCTAATGGTTAGGGTTTATATCATAGGATTAGGTTTAGGATTAGGATTATGTTTATGGTTTATATCATTGTTAGGGTTAAGTTAATGGGTACAATTTGGCTTTATAACATGGTTAGGGTTAGGGTTTGGCTAATGGTTATGGTTTGGATCTCTTTAAGGGTTAGGTTAATGGTTAGGGTTAGGATTGTAGTAAGGGTTTACATCATTGTTAGGGTTAGGTTAATGGTTAGGTTTTGGATTTAGGGTTTAAGGTTAGAGTCAGGGTTAGGGGTTAGGATTTAGGGTTTTATATTTGAGGGTTAGAGTTAGGGTTTTGGATTTAGGGTTTTATATTAGAGGGTTAGAGTTAGGGTTAAGGGTTAGGCTTAGGATTGTAGTTAGGGTTTACATCATTGTTAGGGTTAGGCTAATGGTTAGGGTTTGAATTTATATCATGGTTAGGGTTAAGATTGGGGATAAGGCTAAGATTATGGTTAGGCTTAGGATTAGGGTTACGTTTAGGATTAGTATCATAGGTTAAGTGTTAGTGTTAAGGGTTAGGGTTAGGATTGTAGTAAGGGTGAAGTTAGGGTTATATTTAAGTTTAGGGTCAAGTTATGGTTTAGAGTTCAATCAGGTCTAGATTAGAGATATTGTCAAGGTGAGGGTTTTATTATGGTAAGGTTTTCATTATAGTTAGGGTTTGTATTTTTTTAATGTTGTTAAATGAATCAATAATTAGTTTTAGAATAAATTTAAAACTAAAACAATGATTAGCGTATTCTTTTAATGTTTATCAAAGCCTAATGGTAATCAAACCAAAATATTAATGAAGGGTTTAACCTTTATGATATAATTTTAAAAATTTAAAAATTATATTGTTAGAGTTAACTTTAAGGTTAGGTTAGGGTTGGCATTCAATTAGAGAGATTAGGTTTAGGGGTTAAGGTTATAGTTAATTAGAGTTTAGTTTGAAGGTAAGGCATTGTTAGATTATGCTTTTAGTTGTGAAATTGAAAAAAGAAAAGAAATTAATCTAAATATATTAACAAAATTTCTATTCTACCCTTTTTGCTTTTGCATGAAAAAAAATTCAAATTTTAAAATTCAAATAATGGTAATCAAACCAGAAAATTAATTAAGGGTTTAAACTTTTATGATATAATTTGGAAAATTTTAAAACTATATGATTAGAGTTAACTTTAAGATTAGGTTAGGGTTTGCATTTATTTAGAGAGATTAGGTTTAGGGGTTAAGGTTATAGTTAATTAGATTTTAGTGTTAAGGTAAGGCTATAAATAGGTAGCTATTGTAGGATAATGCATTCATAACACTTATTGTCATTTTTAATAAAATATTAAAAAAGTCTTTAATATTAAGTAATTTTCTTATGAATATTGTTTTTAATTGTTAAATGAATCAATAATTAGTTGTAAAATAGATTTACAACTCTCACTAGGATCTTGCATTCCTTCTGCAATGCATTAATCTCCTCATTTCTGCAATTCAAATGAGTTTATTAAAATTGAAAAGAATTTATTCATAAAGATAATGAAAACATACTATGCAACATATACAAAAATATAAAATGCAAAATCCTAAATTAAATACAACAAAACCAAATATTATATAAAAACCCTAAAACTTTTGAAAGTGAATAAATGTCAACCTAGAAAAATTCGCAAATGAATAAATGTTAAAGAATCCCTCTACAACCCCAATCTAGATCAACCCTCCTCTACCCGTGACTTAGTTAAAATGACGCATTGAAAGTAGGATATCCATTTTTCGATTTTTAATTTCTTACTTTTCTTTTTATCATTCTTAAGTAGATTAAACTTCTTTAAAACTAATCATTATTTTCATTCAATATTTTTGGTAAATTTGGACTCACCTTCATGGATCGAAAGAGATATTAAAATAAAATGATGCATTGAAAATAGGATATCTATTTTTTAGTTTTTTTAATTTCTTACTTTTTCTTTTTATCATTTTAAGTAGATTAAACGTCATTAAAACTACTCATCATTTTCATCCAATATTTTTCCTATGTAATGAACTTTGCATACCTCAATCTGTATTTTAATATTTTTCCTATGTAATGAACTTTGCATACCTCAATCTGCATTTTAGTTTGAGTAACAATATTTCAATATTCTTTGTCTATCTGTCATTTTTATAATTAAAATAATAATGCTTATGTCAATGCTTGGAGACATACACTATATTTAATTAGGTTATTGTATTTTAAATTTTTTATGGTTTGTTTTTTATGGAGAGATTTTTATGAAATATATCAGCTGGTATTATTGAGAAATTTTTAAATATTTAATAAATGGTTCTATTCATTTATGGCTTAAATTTTTAATTTCACAGATTTTAAAAATTTATTGATCTTATGTATTTAAATTTGTAATATCTGATGTTAGAAAAATTAGCTGAAAATCTTTCTATACTGATTTGACCTAACACTCATGATGCACATTTATGAGTTAAAAATGAAATTTGATCATATTTGTTTATTTTTTAAATAGAAAGAATTAATTTTTAAACAAAGTTTCAATCACAATCTATGACAAAAATTTATATCAATCTACCAGGAAAACTTCTAGACATTGCTGAAGTGCTCCTCGATAACAAGGTTTTTTTATGGTATAGAAATATGTGCTTTTGTCCACGAAGCAACATCATCATACATGCAGGTAAAAACCTTACAAATCTAAGGAGAAATAGATAGCAGATCAGAAACCCTAAGGTGGAGGAGTTTGCCCCTTTGAGTTACAATCGTTTAGACCATTTTCTTGCTCTTTTTATAGATTTGATGTAAATCTAGTTAGAACTCCCATTTCTTAGGTAATATGTAGTCTTGTATAGATCATCATGGATATTAGGCTTCCAAATAAACTTACATATAGAACATGAATCATGTTTTTAACTTGAACAAGTTTCTTAATATATTGTTCCATTAATAAATTGTCCCCATAGAGATAAGAAAATGTATTGGTTTACTATCATGCTTCCTAAAAAATGAAAATAGATTAAAAATAGAAATTCCCTCTCTAGATGGAGATAGAGGAAATAATTAATCATTTATTCTTGAATTCTAATTTTTCATAAGTGTATTAGTCTTCAATATGCAAATTGATTGGATGGTGTGGGGTTCTTCGCATGGACATTTTCATTCACTTTGAGACTTGGTTGCAACTACACAAAACAATATTATTCCCAATGGTTTATGAGTGATGAGTCCATGAATGATAATATGGTATTAATGGAGATAAAGTAACAAGAGAATATTTAGTAAAAATATTGTAGCAATTGAGAAGGTGATCAAGCACATTGAAATGGGCATTAGTAAAATTAATTTTTTGCTAAAGCAAGTGCCTCTAATTCTAAAACATATCTCTTCAGGCACTGAGATAAAAAGATGATGGAAAATAAATATTTCTGATAATTTTGAATGGCCACAAGAATAGTGATAAATCAAATGATGAAAATAGGGATAAAAGGGTAGATAGTTCTCCCGACCTAGTGGCAAAGTCAAAAAAAAAATTTATGGGGCTTGGAAGGGAAATATAAGGTCTTTAAGAAAGGGATGAATAATTTGAGATGATTATGGGAATATAGTTTGGTACTTATCCAAGGAAATCCCTATGGTAACTAATAATGAAGCCAAAATGGAAACACAAACTCACGTTATGTGAACAAAGGAACACTAAAATAATGGAAAAATGAAGGGGCCTTTATAAATAATAGTTACCTATTATAATATATGAGAGTAACTAGCTAAAATTTCTAAGGGATAGTAGAACACATTAGTCTTGCATTGGATAATTTACACGACTTCTTGACTAGACATGTTTATTGAGAGGCTAACTTTGTTGTAATTATCTGTTGTTGTGGTTTTCATTGATGCCAATTTTTTTTATTCCAAATAGATGTTGGTCTGGAAGTCTATGATGCAGAGATATCTTGATGTATTGGTGTTGCAGTTATTCTATTTGTTGTTCTAGAATTGTTTGGGTCTGGAAATTGTTATTGAAGTTGTTTAGTGTTGTTATCTTCATTGGCTATATTTAGAATTATTGATATGTGAGTTTTGTGGTTTGAAAATATATTTGTGTTCTCTAGATGTTGTAGTATATTTAATAGTTGGATGTGATATTATACATGTTAATCCTATTTTTTTGGTTCATATACGGTTTGTGGAAGGTAATTTGATGTGTTATGGGTCTCATCATAGCATGTGGAGATCCAGATAAGAGTAATTTGCATTGGAGAATGTATTTTAGCCTGTTTATTGTCTATATGAAAATGATTATGGTTTTAGAATATTTTAGGTAACATTCCAATGTTTGTGGATTAATGGATTGGACTTAGGAAGATGTGTTTCGGTCCCCTCTTTCTCCTGGAGTGGATTAGCATGTGTGTTTTTGGTCTAGAAGGTTTATTTTGCCTTGGGCTAACTTTGTTCAAGCCTTGATGATCTATCTTGTATATAAACAAATGATGTAAGGATGGCGATGTGTATGACAGATTGTGTAGTGTGGAGATAAATAGTGAAATTTAGTGAAAAAAAAAGAGAAAGAGTTATGTTTGAATGATATGCAAGTTGTTTGAGACTATGGTAGAAATTCGAGATAGTGTGTTAACAGATGAGGTCTGAATTGTGTTTGTCAATATTGGTCATTTGATGCAGAGTTCAAGAACATAATGATTATTAGGAGATCCTTCCTTTCAAATCAATTTGTTGTATGTTGCCCTATTATAGTTAGCATCCAGTTTGCAAGTCATTTATGTATCTTTCCCCCATAGAAGTTAGCCTTGGCTAGCAAGTCCAAAGTAGTGAGCTCTTTCATTGTAATTTGATTTACATAGTGGATATATTTTGTGAGAAAGTTCTTGAATTGTCGTTTTCCCCTGTTTTGGTTCTCTATGTACAAAATTTTGGTGTTGATGTGTGATCATGTGTTTCTATTTAATTTATTAAGTGTTGTGAGTTACTACATTAATTTTGATCTAGACGAATTCAATCTACCCTCAGTGCTCCCTTGGGTTCAACAATTGGTCTTCGAGCAAGGTTCCTCTTGACTAAGCTTAACCTCTTGCGGTAAATCTGGTGTGGTGCAATAATTGTATTTCAAAGCTCCAGTATTCAACATCACAAACTTTCCATACTGGAAGGAGAGAAAGGAAGCATATTTAGAGGATTTATAGAATGTAATAAGGGACATTGTCCAAACTAGAAATGCACCGCCACAAGGTGGTCCTCAGACTCCGGATGAGATAAAGCTACATGAGACTAATACGAAAGCTAGAGCTATAATTTTTTGTAGTTTGGAATTTGAAGGAGATTCAAAGACTAAAAAAGATAGGCTGATAAATCTAAAGCATAAGTATGAATATCTAAGAATTCTTGAAGATGAAGGTGTTGAGAACTATATACATAGAGTGATTCAAATTGCTAATGGTGTTAGAACTTCTAGTGGACATTTGGAAGAATGTGATGTTGTTCAAATGATTTTGTTGACCCTGCTAAAATCGTACAAAGCAATGAGGTATTATATATAGGAAAGCAATGATTTGAGAAAGTATACCACTGATCAGTTTACCTATACCTTGACAGCTTTTGAGATTTCAAAAATGGAAGAAGTGAAAAGAAAGGTGGCATTTAATGTTTCAAGAAATGGGGATCTAGAATCTAGTAGAGACATGGATGAAGCTGAGGCAAACTTTGTAAGAAAATTGCAGCGAGGCACTAGATGATAAAAAGGTAAGTTACCTCCAAAATATTTTTCTTCTGGTAGAACTTGGCATTGTGCTTTTCATTGCTCTTACATAGAGGACTATAAGAGACCAGATGATGATGAAAAGAAAAATAAACCTAGAAGATGCAAATTTAATAAAAGAGCAAAAAAGGGTTTATGTTCAATAGAGGAACACTCATATGAAGATGAACATTCCTTGTTTCTGGCAACTAAATAAAACAAGAATGCATCAGAGAAACTAAAATAAGAGAAAATAATCAACACTACATTGTATGTAAAAGTAGAACCAAATACATGGATCATTGATTCTAGATGTTCTAACTATATGATTAGTGATAAAGATAGGTTTCTTAATCTCAAGAGATATGATGATGGATTAGTGAAATTTACTAGAGAAGATGGTGCAACTATTCAAGGTATTGAAATTATTTCTATTGATGGTAAGCATAAAATTGATGGTGTTTATTATGCTGAAGGATTAAGACATAGTCTATTAAGTGTTAGTTAGATGTGTGGAAAAGGCTATGAAGGTTTTTTCAGTAGTGTTGGATGTGTGATTAGAAAAGAAAAGTCTGGTAAAAGAGTTGTAGAATGGGTTAGAACAAATGGAAATGTATATACTACATCAAGGATAAAAAAGAAAGCAAATGTTTTCTAACATAGAGTAATGAATGTTGGTTATGGCACAAATGGATGGGGCATGTCAATTTTGATTATCATATGATTAATAATTCTCAATATGAATCAATTAGAGACTTACCTAGACTTGTGAAGCCTATTGATAGAGTTTGTGAAGAATGGAATCCAATTGAACCTAACATTGAAACTGAGATTGAGATTGTTCCAACAATTCTAGAGAACACAAGTAATCAGAAAGAGAACAAGGAGAAGGAAACAAATGAAGAAGAAGAAGATGAAGACACAACAAGAACTCTATCTAATTATGTTCAGAAGCATCATTCATAGAATTAAATAATTGGAGATAATGCAAAAGGTGTTTAGACAAGAAGGAAAATTGTAGAGGCACAAGAACAAGATAACTACTATTTTCTATCGATGATTGATGTGAAGACTTATGAGGAAGCAAATAAAGATGAAAGTTGGGTAAAAGAACTAGAAGAAGAACTAAACTAGATACAAAAGAACAAAAATTGGGAGCTGGTACCTAGACTGGTGGAGAAGAATGTGATAGGTACTAAATGGGTATTCAAGAACAAACTAAATGAGAAATGACCAATTACAAGAAATAAAGCAAGACTAGTATGTAAAGGTTATTTACAAGTGAAAGGCATACATTTAGAAGAAACTTTTCCTCCAGTACCAAGGATGGAAGCTATACATATGTTTCTTGCATTTTCTGCCTACAAGAACTTTAAATTTTATCAGATGGATGTCAAGTTAACATTTTTGAATGGAGACCTAGAAGAAGAAGTATATATTGACTAATTGGATAGGTTCGCACTATCAAAAGATTTGGATATGGTGTGCAAACTAAAGAAAGCATTGTATGGGTTGAAATAGGCACCCATGGCCTAGTATGCATGATTAGACAAGTATTTGCTATGATATTATCTAAATTGACCCTTGTAAACCTCCAAAAAGGGTTTGATTAATAAATCATTATAGAATGTCAACAAAAAGAGATTTAGCACAACATGAGTGCTTTGATATAATATCTAACAATAGTTACAATGTGGAAGACTGTAATTTATATTTATTAGATAATAAAAGAAAAGTGGGTAGTTTATTCTCTATGAATGTAGCCCATATTGGGTGAAGTTCAAATTTTTTATTAAAGGATAAATCAATTTTTGAAGAGCTTCTAAAACATTTTACAAAGAATTTCCCACAAACAATAAGCAATGAAACAAAACATACACAATGCTAAAAAGTAGGCCAATAGAATTTGTCCACAAGGACTGATTGAAAAATAAAAAATAAAAACTGATGAGAAGAAAAGAATTCCAAAAATACTACCATTAGGCATACAAGAAAAATCCATATTTTGCAAACCAATAGCCAAACAAGCTCAAGAACAAACTATACTACTCTTAGAGCCCTCCAACCACCATGTGAACCCTTGACCATAGAAAACCATTTAATAGGCAACTATTAAATAAAGGTTGTCATAGGAAACAATCTAATAAAGGTTGAAATGTGCATCATAACCATTTGAGTAAAATGTGTTTGGAGAACTTCATAGGTAGTTTGGTCTAGGAGCTATTGGAATGTTGGGAATAGCCTAATATATTTAAAAGAATATAGGTGAAGTAATGTTGTGCGCAATCAAGCATTACAAAATTATGATTCATTCGACTACCTACATGGTTTCTACCAAATATCCAAATATTTAGGATCTGATGGAAAACTATAAATTTCACAAATCCATCTATCTACTAAAAAGTGGTTTGATCAAATATGACTTAAAAATTTCTAAACTTTGAGAGAAACAACTTGATGTTTTTGGTAAAGGGAAAAGTGGGTTTTGAAGGGACCCAAAACCTCGTACAAATAAATTTTTCAAGAATCCAAAATGAATAGAGAAGAATGTTGCACAAAGATATTACGAGAATTAAGAGCAGAAAACCATTAGCCAATCAATAAAATATAAATCTTAAAGAGCTAGTTGATCCAACAAAAGATCAAAGCCATCCAAAGAGACCATGTAGAGACTTATAATCAAATGGTTTTGTAAGGTACCCATAACCTTATAATGGGTTTTGACAAGGCTCCCATAACCTTTAAGTGCAATCAAGAAAATATCTCAATACCAACCTTATCCTCCACCTCAATAGGAGAGAAATGGAGATAAATAGAAGGAAGGGTGGTTAAAAATCCCTTACAACCAATCAATAGTTGATCAAGGAAACCCCTAAGAGCAACAACAAAATCCTAGCAACACCTTCCATCTCCTCTAGACATGACAATCCCCACTTTCATATGAGATAAATCCACCTCTATAGGAGAATCTATAGAAGCCCAAAGATGTAGAACTAACAAAGAAACCTAGAACATCAAATCATTTCCCACCTCTATAAGAGAAACTTTCTCTAATTCAAGATAAATGGTAGTTAAAACTCCCTTATAGTTTCTCCAACTCATAGCAAAGAAGCTATACATAAAGACAACCCACCAAAGGAATGGGGTTAAGAGATATGCTATACTCAAGAAAAAATCCACCTCAATAGGAGTCGTGAGAGTAAAAAATAAAACATATGAAAACAAAAGTCCTTAACATAAAAAAATCACTAGCGACTGGCCTAATATTCTTAGAGACCATAAAAGCATAAATAGTCATGAAGTCAACAAAAACCCCACCAATAGTAAAATACTAAGCATAGCATAGTGGTAAGCAACATCTTGCCAAAAAAATTAGAAACACAAATAACATAATCATGTATAGAAAGAAATAAGTAAAAGAACATCATACCCATCATGCCCACACTCCCAAACCAAGGATATCTACCCAAGACTAACAATGAAAGAAACAAGCATAACACATAGGACTCTGAAGAAGGCTAGGAGAATGGTGCAATCACTACACACCACAACCAACCTCATTCCCAAATCCAAGGAGGACCCAATGCCAAAATCTAATGTAGGAACAACACCATCCCTAGCGATAGAAATTAAAGCCACAACCCTAGGAACAATGACCTTTATATCCCAAAGAAAAGAAAAACCATGCACAACACCTATCCAGAAGATATAAACCCTTGTTGCAAAGAAGATCTGAAACACTCAAAACTAGCAAAAGAACACGAAGGCTAGCCAAAATCCATAAGCCGATAGGGAAGAAACCCACGAAAAAATGAAAGAAACACACGAGAACAAGGGAAATCTCTAACAAAACACCAAACAACAACAAGAGAAGCTATGTTCACCCCAACAATCACCAAGTCTACATCTTCTATCAAAACACAAACCAGAGTAGAACCCCTAGCCCAATCTACCCCACTCCCATAATCCTACTAGGGTATACAAAACCCCGAAAAAAGCTACCGCACCGAACAAAGACACGAGAAAATGATAGCCCCGCCTCTCTCGTCTTCTCTCATTTCAAGTTCTAATTTATCATAGCAACTTGATGTTACTCTTTTAGAATAAATGAAAAAAAGGAAAAGAACAATAAAATTTTTAATATATATAATATACAATAGGGGAGAGGGTTCTATAGTGGAGCGGGGTTCAATAGTGTGGATGGTAGTTGGGCACAATTTGTTCTATAGTAGACCATAAAAAGTGTCATGTCAATGCTTATCTCCAAAATGATTCTAGTAAATTTAAAAAGGCAACAAATGATATGATGCCACATCAGCACACCAATAAACATGACTTAGGGCACAATTATGGGTCTTACTTCTTTTTGGGACCATTTAGGACACCTTGGTTAAAAAGGCATGTGATATGACATCATATTTGATGTTGTGGACTTGAAAACAATTATTTTTTTAGGAGATTTGACAAATAAACAACTGTGCAAAACTAAAAAGTTATTTGAAATATCTAAGACAGATTTTAAGAAGCAGAAAACTAAGATGTTCTACTATAAATGAATTAAAAAAAATAAACTTGTAAAGTGTAATGTGAGATATGTAGTCAAGTATTGTATTCAAATTCTTTTGAAAACGAAAACGACATACTTCGTTGCAACCTCCCTGACATTTATAAATGCGAAACAAATGACTGAATACTGACTATGTAAACTCTTACATAATGTTCAACTTGCACACTAAATGGGTTTCTAGTCCATAAAAACGTGCATTGAAGAAAGATTAGTTTCAATGCAGCGGGTGAAGGAATTGAAAAATATCAGAAACACCTCGTTCTGGTCATCTCACGTTATGTTGAATACTTTTTCTCTCCATTAAAAAACATTCTGTTGAAAGTCATGGATGCTACGTTACATCCAGCCGCATTACTATCTATCTAGATTCATTATTTATGTTAGAATGATTCAGAAACGGTTTACCTAGCTCTGGTCATCTCACGTGCTGCCAAGATGTTGAATAATTCTTTTCCCATTCAGAACATTCTGTTGAGAGTCATGTATACCTATTCACAAGCAAATAAAAGTCTGTAATTTATTGATATTTCATTGCCGGCTGGCTGTATGGTCGTCTATAATATCTTATAAAACTATTCAAAACTTATCTGGTTTTCGGTCATTGTACTTGGTACAAATTATTTGCAATGTATACTTGGAAAGTAACACTTTGACAAACGGTGAGGAATAGGTTTTTGTTTTATTTCATTAACTTTCAAAATCAAGGGTTCAGACTCATACAAAAGTGTGCAAGACTGGGACATCTACGATTGTGGGATCAGTTTTCTACGCATTTTTTCGACCTTATTTTTCTGTCATGTTTTTCCGAAACGAACTCCATTCACAGTTTTTGCCGCTATCTTCATGCAGGGCTACGGTTTTCCTGAGGGTGAAGGCTCAAATATTATTTCTTATATATCTTATTGCGTCGATGAAACGCCCTCCAGGTCCACAGTGTGTTCAGCAGGGGTTTGAAATTTGATGGCCACTTCACCAATGAAGTGTTTTAACCCTGACACTACATGTCTGAAGACAGAAATTTTATTTTTATTATTACCATTGCATATCTATATTAAATTCAAACTTTGTTTGTATTATAAGTCTGTTATGTAAAAGCCTTACAGGAAAAGCATTAAAATAAGGGATTTTTAAAAGTTGTATTTTCCATTCCATGTGGTCTCATAATAATTTTGGAAAAGGATTTATGAATATTTTCTAATATAGTATTTGAAAATTAAATATATAATATATATAATTTTTTTTGATAAAAGTGGATAGAACCACTGAACTATATTAATTTTTAAAAGTTTTTTACAGTGTTTGGTTCAAAAAGCACTGAAGGGAAAGAACCAGTAAGAAAACCCTTTAGTATTGCTTAAGTAACACAAGCCTATTCTACCCAATACCAAATGTCCATTGGCATAGTACATCAAAAAACCCATCCCAATTACATAAGCCACATTAGATATAAAGGAAGCCGCCAACAGAAGCATATATAAGGAAGATTAAAGTATGATCACCGAAGGATGCATATCAATTGCTGCTAAAAAACACCAGTCATAACCACCCCTATCTATGAAACACAATTCTCCAAACCACTGGTTAGAATGATACCACATAGCAGAAAGGAAACCATAATCAGAGACCCTTTCAAAATAAACATTGTGATCAAGCATAGTAGAACCCATACCAAAGAAAAGCCACACCAAATAAGGAGGTTGATGAAGAATACAACTATGCCCTTCTTTACTTCAAATATTCCGAAACCAAGGAAGGGATCTCATCCACACTTATCTCCCACATATTAGCATCATTGTCAATGGCTAAGTTAGCCAGGAAATCTACAATCTTATTCACTTGCCTATAACAGTAGGAAATCAAGAAGGAATTTAAAAAAATCAAATTTTTGCAAAATATGATCAAGTATATATTATAATTGCCAACGTTTCGACTTCTTTTTCATGACACTCTGAATAATAACCATAGAATCACCCTCAATTATCAAGTCCTTAATTCCCAAAGATATAGCCATATCCAAACCAAAGGACAAAGCAAAGAATTTTGCATAATTGTTAGACTTGAAACCAATCGCATGACAACGAGCCTGAATAAATCTTACCTTATGATCATAAATTACCACACTTGCCCCTGCCAGGCCAGGGTTCCCATGAGAAGCACCATCAAAATTCAATTTAAAGTGCCCTTGCAGAGGAGGCTTCCAGCAAGCAAAATTTCTCTTACTTATAGCATTAGTCTTATTTAAAATAGATCCATGAGAAGGTAAGACTGATAACATTCTCCAAACTCGAGTTACCCTACCATCTCAATGAGAAAAAGAGGTAAGGGTTTCCAAATTCTTATTGATAAAAGACAAAGCAACTTCAGAGATGGAAGATTCAATCCTCAATAAAACCTCAGCCAAGGAAGAACTTGTTTGTTTAAGAATCATATTATTACGCTCTAACCAAATATTCCAAATCACAATAGATGGAGAAATAATCCAAAGACATGCATAGCAAGATGAGGCAAACAGGAGAGGCCAAGCTCTAAAGTGGGAAAGGAGATCCTTACCAATAACAAAGGATAGATTGAGCTTTTCAAACAACCACTGCCAGCAAGCATAAGCAAAATCACAGTGAAGAAACAAGTGTGGAGAGGATTCTAAATTTTTATTACAAAAGACACAAGAAAATACTGCAGTAATACCCAACCTGTCCAACCTCATTCCTGTAAGGACCCTGTCCTGCACTACTAACCAAGCAAAAGCACCATCCTTTGGGAGGCAAGTCATATGCCAAAACAAATTGTATGGCCAAGTAGATAAATCTTTAGCAACCAAGAGAGAATTATAGCCATCTTTAACTGTGTACTTACCAGAGATATTCCTTGTCAAGATAAGTTCATCGTTAGCATCAGAAAGAATTATTACTCTCTCCCCCAACATCTTTTCATATTCCAATTTCACATTTTGATCAATATCTTAAAAATCAATTGATTTCCATTTTGCCACCTTAAGATTCCCACTATACTCAATTTCAAAATAATCAGCCACCAAGACACCCCAAAGGGAAGAAAGAGTGGAAATTAAAGGAGACCAATCCCTCGAGTTCACCAGAGGGGGATGTCCATTCCAAAATTCCCCCCAAAACTTGACCTTTCTACCATTATGAACAATCCATGAGAGATGAGGCAAAATCACTGATCTACATTTACATAGAAAATTCCAAATAGCTTAACCAGATGGTAAATTAGAAACTTGAAAAACATACTCTCTTGGTCCATTATTTAAATATTTAGCAAACATAATCTGTGCCCAAAAGGAGAATGGTCTCTCATACAATTTCCAAACCAACTTAGCACCTAAGGCTAAATTTTGACTTTTTAGACTCCTAATGCCTATGCCCCCAAGTTGTTTAGGCAAACAAACTTTATCCCATGCTACCAGAGGGAGTTTCTTCTTACCATCTTTATTATTACTCTAAAGGAAGGACCTAAGAGTATCTTGCAAACTAACAAGAGCCGCTTTCGGAGGCTGCAAAACAAACATGAGATAAATAGGAACAACATTTAGGACAAACTTAATAAGAACAATCTTACCAGCCAAAGATAACCATCTATGATTCTAGGATAGGATCCTTCTAGAGATAACTGAAATGATCTTATCCCAAAACTCAATTCTATCATGCCTAATGAAGAAAAGTATACCAAGATAAGAACAAGGAAGATCTCCAGATGCAAATCCCCAAAAAATCTTCAATCTATCTTGAACCAATTGTGAAGCATGAAGGAAAAAAATCTTTGACTTATCAACATTGGCTCTCTGACCAGAAAAGGATGCATAAGTTTGTATTATCCCTTTTATCACTCTTGCCTCACCCAAAGAGGCTTGACCAAATAACAAGGTATCATCTGCAAACAAGCAATGTGAAATTCTTTGTGGAACATTCTAAATCCTAATTCCCTTCCAAAGCCCTCCCAACTTAGCGGCTCTTATAGCCCAACTAAATGTTTCAGCTAGAAGAATGAACAAGAAAGGATACAGGTGATCCCCCTGCCTCAAACCCCTAGAAGAGGAGAAAAAACAACAAGGGGAGCCATTAATTAGAACTGAGAACCTTGTAGAAGAAATAAAAGCACGAATCCATTTGACCCATGCCTTGGAAAAGCCCAATTTAAGTAGAACAACACACAACGCCCCTCATTCTACTCTATCATATGCTTTCATCATATCTAATTTAAGGATCATGGTCGGGATTCTCTGAGGAGAAATAGAATGCAGAACCTCATGCACCACTATAGCTCCCTCTATTGTCTCCCTTCCCAGAACAAAACCACCTTGTTCTAAAGAAATGATCCTAGGTAGAATTTTAGCCAACCTTAAAGAAATAGCCTTGGTAAAAATCTTGTATAAAGTATTACATAAAGCAATAGGGCGAAAATCAGCAAATGTATTGGTAAACTATTTTTTAGGAATAATTGAAATCATTGTAGTATTAAGCTCTTTCAAAATAGACCTATTCCTTCTAGCTTCCTCGAGGGCCAATAAAACATCATTTCCCAAAAAATCCCAGCATTTCTTAAAAAATAAAAGAGTAAAGCCATCCGGTCCCGGAGCCTTATCAGGGTTCATTGCAAAAACAATATTTTTAACTTCATCCAAAGAAAAAGGAGACATCAACATTTTATTATCTTTCGAAGATACCAAAGAAGGAATATAAGAAGAAATGTTATTATGAAGACCTCCATGCTCTGAAGACAATAGTGACTTAAAAAACCTAACTGCCTTTGAAGCAATATCCTCCTGTTCTGTTAAAAGTCTGCCATTTGGACACTCAATACAAGATACCCTATTTCTACTTCTCTTATTTTTGTTGAAGAGTGAATTTTTTTTGTATTTCAATCACCATCTGAAAGCCATATCTCCCTCGATTTCTGTCTCCAATAGATTTCTTCTTTGGAAAAAACTTCTTCAAGCTCTGCTTTTAGCAATTTTAGTTCTTCAAAAACAAGAGGCACTATACCATGTTGAATCACATGTGAATTAAGACATCCAATCATATCTTGAATCCTCTGTTTTTCTTGAAATATGTTCTTAAAATCCAAGATATTCCATTCTCTAATATTAAATTTCAAAAACCTCAACTTCTTAGCAATTTGAAACATTCGGGATCCAGAGCAATAAGGAGTAGAACTCCACCATTTTTTGAGCAAAGGCAAAAAGGAAGAATCTCTAAACCACATAGTTTCAAATTTAAAAGGTGACTTAAAAGGAGCTTTATCTTCAAGAATTGATAGGGAAATTGGAAAATGATCCAACCTCGAAACTGGAAGAATAGAGGAAAAAAATTCAAACTCTGAATCAGTCCAAACATCTGACAACAAAAATTGGTCTAGCCTTTCCGCAATCTGAGAAAAATCTCTTCGCATATTTGTCCATGTGAAAATCCCATTCTAAAACTGACAATCAAAAAGACCCATGTCTTTAATGAAAATCCCAAAGTCTTCCATAATTTTTTTATTAAGAAGAATACCTCCTTTCTTTTCTCCCAAGTCAGTGATAGCTTTAAAATCCCCCCCAAAGATTATAAAGGGACCATGCCTTAAAGGGGAGGAAATCCTCTTAAATTCTCCTCATAATTTAGTCTTCCTTTGAATACTAGAAGGAGCATAAATATTAAAAAGCCAAAACTTAACCTTCGAAAGATTTCTTTTAACTAAGGCCAACATCTAGTTTATAGTAGAAGCAACTAGCTCAAACTCAATGTTATAGTTATTCCCAAGCAATGCCAAACCCCCTTACGCACCACAGGCTGGAGAGGAGAGAAATTCCCACTTTCTCCAAGAAGAAAAAACCAAATCAGCAACCTCCTTTGACAATTTTGTCTCTTGCAACATGAAAATATCACACTTTACTAAGTCCATCTAGGAATTAATTAAGCACCTCTTGTTAGGGGCATTTAAGCCCCTAATGTTCCAAGTTATAATTCTCATTGCTCTCCTCTTTCTTTTAGATGGAGAAGACTTTCCCTCTCCAAAACTTCTTTGAATAATATGCTTCACAATCCCCGACCTAGTCACAGGAGGACTGATAATAGACCTCTTTCTCCTCTTACCCTTAGGAGTACCACTTCCTTTCATAGCATCACCAAGAGAAATCGAATAATTCCCTTTCCCAACACTAGGAGAAAGAGACAAAGTCTATTGAATCCCAGCATCAATTTCCAATTGAGTCTTTCTATTCTTTGGAGACCTACCCCTACTAGGAGAAACCACAGATGAAGCCCTACTTAGAGTAGTTTGAACAATTGGTAAACTCTTACTTGACTTAGAAGAAGTCATGGCTAAATTATATATGATGTCCACTTTTGATGAGGCCAAAACCTCAAAAGGGGTAGCAAATGCAGAAATAGGAAGGGTTGATTTAATTCCCCCCAGGTCATTCTCAATGGAACAAATAACCCTATTCGTAATGTCCTCATCCATCTGATGCTCATGATCTTTAAAAAGATCATGTACTTGGTGAATGGGATTTTCATCTGGCACAATAACAAGAATGTCCCCTAACTGAATATTATTTTCTAGGGTGGCATTATTATCCACATCCACATCAACATGCTGCGAAGAATTAGACACCAATTCTTTGACTTGTTGAGTGAGGATAACATCATCAGGAAACCCTAGAGAAGAAACCCTAACATTAGACTCTAAAACAAGCCCATCATTCTTCGCAAAAGTCTGACCAATCCCCTGACAACCTTCTAAGTATTCTTTTGACTTCACATGATAGACAGGATTCCCACCACCATCAATTTAGTGACTTATCCAAGCAATTTGAGGTAGAGATATTTGCAAGCAGATCATCCACCTTGTTCTCCCGCGAAACCACAATATTCTGGTGAGCTACTATCTTATCCTTACTTGTAAATAACCCTACAGAATCCGGATCGTGAGACACAACATAAACCTCTCGCTTTCCAACATCCCTCATAGCCTGGTTAACCTCAAAAGTAGTGGGAGGTTTCCTAGTGGAACCATTAACTAATAGTTTATCTAGAAATGGATTATCGTTACTACCCAAGCAATGTTCTGCCTTATCCAGAACAAAGGATTTTGAAAAATCCATAAGCAAAGGAGCATTCAATTGCAAGGAAGTTTTACTAAAGTCTTTCTCCAACTTATTAATTGGTTGCTTCCAGATACCCTCATGAGATTTAATGATATACATCCAAGGGCAAACATTATTAGGGTTAGTCAGGACACATATTTTTACCAGAACGTCCCCCCACACAAAATCAAATCTTGACGATAAGAAAGAACCACAAGTATTTTGTTCCAAAACCTCTGGGTCCATAAATTCAAATGGTAATTTGGGCAAGCCAGACCAGAAAGGAACTAATTTAAAGCTTAACCAAGCAGGGACATAAAATGGTTTCCAAGCCAAAACAAACACTAAATTTTTACCAAACCAGTAACGTGAAGATTTTAAAACTTCATCCATAACAAAAGAAGAGTTGAAAACAATAATAAATGCATTTGCAAAGAGTAATTGAAAATAATGCATATCAGACCACTTTTTCTGCAATTTATGATAAAATTTAGATAAACTAGTTGCATCCCCCCATATTTCCCCAACAATAGCATGTGTATGCAAACAATGAGCTTTCAAATCCATGACAGAATCAAATAAATCAATGCATGGAATAGAAGCCCATACCTGCGAAGATCCACCACCTAAATCAGAGCCAGTTTGATTTTCACTTACCTTATCATCTTTTCCTAATGTCAAAGATTCCCTTACCTTATCCCCCCTTTGATGTGATGAAGATAACACAAGCAGGTTACTGTTAGACTGTTTGTCCATCATCTTTTCACCAACGTTCAGCCGAGAAACCCTTATTGTCTCATTTACAAATGAAAACTTCACAACTTTCGCATAAGACGGTTTTCCTCCCAGCTCTGTAGATTATTACCCGGAAGCCCCTTTAAATGATTTGGGATATAAAATTTCCACGGGCCCTGACCAAAATGCCTACGATCCAAAAATCATTGATGCCCTTCACCAGATCTGTCCATACTCTGCCAATTTCTACTGCTTGGACCTCTAAAAAAACCCCGAAAATACTTGGAGACCGGTCTGAAATTTTGTAAGTCTGCCCTCAACCAATTCTGCACTGCCATATCTACCCATTTGCCCTTCATGAAGACCAGCTGTGGGACATGCGGTGGATCATCCTAGCCCACATCAGCCCATGTGCCAATAACCCTAGTTTCACCCATACCGAGCAAGAAATTGTAGAGCACTTTTAATTATTACACGATCTCCTATCTCGATCAACTCCAGGTGGCTGAAAAATCTGAAAGATCTGATATTAATTTATATTGTCAATGAGATTCTGTTTGTAGAGATTTGTGAAAGCGTTGTAAAAATTTCTTTGGATTATGTCGATTCGGTCCCTCGTGATTTTTTCCAAACAAAAATTTATTATTTCATATTTTTTAAGAAATGGGGAAAATAAGGTATGAGAGCACCAAATTGTGACCAATCAAACCCTTGACACTATGTGGGGGCATTATAGATTGGCTGCCAAACAAATAAACAACTACACTCAAATACTTGGCCCGATGCTAAAAGGGTCAATGAGTCCACAGACCTGGATTGCATTGATGGGTAGGAAAACCAAAACTTCAAATGCCACAGGAATTCATTTAAATATATAATATTTATTATTTAGTTATATTAATATTTATTTATGAAATATTTAATATAATTATATCTAAAAATAGAATATGATAAAATTAATTTTTCATTAAATATATATATATGTAGTTAATTATATGTTTATTTTATATCTAAAATATTGTTATATTTAAATTTAATAATTTACATAAATAAATATAATATAATATTTAATTAATTTGTATAATATATTAATATTCTTCATATTTTTACATAATTATTTATTTGAATTTAAAATAGTTATAAATCTATGTTAAACTAATAAATGGAAAATCTAAAGATCCACTTCAATTTTTAGGTTAAACTTATATAATTGTTAAATTTCTTATCAAGAAGAAAAGATACTTTATGAATAAAATCCTTAGTCATTGAAAATTTTGAAAAAACATTCTTGGATGATAGTCTAAAGTAAAAAAAAAACACAAGATTTTTTTTTATTGTTCTAGCTATGTGATCTCTCTCTCTCTAAGTCTCTCTCTAGCACTTGTATCCATCACATCTTTTATCTATCTTTATCTTTCCATCTCTCCCTATCCCTCTCTCTCTCTATATATATATAGATATTTCATTCTCTCTCTCTCTCTCTCTCTCTCTCTCTCTCTCTCTCTCTCTCTCTCTCTCTCTCTTCTGTATATGTCACTTCTTATATCTCTATCCCTCCATCTCTCACTATGTATATCTCCATCTACCTACATCTTTCTTTGTAACATGAGTTTGTAGGTAATAAATGTTACTACTTATCAAATTGCCATTAGTTTCATATCCAAAGTCATACTATATTCTAGTCGGTTAGTATTATCAAATCATGCAGTCGGTACACATAGAGAAGTCGGTATGAACAGTCTAGTCTGTTACTAAAGAAAGCAGTCACAGAACACAGTATTCACCGAGCTATTTACCGAGTAAAGGTTCATGGCTACAAAGTGGTAAAGTTAACTCATTGAGTGAAACGTCTTACTAGATACATTGAACTTGGACATGCACATGAAAACGTGTTACAAGATCGAGGCACATCTAACCGTTTTTTGCATTGGAAATTGCACTAGGAGATTGTGCATGATTACAAGATCAATCTATCCTATGAGATATTTTGTTTAATTGAAGAATCTTTTTGTAAGATCGAAGCAATGAATCAGATCACCGCTATAAGAGATCTATATATACAGCATGATTCTAGGGTTAGACATGTAAGACATGATATGATGTGATAAGAGATGCAATGAGATAGCAGTGTGTATACATGAAGGAAGACTGTTACAGAGACACAGAGAGGTCACCGAGAAGGTTATCAGTGAACAGTCGAAGAACAGAGTAAACAGAAGGGTTTACTGAGTTTCATTATGGGTTACCGAGGTATGCTACAAGCTAGGTAATCTTATTTAGAGCACATAGAATCTGCTTTAACATTTCAGATGTAAAGTTGCAGATATTTGTAATGATTATATTGTAATATTTTGAAGTTGTAAGAGAAACCTTTAATAGGGTAAAAGACTCTAACCAAGTCTATAAATTGTAAATCCTTTAACCAGGTGCTACACTTATATAGTGTCGTACAAATCCTTTAGTAAGGTAGATCTAATTGATCTTAATACTCCTAACAGGGTAAGCTATCAGAAATAGCTAAATATAGCTCTAACCGAGCATTCTTTATTATTGCAGTAATGAAGTTGTGGGTGCCATCCCCACCGCAGTTTTTCTCTCTAACCAAGAGTTTCTGCATGACCAAAATATATGCGTTATGGAGTGAATCATGTATGATTGTTATCTATTGATTATAGTTTTATTTTATGTTACTGCACTATTCTGTTTATGCATAATAGTAAGGTTATTACAAAGGAAAAGTTTTGGAGTACTGATTCACCCCTCCCCTCTCAGTAAATTAGCTTTCTATATTGAGCCTAACAATAAAGATTTATCATCTTCCTAATTCATACATTTTATTTAATTCATATCACCTCTCTCTCTCTCTCTCTCTCTCTCTCTCTCTCTCTCTCTCTCTCTCTCTCTCTCTCCACCCATCTCAATCCATTCCCCCCTCTTCTCTCTCACCCTTATCTACTTTCCCTCATCTACCTATCTCTCCCACTCTTTATTCATCCATGTCCCCTACCTATCTCCCTTTCTCTTCCCATATTTCTCTCTCTTCTCATAGATCTATCTCAACCTCTTTCCCTCCTCTCCTTATCAGCCTATTTATCTTGAGCCCTCTCTTCATATTTATTTATCTAGATCTCTAATTATCCTTTTTTTCGTTTCTCCCTTTCTCCCTCTTTCCGTCCTCCTCTCTCTATCACCTCTTATTTCTATCTCCATCTATATTTATTTATCTCTAGTTCTCTCTATTTATCTCTCTCTCCCTCTCTCTCTATCACTCTATATCACCATCTAGGTTTGTCTTTATCTTTTCCTCTTTATCTCTTCCTCTTTATCTATCCCTTTCTATTTACCTATCTCTCTATCTTTATCTTTCCTTGTACCTCTCTCTCTCTCTCTCTCTCTCTAGACCTTTGTATTTATCTCTTTTCCTCTATCTCTTTCTCTCCATATTTATTCTTCCATCTTCCCCTCTATCTCTATCTTATTACCTCTCCATCTCTCTCTACTCATCTCTCTCTCTCTCTCTCTCTCTCTCTCTCTCTCTCTCTCTCTCTCTCTCTCTCTCTCTCTCTCTCTCTCTCTCTCTCTCTCTCTCTCTCTCTCTCTCTGTATCTATTACTTCTAATATCTATCTTTATATTTTTATCTCCACCTTTCCATATATTTATCTCTTCTACCTCTACCTATCCCTATCCTATCTCTCATATTTTCCCCTCTCTCTCGCTCTATTTACCATTATGTGGATGCATAGTTCATTTGAACATTCCACATCTCCATTGGGACCTTATTTACACAAACAACATCAATTTAAAAATCGCCTACCAATTGACCTCATGTACTGCATAAGTGAATGCAAAAATTATAATGAAAATTTCTCTAATTGACTTTCCACACCTCTTAAGAATACCCATTTCACACCAAAGAGTGATTGCTAGAATTTATGAATAATGTCACAATTTAGATAATCACAATATACTTGAATGAACACTTTTAATATTTTCAAAATACTCAATTTCATATAAAATATGTTAATTTCTTTGTTGGCAGCAATCAAGAGGGAAGACTGAGAAGGGGGGGGGCGGTGAACCAGTCTTCATCGGATTCTGAAAATTAAACTCCAAAATAAAAATGATAAACTGCAACAATGAACAGATAAGAAAATTAACAACACAACACACAACACCAAGACTTTTGACATGGAAAATCCGGTTAAGGGAAAAACTACGGTGGGAACCTACCCACAGTAAGATGATACTCTACAGTAGTATGTGAAAATATTACAATGGAGAATGCACATGTATTCAGGAACACTGCCTAGAGCTCACTGCTCAAAATACATTTGCCCAGAAGGATACAACCCTCAAGGAAGTCTCACTGACTTACAATATGATTCAGACTACAATCCGAAAGAAATGAATTGCAATGATAGCATCTACAAATGCCTGATGACAGTTTTGGTTAAGCACAGTTGTCTTCTTTGCAACACCAATCTCACCTCAACACTTCACTGATTGATAAATCTCTTGTTCACACATTCACCTCTCTCTGATAATGCAGACACAATACCAACACCAAAACTAAGTGAATAACTCACATATATATACAACTCATCAACCTTGATAACAAGGTTGACTAAACCCTCACCCCTCAACTCACAATTACAAAAATTACATTACAAGATAGAAAGATCGATCACCAGACTAATATAATGATTTACATTACATAGAATGGTCCTAATTCAAATTCCCAAATGATCACATCCACTAGAAATCATGCCAAGATGAACTGTAACATGCTACACCATTAGAAATACCACTTAACATGAAAATCAATACCGGTTGATAAAATCATAAAAATATCGCACAACGATCAATGCGGATTGCTAAAATAAATAGGAAATGACTAGGAAGCACTTTAGAATCATCACCAATGGTTGCACCAACGCCACTTATCAAATCTTCTTTGATCAACATCATAAAGCTCAAGAACACAGCCAATCAACGACTGCCAAAAAGAAAAATAACTTGCAGGGTACAAAATCATGAACCATCTGAAATGAAGATACACAAGATTTTAATAAACAATATCCCAAAACCTCAGTACAATATCTGATCATATCAAAACATACCAGAGGATATAATGGATTCTACAAAGCAGTGATGAACATAACCAAACTACAAAACCAGATCAAAAGATCTTCCCAAACTCACTGGAACAAACCATAGGAATATGTTGACATCATTGACAACAACATATCCTAGCAACAACAATCCAACAACTCCAGCAATATCCCCCTTTGACATTGATGGCAACATATGAATGTGAAAAATAGTCAATGCAAAGAAAGAAGATATCATGAACAAACTCCTCCTAAGATCAAGATATATAGTGCAGTTTTTCAGATGATCTCTCTCCCCCTTTTAAAACAATGCCAAAGATCTCCAAAATAGAAAACCAAACTCTCTCCCAAAATAGAAACATGAATCTCTCTCTCCCTGGGATACACAACCAAATCACTAGACTAATCCAGCAAAGGTGCAACACCAAGACACCAATCTAGAAAAAAGAATAAGGCTTTGAAATCAACCGGATCGATGAAACTCAATGCACCTAGTTCTCATCAGGAGGGGTGGATACCCCTAACTTGTTTCTCAAGTAAATAAATGTATCTGCAGCAAAGGCTTAGTGAAAATGTCATAAATTTGTTCCTTTGCAGATACATATTCCAACTTCACCTTCTCTTCACTAACTTGCTCTCGCAAGTAATTGTATTTGATTGATATATGCTTAGTCTTTGAATGTTGCACAAGATTCTTTGACATGTTTATATCACTAGAATTATCACAGTAAATGACAATAGGCTCATCATGAATAACTTTGATATCTATCAACATTTGCTTCATCCAAACTATCTGAGTATAATTACTAGCAGTAGCAATGTACTCAACTTCACTAGTAAATAAGGATACAGAATCTTGTTTCTTACTCGCCCAAGAGACCAACTTCTTTCCTAAAAAGACTCCCTAGACCCGAAAAGAATTTTCACATTCGCAAATTCAGATGGAGGATCCCCTATTTGGTGATTTATTTGAGGAAGTAGAAGAATTATTACGGAGCATTTGACTTGGAAAATTGGTAATGGAGAAAGGGCAAGGTTTTGGAGAGACTCATGGAATGGAGATACCCCCCTGGCTAAGGCTTTCTAGGACAAATATTGGGTCAATCGGTGGAAGCCTCAGTTGGCCCCTTTGTTGCAGACTATATGCAACACGTGCCTAGCTCTGCCACCCTGATAATCTGGAAAGAGGTGGGAGAATGAAATCAGGAAAATTGGAAGAAACTAGAAGAATTGCTTTGTAGTAAGAAAAAGATCCACTACAATTGTGAAGAGGACAACTAGTTGTGGTGTGTGGCCAAATCAGGTGTGTACAAAGTGCAACTAGGATATGAATTACAAAGACACAAAGAAAAAGACATTGAGTGGCCTGGGGCATTGTGTTGGTATAAAAGTATTGTACCTAAGGTAGGTACTTTTTTGTGGATCGCGTTGCATGGACGCATTCTTACAGGGGAGAGACTAAAATTGATTGGCATCTCGGGACCTAGTGTATGCACATTATGTAAGAAAGATGGAGAGACGATCGAGCATTTACTTTTTTGGTGCCCCTTCGCAAAGTGTTGTTCGGACTGGCTCCTTGATTGTTTGCAATGTCATCTGGTCAGGAATTAGTTTCTAAAAGATTTTCTCTTCTCTTGGCCATATACGACAAAGTATTCTAAATGGGTTATTCTTTGGGTGGTGAGTCCATCTATGTTGACATGGCACCTTTGGAAGGAGAGAAACCACTGTATTTTTAATGACGAGGCTTTGGAAGTTGATGTCCTTATACCAAAGATCAAACATGCCATTGAAGAAGTGGTTAATGTTAACAATCTTGGTAGAACTTATAAAACATATACAAAATGGGACATTGCTATGGAAAACATTTGGCTATTGTCGAAGAACAACGACTACGAATTCTCTGACTCAAAATCCTATAGAAAAAATATTAAGTGGACTCCTCCTCCCTCTAGGTTTTTGAAAATGAACTTATATGGGGCTAGCAGAGGGAATCCGGGTGAGTCTGGATATGAGAAAATAATCTATGATGAGTCCGGCGATATGGTGGAGGCTAAAAATGGCCCAATGGGAGTATTGACTAACAACATTGCCGATGTAACAACACTCGACACAGGCCTTGAATGGTGTGTGGAGAAAGGGGTACAAAAGGTTATAATTGAAGGTGATCTATAGGTTATCCTCAATGGCATATCTAACCAGCTATTAACGGACTGGAAGCTAGACTATTGGATCCCTAGGAGCCAACACCTTATAGGGCACATCTTTGAATGTGCTTTTACACACTCATACTGAGAAGGCAACACAACGGTGGATTGCCTGGCCAATATGGGAATATGCAGTCTATGTTCCAGACATTTGTCTTCGGCAGAGGAGACTCTGGACGCTCTATTGTAGATCTTGATTAAGGAGAAATCATCAATCCCTAGAGCAAGGATTAGGTAGATCTAATTTCCTTTTCTTTGCGTGTTCGGGAGACAAGTTGAGTTTGAGGACTTCATCATGTGGTGTGGGTGATGACACGTACTTAATACAACACTCTCCTTTCTTTTCTTAGACAACAGAGGCAGATTTGCTTGGAGTTCATTCAAGAGGAAACCATGAAATTGTTTCCCAACTGGCTATTTTAGGAAGTATGGAGGATTCGTAGGGTAGTTTTTTGTTTAGTAATTTGCAAAATTTGGATCTTGTGTTTGTGGAAGCTTTCTTCTTAGTTGCCATAGAATCATGGTTCATCACTTCGGGTTGAGTTGTATGGGTCGTGATGAGTCTTTGGCAGAGAAATGTGACCGATTGTTTGACATTGATGTCAAAGGGAAGGCAATGATTGTTGTGATCGTTGAGGAGGCGTTCAGTGGAGATAGGCACTGGTGTGATGGATTGATCTACAAGACCATTCTTTGCATGCTAGTGGACATTCTTCCTTCCAAGGAGGCATACATTGAGAAAATGGACAGGTTTGTCAGGGATGTAGATGCCAACGCAGTAGGCAATGTTGTCATGGAGCTAAAAGAGGAGTGGGTGATCATATTGGGCCCATTCTTCAATCATGCGTGCTTCCTCTCGGATGTGGATGTTTCAGGCTCTAAAGATGAGATTCAGGTTGCTGCGAAAGAGTTGCGGTCAAAGAAGGAAAAGTTTATGGGCAATGCTTGGGATGTATTTTGTGTAGGGGTCTCCACTATAGAATTGGGCCCATTTCGAAGGATGATGAATGAAGACCTAGGCTGGTTGTCAAAAAACAATATTGAAAAGGTGGCGACTTTGGGTGATCACATTGCAACTATTCTGAGGCTTGTGTAGTGGCATTGGCTGTGATTGGATGATGATTGTTTATTGTTTTTATAGGATGGTCCATATCCTTTTGGGGTCCGGTGCATATGTAATCTTGATTATTATCAATATAGGGCGCTATCCCCATAATAGATAGCACTTATCTAAAAAATAAATAAATTATTATATGCATTAATTATGCTATATTATATTTTTTATTTAATATTCTAAATAATAAAACATAATATATAATAATAATAAATATTAAATTCTATATGAGAAAATCACAAATAAATATACTATTAAATGAAAAATAAATTTAATAATTAGTATTATATCAAATATAATATATTATTTAAAACCATCTAGAAATATTTATGTACATTAAAAAAATCAAGTTCACTATCTCATAACCATCTTAGACTACTTATGTTGCCCTCGTGTAACAAGTGATTGAGATTTTCTTTTGTTAGCAAATCTCTTTATGAAGTAAATGAATCTATATTTACATGTTTCAGAAATGAATGTCTCATGTCAACCTTGTTGTCTAAAAAAATTGACTTTAAAATATAATTTATTTTTAATCTCATTGTGTTAGATGATTTTTCACATGACACTCTTATTTTAAAATTACTAAATAAAGCAATTGCCAAATATTTTACAATAGTAAACTAATTTATATTACACTTGTCCTCCTTTTCAACTATGTCACTAATATTAAAGCAACCAATCATGTGATGCCACATCGACTGCACAAGTATGGGTTCCCCTTATGCAGGACTATTGGTCTCACCTTTTTTGGGGGCTTTTTTCGGATACCTTGTTCAAAAAGCATTTTCATGTGGCATCATATTTGATGAGGTAGCTTTGAAACCTTAGTTATAAGTAGGGGACTTGCCAAGTAAGGTGCTGTAAAAAAATTGGGAGTGATTTGAAATATTCATGTAGGATTTTGAGAAGCTGAAAGTTAGGGTGCCCAACCACTAGGTCCTCTATCCTAGTCCTCTATCCTAGTTCCTCAATTGCTAGTTGTCTGCAAATTTTTTTCTTGTGACACGTCTGGATGCCCATAAATATGACTTAGAAAAATTGACATTAAATAAAATGACATATATCAATTGACAACCACACATTAGATATGTAATATAAAAATAAAAATAAAAAATAATTTCTATACTGGCTATTTCAAACATGAATCAATAGGAAGAGAGATAAATGATTTTTTTAAAGCATTAAATAAGAAATTTAATTACATATTATAGTATTGTTATTCAAATTTTTAATTCTATGTATTGTGAAATTAATTCAAAAATTGGATTGAATAGATGGAGTAGTATCTTGCAATGGCAGGAACTAACAATAATAAAAAATAGACGGAGGTTGTGATTGACCTGTCCCATAAGACCGAAAGGTACACTTAAAAGTGGTTTTACAATATGTATATATTTTGTTTGAAAATTTTTAATTTTATAATTGTATGATTAAAAAAAATTAAAGAAAAATAATTTTTCACAATCATTTAAAAAAAAAATTTAAACATAATTATTAACAATTTTAAATTAATAGAAAAATAAAATTGAATGAATGGCTCATAAACTATTTGTATGAGGACTACAGATATGGAACTCCTAATAGATCCATGTTTTATATCCTTAATATGGGCTTGGTTTGCTCAATGTTGCATTACCCGATATGGGACAAAGCGATCCTCTGTTTTGGACGACTGTTTTGGACTAGTATGAGATTTCCACAGAATGATGTGGATGCCTCAACTCTTGTAGTGGGCTATGTTTAAACCATTCTGTTTAGGCTGCTGTTTTCACATCTTTGCTTGATCGGTTGTACTTCATGTGGCTTTTGACGAGCTGGCCTGCAGCAAGAGCAGACATGAGAGACAGTTCTCCTGCCATTACTGCAGCTGCCACTATTCTTGCCAAGTTCTGAGCATTCTCACCAGGAGATGTCCTATTTGCTCCTTTCACTCCAAGCATGTTCAAGCATGCCGCCTGTGATCCCAACTGAGTCCCTCCTCCCACCGTCCCCACTTCTATGCATGGCATGCTCACCGAAATGTGCAGGTCCTTTCCCCCATTCACACCCTCCATCATTGTAAGACAGTGGGAGCTCTCCACATTCTGGGCAGGATCTTGGCCTGTTGCAATGAACACGGCTGACACAATGTTGGCAGCATGGGCATTGAATCCTCCCATGGCGCCTGCCATTGCAGATCCAGTCAAGTTCTTGAGCATGTTCAGCTCCAACAATGCTGGAACTGTTGTCTTTAACACCTTGTTCACAACCGTCTCTGTAATGATGGCCTCGCACACTACCGATTTCCCACGGCCTTCAATCCAGTTTACTGCTGCGGGCTTCTTGTCTGCACAGAAATTGCCTAATAACAGAAACCAATTTACAAAATTAGCCCACTTATTTAAAGTACAATTTAATGCAATTACATGGTGTAGAAGTAAAACACCCAAAAATAAATAAAAATTGGAGGACTGAAATTACCAGAAACGCTAATAACATCCATGTCAGGGAAAGCAATTTGAAGATAATCCAAGACATTCTGAACACCCTTGGAGACCATATTCATGCCCATGGCATCTCCAGTGAAACATGAGAATCTCATGTACAAATTCTTGCCTGCAATAGCACATTTGATACCTTGTAGCCTAGCAAATCTGCTTGTCCTGTTGAAAATAAGTGCACCAAAAGCACGTATCAGTTATTTTGAAAATATGGCTTTATTTCAATACCCACCGAGCCAACACCAATAAAATATTGTCACAAATAGTGCGTGCTAAATGAAATGGTGGATCTGGAAAAGAAACAACTACCTGTTGAAAATGTCACAGAGGTTATCAGAGTTTGCGGGATCCTCAATATAGAACTTGAGTTCCGCAGCCCTCTTGGCACTCTGAAATCTCACAACAGGAGCCCTAGTCATACCATCTCTGAGAAGAATGCTTGTGGCCCCGCCACTCATAAGAATGGCCTTGCAACCTCTGTTGGTGCTGGCCACCAGACACCCTTCTGTGGTTGCCATGGGCACCATGTACTCTAACCTATTGACTAGTAAGGGCCCTGCTACACCCACAGGGATTTGTACATAACCCACAGGCATCTCACAGCACTGCCCAAGAATGGACTGATAATCAAATCCCTCCAAGGGCAGCCCATCAAGCGATCTCCCAGTCATGATCTCCAAGGCACTCCTCCTCACATAGGCAGCTCTCTTGCAGTCCCCAAGTGAAGATTCAAGAGAATAGGAGGCCACAGTACCATTACATACAGCAGCTGCAATGTCTGCATCGTCGTTGTCACCAAGGTTAATTCCCTTGAGCTGGACCTCAGGTTTCTTAACAATAATTTCTTCTTTGTCTTCTATCCCACAGGTTGCTGGAGGAATGTTGATATCCGCCTCCTCAACAAAATCATCATTTCCACTGATAAAGTTTTGGACATAATCAATTCCAAAGAATCCCAGCAAATATATGAAGGAAGACAAGTGGGCAACAATGGCCACAATATCCTCAAAGTTGACAACATGGAGAGGCGTTGAGGTACCCATCTTCTCTCTCCATCTCTTCATCAGGAAATATGATGATGCGAAGAAAACGAGAAAAAAGAACTTGTTGGTGAGCCCCAAGGGGAGAAGCAGGGCATCAGATGCCAACAGCTTTGAATTCCCAGGGTCGTTCTTTCTCTTTACTTCACCCTTGAGAACCATTTTAGATTTTCTGAGACCAGCAACATCCATTGCAGTGAGCAACCACAAGGAAGTTTTCGTGATAATGGGTGTTACTTGTGCTTCGGAGAATCTCTGCTGCAGTCAAGGCCTCAGATGCTTGGTTTATTTGTGTATAGGCAAAGAAACCGATTATTTATAACTCTAATGTTCCTCTATTTCGAGTATTATTTAATTTGACTTGACCTACGCTTACAAATGTGCGAATTGTCTATGGAGGATCAGATTGCACCATGATTGCTTTATTAATTAATTTAAAATTAAAAGACAATTTTTCGATTAATGAATGATGCATTCTAATCCCTGCTTACAAATGTGCTACCTCTTTGACGGAACAGCCAGCCGGTCATGGTTTTAGCCCTGGTCATCTCACGTGCTTCCAAGAAGTTGAATACTTTTTCTGTTCATTGAGAAACATGTGCAGAAAGTCATAGATTTTACGTTACCCTTTCTCAAACGTTACATCCAGCCGCATTAACGAGCAGATATACAATATAATAAAATATAATCAATGAAAGATATACAATTGTATATCTATTGATGAATCAATCTATAATGATTATGTTTGTAGTTTCATTTATATTTTTTTTTTGTGTCACTCTTTTTATGATATATAACATTTAGAATAAATTTGAATTGTTATGTCTAAATATAATATATCTAAATATAAAAATTTTTGAGTCTTATTTTTCAAATATTGTATAATCTATCTAGATTATTTATGTTAGAATGATCCACCTTGGTATACATGTTCTACTATATGACCCCTTAAATAATATTACGTTGTCTAAATGTAAAGTGACATAGAAGAGTCCTTGGCTCTTAGTGGAAGAGGTTGCAGCCTATAGGGTCATGCCCTCATATCAGCCGGCAAAAACTATTCCGTGAAGGCCCTTGTAGACCTCCATCAAATAAAGAATAACAAAAGTGACATAGAATTCCAAGATAGAATTAGTGAGATTGAAAATAACACATTAAACAACCTATTCAATAATAGAAAAAATCTACATGAAACTAAATAATTGAAATCATCAAATAAGTAATTCCATCATCATAATTCTTAGGTTAAGTTTTTAACTGTTAAGTTACTTTTAAGTTTCAAGTGAATTTTTTATGTTTTTATAATTGAAGATAAAAAATCAATGTACTATTATAATAGATAATCAAGTAGATTCAATAGAATCATTTTTTCATTAGATTTGATCATGTAGAGACAAGTGTGACTAAGGTTGTCATAGAATATCATTTAATGAAGGTTGGACATGCAAATGATAAGCAATTGGTTGAAATGTTTTTGGAGTACTTTGTAGATATTCTCTACAAAGACATATGAGAGAGTTGGACACAACTAACTATATTTAAAACAATATATTTTAAAACAATATATGTGAAGTAGCTCTATGCTCAATGAAAGACTACAACATGATGATTCTTACTATCTTAAAACAATATGAAATGAATAGACAAAATAATAAAGAAAAACTGAGTACAAACTTTTAAAACTCTCGATGCCATACTAAGTCACTTTACTGGTCCACAAAAACGTGCATTGAAAAAATTCAGAAACGTTTTACGTAGCCCTGGTCATTTCACGTGATGTTGAATACTTTTTCTCTCCATTCAGAAAATTGTGTTCAGAGTCATGGATGCAACGTTACATCCAGCCGCAATAACGAGCAAATGAAAGGCTGTATAGTCGTTTATATTATGTTATAGTTTTTAATTATTATAATATTTAAAATATTCAATTAAAATTAATCAAAAAAAATAATGTAAAATTGAAGATAAAATTAATGTTATATTACTCATACTAAATTATCTAAAGTTTTTTTGTTTTTTTGTATATTTATAATTTTATATATAATTCTATTAGGTTTTTAAATAATTAAATAAAAAATCTTTTTTTTTTTATTAAGTATCATAGAATCACAAAGCTCATTTTTTGTTTATTTGAGCATCTATGTTACAAACTTATTACCAATGGAAGACCAAGAGTCACATCTTAGAATTCTATACAAAGGTGTCCCTCATGGGAGTTGAACTTGGGTCTACTCAATGCTTTAACCAACTAAGCTCAACCCCTTGGACAAATGCAAAAATTTTAAAAATGGAATGTATAATTTATATATAAGAAAAACACAAAATAATTAATCATTTTTTTAAATCAAAATTTAATCTCAGTAAGTCTATTTATTAGTTTCTCTCAAAAGAAGAATATTTAATTTGATCAATCATTGTACATAATTAAATTTTTTGAACAAAAACTTATAGTTTATTTATTTTTTAATTTCAAATAATTATAAAAATATCATTTTCCTTTCTTTCTATGGATCTATATGACAAACAATAAATGTAAACTTTCAAATTATAAAATATCAAACTATATTAAATTTTTTCACTATATGCTCCGTTTGGCTCCATATCTTTCATTTAATTTTTAGCATGCTATGTTAGAAATGATTTGATCTATAGATAATTAATAATTAAAGTTTGGATATTTAATGTTTTATTTTAAAAAAAAATTAAAAGTTACAATAATTATTATATATAGTAAATATATCTTTAAAATAAAATATTTTTTTAATTTTAATAATTAATTATAATATATTATAATATTTTTTTGGTAATGTAAATAGTAATATATTATATATCCTTAGATAGCAGTTTGCTCAAGAAAAACTAAAAAAAAATAGTAATATCTAAGAATATATAAGTAAAATAGCAAATATTAATAAATAAAAGATACACATAAATTTAACACAAAAAAAATGTCTAGAAAACAATTATTTTGTGAGAGGGAGTAAAAGAGAAATAATCAAAAGATAAAAACCATAAGAGGTCATTCTTGGAACCTAAAAAATAATAACTAGCTTATATATATTTAATAATATATATAGAATAAGCCCAGAGGTATCTTCTAGGGGTGCCTATTTTTTTATTGATTTATCAACATTAAAGTGCAATAGGCGCCTCGAGAAGGATACCTCTCGGCTTATTCTATATATATTATTAAATATATATAAGCTAGTAGCAGTCGCAGCATGAATTAAAAGACATGACATAAATTAATTTCAATATATATATTGTTGTATAGTTTAGGATTCTATTTGGTTCAATTCTAGATTTATAATTATAGTTAGGATTGGAATCAAAATAGTAGGCCTAATTCAACAAGGATTAGGGTTCATTATGGTTTACTATTAGGGTTAGGATTTGATTTGGTTTAAAATAGTAGGCCTAATTCAATAAGGAATAGGGTTCATTTTGTCTTTCTATTAGGGTTAGGGTTATGGTTGTAGTTAGGGTTTACATCATTGTTTAGGTTAGGTTAATGGTCAAGGTTTGGATTTACATCATGTTTAGTGTTGCGGTTAGCGTTAAGATTTTGATTAGGCTAGGATTTAGGGTTATGGTTAGATTATGTGTAGGGTTATGGTTTATATCATAGGGCTATGATTAGGGTTAGGATTATAGTTAGGGTTTACATCATTGTTAGGGTTAGGTTAATGATTAGGGTTTGGATTTACTTCATGATTAAGATTAGGGATACGGTTAAGATCGTGGTTAGGCTTTGGATTTATCATTATGGTGAGGATTATGTCTAGGGTTAAGGTTAGAGTTAGGATTATAGTTAGGGTTTACATCATTGTTAGGGTTAGGTTAATGGTTAGGGTTTAGATTTACATCATTGTAAGGGTTAAGGTTCTAGTTAGGCTTAATTTTTAGGTATATGGTTAGGATTATCTCTATGATTAGAGTTTATATCATAAGGTTAGGGTTATGATTGTGGTTAGGGTTAGGGTTAAGGATTAGGTTGAGGATTATAGTTAGGGTTTACATCATTTTTATGGTTAGGTTAATGGTTAGGGTTTGAATTTACATCATGTTTAGTGTTACAATTAATGTTAAAATTGTGGTTAGGCTTAGGATTTAGGGTTATGGTTAAGATTATATGTAGGGTTAGGACCTTTATATAATAGGGCTAGGGTGGTTATGGTTATGGGTTAGGGTTAGGATTATAGGTAGGGTTTACATTATTGTTAGGGTGAGTTTAATGGTCAGGGTTTGGATTTACATCATGATTAGGGTTAGGGTAAAGATTGTGGTTAGGATTAGGATTTACATTTATGGTTAGTTTTATGTTTAGGGTTGTTGTTTATACAACACTGTGTTAGGCTGAGGGTGAGCACAATGGTTAGGGTTATGGTTAAGTTTAAGATTGTGGTTAGACTTAACATTTATAATTATGGTTAGGGTTATGTCTAGGGTTAGGATTTATATCATAGGATTAGGGTTAGTGTTAGGATTATAGATAGATTTTACATCATTGTTAGGGTTAGGTTAATGGTTAGAGTCAGGGTTAGGGTTAGGGTTAAGATTGTGTTTAGGCCTCAAGATTTATGGTTATGGTTAGGATTATGTGTAGGGTTAGGATGTATATCATAGGGTTATACTCAGGGTTAAGGGTTAGGGTTAGGGTTAGGGTTAGGGTTATAGTAATGGTTTGTATCACTTTTAGGGTTAGGTTAATGGTTAGGGTTATGGTTGCAATAAGAGTTTATATCATTGCTAGAGTTAAGTTAATGGTTAGGCTTAGGATTTAGTATTATTGTTATGATTATTTCTAGGTTTAGGGTTTATATCATGGGATTAGGATTAAGGTTATGATTAGGATTTATGATTATGGTTAGTTTTACATTTAGGGTTAGGGTTTATATCACACCGTTAGGGTTAGGATTAGCATCAGGGTTAGGGTTATGGTTAAGTTTATGATTTTGGTTCAAAGGATTAATATTTAGAATTATGGTAAGGGTTATGTCTATGGTTAGGGTTTATAGCATAGGGTTAAGGGTTAGGGTTAGGATTATAGATAGATATTACATCATTCTTAGGTTTACGTTAATGGTTAGGGTTAGGGTCGGGGTCAAGATTATGTTTAGGCTTATGATTTATGGTTATGCTTAGGATTATGTGTAGGGTTAGGGTTATAGTTGTGTTTTGCATCACTTTTAGGGTTAGGTTAATGGTTAGGGTTTGCATTTACATCATGGTTAGGGTTAAGGCTAGGGTTAGGGTTAAGATTGTGGTTATGCTTAGGATTTAGGGTTTATATCATAGGGTTAGGGTTAGGATTGGGATTATGTTTATGGTTTATATCATTGTTAGGGTTAAGTTAATGGGTATAGTTTGGATTTACAACATGGTTAGGGTTTGGCTAATGGTTATGGTTTGCATCACTTTTAGGGTTAGGATTGTAGTAAGGGTTTACATCATTGTTAGGGTTAGGTTAATGGTTAGGTTTTGGATTTAGGGTTTAAGGTTAGAGTTAGGGTTAGGGTTATGATTATTGTTAGGATTAGGATTTAATGTTATTGTTATGATTATTTATAGGGTTAGGGTTTATATCATGGACTTAGGATTAGGGTTGGAATTAGGATTTATGATTATGGTTAATTTTATGTTTAGGGGTATGGTTTATATCACAATGTTAGGGTTAGGGTTTATATTAGAGGGTGAGAGTTAGGGTTAAGGGTTAGGGTTGGGATTATAGTTAGGGTTTACATCATTGTTAAGGTTAGGCTAAAGGTTAGGGTTTAGATTTATATCATGGTTAGGATTAAGGTTAGGGAAAGGGTTAAGATTATGGTTAGGCTTAGGATTTAGGGCCACATTTAGGAGTTTTTCTAGGGTTATGGTTTAAATTTATTATTATGGTTATAGTTTGGATTTATATTTATGGTTTGCATCACTTTTAGGGTTAGGTTAATGGTTAGGATTAGGATTGCAGTACGGGTTTACATCATTGTTAGGGTTAGGCTAATGGTTAGGTTTTGGATTTAGGGTTAAGGTTAGGGTTAGGTTTACAATTGTTGTTAGGATTGGTATTTAGTGTTATTGTTATGATTATTTCTACGGTTAGGCTTTATATTATGGGATTATGATTAGGGATAGGATTAGGATTTACGATTATGGTTAGTTTTGTGTTTAGGGTTAGGGTTTATATCACAACATTAGGATTGTGGTTAAGGGTTTAAGGTTTATATTAGAGGCTTAGAGTTACGGTTTTAAGGGTTAGGGTTAGGATTGTAGTTAGGGATTACATCATTGTTAGGGTTAGGCTAATGGTTAGGGTTTATATCATAGGGTTAGGTTTAGGATTAGGATTATGTTTATGGTTTATATCATTGTTAGGGTTAAGTTAATGGGTACAGTTTGGCTTTATAACATGGTTAGGGTTAGGGTTTGGCTAATGGTTATGGTTTGGATCTCTTTAAGGGTTAGGTTAATGGTTAGGGTTAGGATTGTAGTAAGGGTTTACATCATTGTTAGGGTTAGGTTAATGGTTAGGTTTTGGATTTAGGGTTTAAGGTTAGAGTCAGGGTTAGGGGTTAGGATTTAGGGTTTTATATTTGAGGGTTAGAGTTAGGGTTTTGGATTTAGGGTTTTATATTAGAGGGTTAGAGTTAGGGTTAAGGGTTAGGCTTAGGATTGTAGTTAGGGTTTACATCATTGTTAGGGTTAGGCTAATGGTTAGGGTTTGAATTTATATCATGGTTAGGGTTAAGATTAGGGATAAGGCTAAGATTATGGTTAGGCTTAGGATTAGGGTTACGTTTAGGATTAGTATCATAGGTTAAGTGTTAGTGTTAAGGGTTAGGGTTAGGATTGTAGTAAGGGTGAAGTTAGGGTTATATTTAAGTTTAGGGTCAAGTTATGGTTTAGAGTTCAATCAGGTCTAGATTAGAGATATTGTCAAGGTGAGGGTTTTATTATGGTAAGGTTTTCATTATAGTTAGGGTTTGTATTTTTTTAATGTTGTTAAATGAATCAATAATTAGTTTTAGAATAAATTTAAAACTAAAACAATGATTAGAGTATTCTTTTAATGTTTATCAAAGCCTAATGGTAATCAAACCAAAATATTAATGAAGGGTTTAACCTTTATGATATAATTTTAAAAATTTAAAAATTATATTGTTAGAGTTAACTTTAAGGTTAGGTTAGGGTTGGCATTCAATTAGAAAGATTAGGTTTAGGGGTTAAGGTTATAGTTAATTAGAGTTTAGTTTGAAGGTAAGGCATTGTTAGATTATGCTTTTAGTTGTGAAATTGAAAAAAGAAAAGAAATTAATCTAAATATATTAACAAAATTTCTATTCTACCCTTTTTGCTTTTGCATGAAAAAAAATTCAAATTTTAAAATTCAAATAATGGTAATCAAACCAGAAAATTAATTAAGGGTTTAAACTTTTATGATATAATTTGGAAAATTTTAAAACTATATGATTAGAGTTAACTTTAAGATTAGGTTAGGGTTTGCATTTATTTAGAGAGATTAGGTTTAGGGGTTAAGGTTATAGTTAATTAGATTTTAGTGTTAAGGTAAGGCTATAAATAGGTAGCTATTGTAGGATAATGCATTCATAACACTTATTGTCATTTTTAATAAAATATTAAAAAAGTCTTTAATATTAAGTAATTTTCTTATGAATATTTTTTTTAATTGTTAAATGAATCAATAATTAGTTGTAAAATAGATTTACAACTCTCACTGGGATCTTGCATTCCTTCTGCAATGCATTAATCTCCTCATTTTTGCAATTCAAATGAGTTTATTAAAATTGAAAAGAATTTATTCATAAAGATAATGAAAACATACTATGCAACATATACAAAAATATAAAATGCAAAATCCTAAATTAAATACAACAAAACCAAATATTATATAAAAACCCTAAAACTTTTGAAAGTGAATAAATGTCAACCTAGAAAAATTCACAAATGAATAAATGTTAAAGAATCCCTCTACAACCCCAATCCAGATCAACCCTCCTCTACCCGTGACTTAGTTAAAATGACGCATTGAAAGTACGATATCCATTTTTCGATTTTTAATTTCTTACTTTTCTTTTTATCATTCTTAAGTAGATTAAACTTCTTTAAAACTAATCATTATTTTCATTCAATATTTTTGGTAAATTTGGACTCACCTTCATGGATCGAAAGAGATATTAAAATAAAATGATGCATTGAAAATAGGATATCTATTTTTTAGTTTTTTTAATTTCTTACTTTTTCTTTTTATCATTTTAAGTAGATTAAACGTCATTAAAACTACTCATCATTTTCATCCAATATTTTTCCTATGTAATGAACTTTGCATACCTCAATCTGTATTTTAATATTTTTCCTATGTAATGAACTTTGCATACCTCAATCTGCATTTTAGTTTGAGTAACAATATTTCAATATTCTTTGTCTATCTGTCATTTTTATAATTAAAATAATAATGCTTATGTCAATGCTTGGAGACATACACTATATTTAATTAGGTTATTGTATTTTAAATTTTTTATGGTTTGTTTTTTATGGAGAGATTTTTATGAAATATATCAGCTGGTATTATTGAGAAATTTTTAAATATTTAATAAATGGTTCTATTCATTTATGGCTTAAATTTTTAATTTCACAGATTTTAAAAAGTTATTGATCTTATGTATTTAAATTTTTAATATCTAATGTTAGAAAAATTAGCTGAAAATCTTTCTATACTGATTTGACCTAACACTCATGATGCACATTTATGAGTTAAAATCAAATTTGATCATATTTGTTTATTTTTTAAATAGAAAGAATTAATTTTTAAACAAAGTTTCAATCACAATCTATGACAAAAAGTTATATCAATCTACCAGGAAAACTTCTAGACATTGCTGAAGTGCTCCTCGATAACAAGGTTTTTTATGGTATAGAAATATGTGCTTTTGTCCACGAAGCAACATCATCATACATGCAGGTAAAAACCTTACAAATCTAAGGAGAAATAGATAGCAGAGCAGAAACCCTAAGGTGGAGGAGTTTGCCCCTTTCAGTTACAATCGTTTAGACCATTTTCTTGCTCTTTTTATAGATTTGATGTAAATCTAGTTAGAACTCCCATTTCTTAGGTAATATGTAGTCTTGTATAGATCATCATGGATATTAGGCTTCCAAATAAACTTACATATAGAACATGAATCATGTTTTTAACTTGAACAAGTTTCTTAATATATTGTTCCATTAATAAATTGTCCCCATAGAGATAAGAAAATGTATTGGTTTACTATCATGCTTCCTAAAAAATGAAAATAGATTAAAAATAGAAATTCCCTCTCTAGATGGAGATAGAGGAAACAATTAATCATTTATTCTTGAATTCTAATTTTTCATAAGTGTATTAGTCTTCAATATGCAAATAGATTGGATGGTGTGGGGTTCTTCGCATGGACATTTTCATTCACTTTGAGACTTGGTTGCAACTACACAAAACAATATTATTCCCAATGGTTTATGAGTGATGAGTCCATGAATGATAATATGGTATTAATGGAAATAAAGTAACAAGAGAATATTTAGTAAAAATATTGTAGCAATTGAGAAGGTGATCAAGCACATTGAAATGGGCATTAGTAAAATTAATTTTTTGCTAAAGCAAGTGCCTCTAATTCTAAAACATATCTCTTCAGGCACTGAGATAAAAAGATGATGGAAAATAAATATTTCTAATAATTTTGAATGGCCACAAGAATAGTGATAAATCAAATGATGAAAATAGGGATAAAAGGGTAGATAGTTCTCCCGACCTAGTGGCAAAGTCAAAAAAAAAATTTATGGGGCTTGGAAGGGAAATATAAGGTCTTTAAGAAAGGGATGAATAATTTGAGATGATTATGGGAATATAGTTTGGTACTTATCCAAGGAAATCCCTATGGTAACTAATAATGAAGCCAAAATGGAAACACAAACTCACGTTATGTGAACAAAGGAACACTAAAATAATGGAAAAATGAAGGGGCCTTTATAAATAATAGTTACCTATTATAATATACGAGAGTAACTAGCTAAAATTTCTAAGGGATAGTAGAACACATTAGTCTTGCATTGGATAATTTACACGACTTCTTGACTAGACATGTTTATTGAGAGGCTAACTTTGTTGTAATTATCTGTTGTTGTGGTTTTCATTGATGCCAATTTTTTTTATTCCAAATAGATGTTGGTCCGGAAGTCTATGATGCAGAGATATCTTGATGTATTGGTGTTGCAGTTATTCTATTTGTTGTTCTAGAATTGTTTGGGTCTGGAAATTGTTATTGAAGTTGTTTAGTGTTGTTATCTTCATTGGCTATATTTAGAATTATTGATATGTGAGTTTTGTGGTTTGAAAATATATTTGTGTTCTCTAGATGTTGTAGTATATTTAATAGTTGGATGTGATATTATACATGTTAATCCTATTTTTTTGGTTCATATACGGTTTGTGGAAGGTAATTTGATGTGTTATGGGTCTCATCATAGCATGTGGAGATCCAGATAAGAGTAATTTGCATTGGAGAATGTATTTTAGCCTGTTTATTGTCTATATGAAAATGATTATGGTTTTAGAATATTTTAGGTAACGTTCCAATGTTTGTTGATTAATGGATTGGACTTAGGAAGATGTGTTTCGGTCCCCTCTTTCTCCTGGAGTGGATTAGCATGTGTGTTTTTGGTCTAGAAGGTTTATTTTTCCTTGGGCTAACTTTGTTCAAGCCTTGATGATCTATCTTGTATATAAACAAATGATGTAAGGATGGTGATGTGTATGACAGATTGTGTAGTGTGGAGATAAATAGTGAAATTTAGTGAAAAAAAAAGAGAAAGAGTTATGTTTGAATGATATGCAAGTTGTTTGAGACTATAGTAGAAATTCGAGATAGTGTGTTAACAGATGAGGTCTGAATTGTGTTTGTCAATATTGGTCGTTTGATGCAGAGTTCAAGAACATAATGATTATTAGGAGATCCTTCCTTTCAAATCAATTTGTTGTATGTTGCCCTGTTATAGTTAGCATCCAGTTTGCAAGTCATTTATGTATCTTTCCCCCATAGAAGTTAGCCTTGGCTAGCAAGTCCAAAGTAGTGAGCTCTTTCATTGTAATTTGATTTACATAGTGGATATATTTTGTGAGAAAGTTCTTGAATTGTCGTTTTCCCCTGTTTTGGTTCTCTATGTACAAAATTTTGGTGTTGATGTGTGATCATGTGTTTCTATTTAATTTATTAAGTGTTGTGAGTTACTACATTAATTTTGATCTAGACGAATTCAATCTACCCTCAGTGCTCCCTTGGGTTCAACAATTGGTCTTCGAGCAAGGTTCCTCTTGACTAAGCTTAACCTCTTGAGGTAAATCTGGTATGGTGCAATAATTGTATTTCAAAGCTCCAGTATTCAACATCACAAACTTTCCATACTGGAAGGAGAGAAAGGAAGCATATTTAGAGGATTTATAGAATGTAATAAGGGACATTGTCCAAACTAGAAATGCACCGCCACAAGGTGGTCCTCAGACTCCGGATGAGATAAAGCTACATGAGACTAATACGAAAGCTAGAGCTATAATTTTTTGTAGTTTGGAATTTGAAGGAGATTCAAAGACTAAAAAAGATAGGCTGATAAATCTAAAGCATAAGTATGAATATCTAAGAATTCTTGAAGATGAAGGTGTTGAGAACTATATACATAGAGTGATTCAAATTGCTAATGGTGTTAGAGCTTCTAGTGGACATTTGGAAGAATGTGATGTTGTTCAAATGATTTTGTTGACCCTGCTAAAATCGTACAAAGCAATGAGGTATTATATATAGGAAAGAAATGATTTAAGAAAGTATACCACTGATCAGTTTACCTATACCTTGTCAGCTTTTGAGATTTCAAAAATGGAAGAAGTGAAAAGAAAGGTGGCATTTAATGTTTCAAGAAATGGGGATCTAGAATCTAGTAGAGACATGGATGAAGCTGAGGCAAACTTTGTAAGAAAATTGGAGCGAGGCACTAGATGATAAAAAGGTAAGTTACCTCCAAAATATTTTTCTTCTGGTAGAACTTGGCATTGTGCTTTTCATTGCTCTTACATAGAGGACTATAAGAGACCAGATGATGATGAAAAGAAAAATAAACCTAGAAGATGCAAATTTAATAAAAGAGCAAAAAAGGGTTTATGTTCAATAGAGGAACACTCATATGAAGATGAACATTCCTTGTTTCTGGCAACTAAATAAAACAAGAATGCATCAGAGAAACTAAAATAAGAGAAAATAATCAACACTACATTGTATGTAAAAGTAGAACCAAATACATGGATCATTGATTCTAGATGTTCTAACTATATGATTAGTGATAAAGATAGGTTTCTTAATCTCAAGAGATATGATGATGGATTAGTGAAATTTACTAGAGAAGATGGTGCAACTATTCAAGGTATTGAAATTATTTCTATTGATGGTAAGCATAAAATTGATGGTGTTTATTATGCTGAAGGATTAAGACATAGTCTATTAAGTGTTAGTTAGATGTGTGGAAAAGGCTATGAAGGTTTTTTCAGTAGTGTTGGATGTGTGATTAGAAAAGAAAAGTCTGGTAAAAGAGTTGTAGAATGGGTTAGAACAAATGGAAATGTATATACTACATCAAGGATAAAAAAGAAAGCAAATGTTTTCTAACATAGAGTAATGAATGTTGGTTATGGCACAAATGGATGGGGCATGTCAATTTTGATTATCATATGATTAATAATTCTCAATATGAATCAATTAGAGACTTACCTAGACTTGTGAAGCCTATTGATAGAGTTTGTGAAGAATGGAATCCAATTGAACCTAACATTGAAACTGAGATTGAGATTGTTCCAACAATTCTAGAGAACACAAGTGATCAGAAAGAGAACAAGGAGAAAGAAACAAATGAAGAAGAAGAAGATGAAGACACAACAAGAACTCTATCTAATTATGTTCAGAAGCATCATTCATAGAATTAAATAATTGGAGATAATGCAAAAGGTGTTTAGACAAGAAGGAAAATTGTAGAGGCACAAGAACAAGATAACTACTATTTTCTATCGATGATTGATGTGAAGACTTATGAGGAAGCAAATAAAGATGAAAGTTGGGTAAAAGAACTAGAAGAAGAACTAAACTAGATACAAAAGAACAAAAATTGGGAGCTGGTACCTAGACTGGTGGAGAAGAATGTGATAGGTACTAAATGGGTATTCAAGAACAAACTAAATGAGAAATGACCAATTACAAGAAATAAAGCAAGACTAGTATGTAAAGGTTATTTACAAGTGAAAGGCATACATTTAGAAGAAACTTTTCCTCCAGTACCAAGGATGGAAGCTATACATATGTTTCTTGCATTTTCTGCCTACAAGAACTTTAAATTTTATCAGATGGATGTCAAGTTAACATTTTTGAATGGAGACCTAGAAGAAGAAGTATATATTGACTAATTGGATAGGTTCGCACTATCAAAAGATATGGATATGGTGTGCAAACTAAAGAAAGCATTGTATGGGTTGAAATAGGCACCCATGGCCTAGTATGCATGATTAGACAAGTATTTGCTATGATATTATCTAAATTGACCCTTGTAAACCTCCAAAAAGGGTTTGATTAATAAATCATTATAGAATGTCAACAAAAAGAGATTTAGCACAACATGAGTGCTTTGATATAATATCTAACAATAGTTACAATGTGGAAGACTGTAATTTATATTTATTAGATAATAAAAGAAAAGTGGGTAGTTTATTCTCTATGAATGTAGCCCAAATTGGGTGAAGTTCAAATTTTTTATTAAAGGATAAATCAATTTTTGAAGAGCTTCTAAAACATTTTACAAAGAATTTCCCACAAACAATAAGCAATGAAACAAAACAAACACAATGCTAAAAAGTAGGCCAATAGAATTTGTCCACAAGGACTGATTGAAAAATAAAAAATAAAAACTGATGAGAAGAAAAGAATTCCAAAAATACTACCATTAGCCATACAAGAAAAATCCATATTTTGCAAACCAATAGCCAAACAAGCTCAAGAACAAACTATACTACTCTTAGAGCCCTCCAACCACCATGTGAACCCTTGACCATAGAAAACCATTTAATAGGCAACTATTAAATAAAGGTTGTCATAGGAAACAATCTAATAAAGGTTGAAATGTGCATCATAACCATTTGAGTAAAATGTGTTTGGAGAACTTCATAGGTAGTTTGGTCTAGGAGCTATTGGAATGTTGGGAATAGCCTAATATATTTAAAAGAATATAGGTGAAGTAATGTTGTACGCAATCAAGCATTACAAAATTATGATTCATTCGACTACCTACATGGTTTCTACCAAATATCCAAATATTTAGGATCTGATGGAAAACTATAAATTTCACAAATCCATCTATCTACTAAAAAGTGGTTTGATCAAATATGACTTAAAAATTTCTAAACTTTGAGAGAAACAACTTGATGTTTTTGGTAAAGGGAAAAGTGGGTTTTGAAGGGACCCAAAACCTCGTACAAATAAATTTTTCAAGAATCCAAAATGAATAGAGAAGAATGTTGCACAAAGATATTACGAGAATTAAGAGCAGAAAACCATTAGCCAATCAATAAAATATAAATGTTAAAGAGCTAGTTGATCCAACAAAAGATCAAAGCCATCCAAAGAGACCATGTAGAGACTTATAATCAAATGGTTTTGTAAGGTACCCATAACCTTATAATGGGTTTTGACAAGGCTCCCATAACCTTTAAGTGCAATCAAGAAAATATCTCAATACCAACCTTATCCTCCACCTCAATAGGAGAGAAATGGAGATAAATAGAAAGAAGGGTGGTTAAAAACCCCTTACAACCAATCAATAGTTGATCAAGGAAACCCCTAAGAGCAACAACAAAATCCTAGCAACACCTTCCATCTCCTCTAGACATGACAATCCCCACTTTCATATGAGATAAATCCACCTCTATAGGAGAATCTATAGAAGCCCAAAGATGTAGAACTAACAAAGAAACCTAGAACATCAAATCATTTCCCACCTCTATAAGAGAAACTTGCTCTAATTCAAGATAAATGGTAGTTAAAACTCCCTTATAGTTTCTCCAACTCATAGCAAAGAAGCTATACATAAAGACAACCCACCAAAGGAATGGGGTTAAGAGATATGCTATACTCAAGCAAAAATCCACCTCAATAGGAGTCGTGAGAGTAAAAAATAAAACATATGAAAACAAAAGTCCTTAACATAAAAAAATCACTAGCGACTGGCCTAATATTCTTAGAGACCATAAAAGCATAAATAGTCATGAAGTCAACAAAAACCCCACCAATAGTAAAATACTAAGCATAGCATAGTGGTAAGCAACATCTTGCCAAAAAAATTAGAAACACAAATAACATAATCAAGTATAGAAAGAAATAAGTAAAAGAACATCATACCCATCATGCCCACACTCCCAAACCAAGGATATCTACCCAAGACTAACAATGAAAGAAACAAGCATAACACATAGGACTCTGAAGAAGGCTAGGAGAATGGTGCAATCACTACACACCACAACCAACCTCATTCCCAAATCCAAGGAGGACCCAATGCCAAAATCTAATGTAGGAACAACACCATCCCTAGCGATAGAAATTAAAGCCACAACCCTAGGAACAATGACCTTTATATCCCAAAGAAAAGAAAAACCATGCACAACACCTATCCAGAAGATATAAACCCTTGTTGCAAAGAAGATCTGAAACACTCAAAACTAGCAAAAGAACACGAAGGCTAGCCAAAATCCATAAGCCGATAGGGAAGAAACCCACGAAAAAATGAAAGAAACACACGAGAACAAGGGAAATCTCTAACAAAACACCAAACAACAACAAGAGAAGCTATGTTCACCCCAACAATCACCAAGTCTACATCTTCTATCAAAACACAAACCAGAGTAAAACCCCTAGCCCAATCTACCCCACTCCCATAATCCTACTAGGGTATACAAAACCCCGAAAAAAGCTACCGCACCGAACAAAGACACGAGAAAATGATAGCCCCGCCTCTCTCGTCTTCTCTCATTTCAAGTTCTAATTTATCATAGCAACTTGATGTTACTATTTTAGAATAAATGAAAAAAAGGAAAAGAACAATAAAAATTTTAATATATATAATATACAATAGGGGAGAGGGTTCTATAGTGGAGCGGGGTTCAATAGTGTGGATGGTAGTTGGGCACAATTTGTTCTATAGTAGACCATAAAAAGTGTCATGTCAATGCTTATCTCCAAAATGATTCTAGTAAATTTAAAAAGGCAACAAATGATATGATGCCACATCAGCACACCAATAAACATGACTTAGGGCACAATTATGGGTCTTACTTCTTTTTGGGACCATTTAGGACACCTTGGTTAAAAAGGCATGTGATATGACATCATATTTGATGTTGTGGACTTGAAAACAATTATTTTTTTAGGAGATTTGACAAATAAACAACTGTGCAAAACTAAAAAGTTATTTGAAATATCTAAGACAGATTTTAAGAAGCAGAAAACTAAGATGTTCTACTATAAATGAATTAAAAAAAATAAACTTGTAAAGTGTAATGTGAGATATGTAGTCAGTATTGTATTCAAATTCTTTTGAAAACGAAAACGACATACTTCGTTGCAACCTCCCTGACATTTATAAATGCGAAACAAATGACTGAATACTGACTATGTAAACTCTTACATAATGTTCAACTTGCACACTAAATGGGTTTCTAGTCCATAAAAACGTGCATTGAAGAAAGATTAGTTTCAATGCAGCGGGTGAAGGAATTGAAAAATATCAGAAACACCTCGTTCTGGTCATCTCACGTTATGTTGAATACTTTTTCTCTCCATTAAAAAACATTCTGTTGAAAGTCATGGATGCTACGTTACATCCAGCCGCATTACTATCTATCTAGATTCATTATTTATGTTAGAATGATTCAGAAACGGTTTACCTAGCTCTGGTCATCTCACGTGCTGCCAAGATGTTGAATAATTCTTTTCCCATTCAGAACATTCTGTTGAGAGTCATGTATACCTATTCACAAGCAAATAAAAGTCTGTAATTTATTGATATTTCATTGCCGGCTGGCTGTATGGTCGTCTATAATATCTTATAAAACTATTCAAAACTTATCTGGTTTTCGGTCATTGTACTTGGTACAAATTATTTGCAATGTATACTTGGAAAGTAACACTTTGACAAACGGTGAGGAATAGGTTTTTGTTTTATTTCATTAACTTTCAAAATCAAGGGTTCAGACTCATACAAAAGTGTGCAAGACTGGGACATCTACGATTGTGGGATCAGTTTTCTACGCATTTTTTCGACCTTATTTTTCTGTCATGTTTTTCCGAAACGAACTCCATTCACAGTTTTTGCCGCTATCTTCATGCAGGGCTACGGTTTTCCTGAGGGTGAAGGCTCAAATATTATTTCTTATATATCTTATTGCGTTGATGAAACGCCCTCCAGGTCCACAGTGTGTTCAGCAGGGGTTTGAAATTTGATGGCCACTCCACCAATGAAGTGTTTTAACCCTGACACTACATGTCTGAAGACAGAAATTTTATTTTTATTATTACCATTGCATATCTATATTAAATTCAAACTTTGTTTGTATTATAAGTCTGTTATGTAAAAGCCTTACAGGAAAAGCATTAAAATAAGGGATTTTTAAAAGTTGTATTTTCCGTTCCATGTGGTCTCATAATAATTAGCATCATTGTCAATGGCTAAGTTAGCTAGGAAATCTACAATCTTATTCACTTCCCTATAACAGTAGGAAATCAAGAAGGAATAAAAAAAAATCAAATTTTTGCAAAATATGATCATGTATATATTATAATTGCCAACGTTTTGACTTCTTTTTCATGACACTTTGAATAATAACCATAGAATCACCCTCAATTATCAAGTCCTTAATTCCCAAAGATATAGCCATATCCAAACCAAAGGACAAAGCAAAGAATTTTGCATAATTGTTAGACTTGAAACCAATCACATGACAACGAGCCTGAATAAATCTTACCTTATGATCATAAATTACCACACTTGCCCCTGCCAGGCCAGGGTTCCCATGAGAAGCACCATCAAAATTCAATTTAAAGTGCCCTTGCAGAGGAGGCTTCCAGCAAGCAAAATTTCTCCTACTTATAGCATTAGTCTTATTTAAAATAGATCCATGAGAAGGTAAGACTCATAACATTCTCCAAACTCGAGTTACCCTACCATCTCAATGAGAAAAAGAGGTAAGGGTTTCCAAATTCTTATTGATAAAAGACAAAGCAACTTCAGAGATGGAAGATTCAATCCTCAATAAAACCTCAGCCAAGGAGGAACTTGTTTGTTTAAGAATCATATTATTACGCTCTAACCAAATATTCCAAATCACAATAGGTGGAGAAATAATCCAAAGACATGCATAGCAAGATGAGGCAAACAGGAGAGGCCAAGCTCTAAAGTGGGAAAGGAGATCCTTACCAATAACAAAGGATAGATTGAGCTTTTCAAACAACCACTGCCAGCAAGCATAAGCAAAATCACAGTGAAGAAACAAGTGTGGAGAGGATTCTAAATTTTTATTACAAAAGACACAAGAAAATACTGCAGTAATACCCAACCTGTCCAACCTCATTCCTGTAAGGACCCTGTCCTGCACTACTAACCAAGCAAAAGCACCATCCTTTGGGAGGCAAGTCATATGCCAAAACAACTTGTATGGCCAAGTAGATAAATCTTTAGCAACCAAGAGAGAATTATAGCCATCCTTAACTGTGTACTTACCAGAGATATTCCTTGTCAAGATAAGTTCATCGTTAGCATCAGAAAGAATTATTACTCTCTCCCCCAACATCTTTTCATATTCCAATTTCACATTTTGATCAATATCTTAAAAATCAATTGATTTCCATTTTGCCACCTTAAGATTCCCACTATACTCAATTTCAAAATAATCAGCCACCAAGACACCCCAAAGGGAAGAAAGAGTGGAAATTAAAGGAAACCAATCCCTTGAGTTCACCAGAGGGGGATGTCCATTCCAAAATTCCCCCCAAAACTTGACCTTTCTACCATTATGAACAATCCATGAGAGATGAGGCAAAATCACTGATCTACATTTACATAGAAAATTCCAAATAGCTTAACCAGATGGTAAATTAGAAACTTGAAAAACATACTCTCTTGGTCCATTATTTAAATATTTAGCAAACATAATCTGTGCCCAAAAGGAGAATGGTCTCTCATACAATTTCCAAACCAACTTAGCACCTAAGGCTAAATTTTGACTTTTTAGACTCTTAATGCCTATGCCCCCAAGTTGTTTAGGCAAACAAACTTTATCCCATGCTACCAGAGGGAGTTTCTTCTTACCATCTTTATTATTACTCTAAAGGAAGGACCTAAGAGTATCTTGCAAACTAACAAGAGCCGCTTTCGGAGGCTGCAAAACAAACATGAGATAAATAGGAACAACATTTAGGACAAACTTAATAAGAACAATCTTACCAGCCAAAGATAACCATCTATGATTCTAGGATAGGATCCTTCTAGAGATAACTGAAATGATCTTATCCCAAAACTCAATTCTATCATGCCTAATGAAGAAAAGTATACCAAGATAAGAACAAGGAAGATCTCCAGATGCAAATCCCCAAAAAATCTTCAATCTATCTTGAACCAATTGTGAAGCATGAAGGAAAAAAATCTTTGACTTATCAACATTGGCTCTCTGACCAGAAAAGGATGCATAAGTTTGTATTATCCCTTTTATCACTCTTGCCTCACCCAAAGAGGCTTGACCAAATAACAAGGTATCATCTGCAAACAAGCAATGTGAAATTCTTTGTGGAACATTCTAAATCCTAATTCCCTTCCAAAGCCCTCCCAACTTAGCGGCTCTTATAGCCCAACTAAATGTTTCAGCTAGAAGAATGAACAAGAAAGGATACAGGTGATCCCCCTGCCTCAAACCCCTAGAAGAGGAGAAAAAACAACAAGGGGAGCCATTAATTAGAACTGAGAACCTTGCAGAAGAAATAAAAGCACGAATCCATTTGACCGATGCCTTGGAAAAGCCCAATTTAAGTAGAACAACACACAACGCCCCTCATTCTACTCTATCATATGCTTTCATCATATCTAATTTAAGGATCATGGTCGGGATTCTCTGAGGAGAAATAGAATGCAGAACCTCATGCACCACTATAGCTCCCTCTATTGTCTCCCTTCCCAGAACAAAACCACCTTGTTCTAAAGAAATGATCCTAGGTAGAATTTTAGCCAACCTTAAAGAAATAGCCTTGGTAAAAATCTTGTATAAAGTATTACATAAAGCAATAGGGCGAAAATCAGCAAATGTATTGGTAAACTATTTTTTAGGAATAATTGAAATCATTGTAGTATTAAGCTCTTTCAAAATAGACCTATTCCTTCTAGCTTCCTCGAGGGCCAATAAAACATCATTTCCCAAAAAATCCCAGCATTTCTGAAAAAATAAAAGAGTAAAGCCATCCGGTCCCGGAGCCTTATCAGGGTTCATTGCAAAAACAATATTTTTAACTTCATCCAAAGAAAAAGGAGACATCAACATTTTATTATCTTTCGAAGATACCAAAGAAGGAATATAAGAAGAAATGTTATTATGAAGACCTCCATGCTCTGAAGACAATAGTGACTTAAAAAACCTAACTGCCTTTGAAGCAATATCCTCCTGTTCTGTTAAAAGTCTGCCATTTGGACACTCAATACAAGATACCCTATTTCTACTTCTCTTATTTTTGTTGAAGAGTGAATTTTTTTTGTATTTCAATCACCATCTGAAAGCCATATCTCCCTCGATTTCTGTCTCCAATAGATTTCTTCTTTGGAAAAAACTTCTTCAAGCTCTGCTTTTAGCAATTTTAGTTCTTCAAAAACAAGAGGCACTATACCATGTTGAATCACATGTGAATTAAGACATCCAATCATATCTTGAATCCTCTATTTTTCTTGAAATATGTTCTTAAAATCCAAGATATTCCATTCTCTAATATTAAATTTCAAAAACCTCAGCTTCTTAGCAATTTGAAACATTCGGGATCCAGAGCAATAAGGAGTAGAACTCCACCATTTTTTGAGCAAAGGCAAAAAGGAAGAATCTCTAAACCACATAGTTTCAAATTTAAAAGGTGACTTAAAAGGAGCTTTATCTTCAAGAATTGATAGGGAAATTGGAAAATGATCCGACCTCGAAACTGGAAGAATAGAGGAAAAAAATTCAAACTCTGAATCAGTCCAAACATCTGATAACAAAAATTGGTCTAACCTTTCCGCAATCTGAGAAAAATCTCTTCGCATATTTGTCCATGTGAAAATCCCATTCTAAAACTGACAATCAAAAAGACCCATGTCTTTAATGAAAATCCCAAAGTCTTCCATAATTTTTTTATTAAGAAGAATACCTCCTTTCTTTTCTCCCAAGTCAGTGATAGCTTTAAAATCCCCCCCAAAGATTATAAAGGGACCATGCCTTAAAGGGGAGGAAATCCTCTTAATTCTCCCCATAATTTAGTCTTCCTTTGAATACTAGAAGGAGCATAAATATTAAAAAGCCAAAACTTAACCTTCGAAAGATTTCTTTTAACTAAGGCCAACATCTAGTTTATAGTAGAAGCAACTAGCTCAAACTCAATGTTATAGTTATTCCCAAGCAATGCCAAACCCCCTTACACACCACAGGCTGGAGAGGAGAGAAATTCCCACTTTCTCGAAGAAGAAAAAACCAAATCAGCAACCTCCTTTGACAATTTTGTCTCTTGCAACATGAAAATATCACACTTTACTAAGTCCATCTAGGAATTAATTAAGCACCTCTTGTTAGGGGCATTTAAGCCCCTAATGTTCCAAGTTATAATTCTCATTGCTCTCCTCTTTCTTTTAGACGGAGAAGACTTTCCCTCTCCAAAACTTCTTTGAATTTAATATGCTTCACAACCCCCGACCTAGTCACAGGAGGACTGATAATAGACCTCTTTCTCCTCTTACCCTTAGGAGTACCACTTCCTTTCATAGCATCACCAAGAGAAATCGAATAATTCCCTTTCCCAACACTAGGAGAAAGAGACAAAGTCTATTGAATCCTAGCATCAATTTCCAATTGAGTCTTTCTATTCTTTGGAGACCTACCCCTACTAGGAGAAACCACAGATGAAGCCCTACTTAGAGTAGTTTGAACAATTGGTAAACTCTTACTTGACTTAGAAGAAGTCATGGCTAAATTATATATGATGTCCACTTTTGATGAGGCCAAAACCTCAAAAGGGCTAGCAAATGCAGAAATAGGAAGGGTTGATTTAATTCCCCCCAGGTCATTCTCAATGGAACAAATAACCCTATTCGTAATGTCCTCATCCATCTGATGCTCATGATCTTTAAAAAGATCATGTACTTGGTGAATGGGATTTTCATCTGGCACAATAACAAGAATGTCCCCTAACTGAATATTATTTTCTAGGGTGGCATTATTATCCACATCCACATCAACATGCTGCGAAGAATTAGACACCAATTCTTTGACTTGTTGAGTGAGGATAACATCATCATGAAACCCTAGAGAAGAAACCCTAACATTAGACTCTAAAACAAGCCCATCATTCTTCGCAAAAGTCTGACCAATCCCCTGACAACCTTCTAAGTATTCTTTTGACTTCACATGATAGACAGGATTCCCACCACCATCAATTTAGTGACTTATCCAAGCAATTTGAGGTAGAGATATTTGCAAGCAGATCATCCACCTTGTTCTCCCGTGAAACCACAATATTCTGGTGAGCTACTATCTTATCCTTACTTGTAAATAACCCTACAGAATCTGGATCGTGAGACACAACATAAACCTCTCGCTTTCCAACATCCCTCATAGCCTGGTTAACCTCAAAAGTAGTGGGAGGTTTCCTAGTGGAACCATTAACTAATAGTTTATCTAGAAATGGATTATCGTTACTACCCAAGCAATGTTCTGCCTTATCCAGAACAAAGGATTTTGAAAAATCCATAAGCAAAGGAGCATTCAATTGCAAGGAAGTTTTACTAAAGTCTTTCTCCAACTTATTAATTGGTTGCTTCCAGATACCCTCATGAGATTTAATGATATACATCCAAGGGCAAACATTATTAGGGTTAGTCAGGACACATATTTTTACCAGAACGTCCCCCCCCACAAAATCAAATCTTGATGATAAGAAAGAACCACAAGTATTTTGTTCCAAAACCTCTGGGTCCATAAATTCAAATGGTAATTTGGGCAAGCCAGACCAGAAAGGAACTAATTTAAAGCTTAACCAAGCAGGGACATAAAATGGTTTCCAAGCCAAAACAAACACTAAATTTTTACCAAACCAGTAACGTGAAGATTTTAAAACTTCGTCCATAACAAAAGAAGAGTTGAAAACAATAATAAATGCATTTGCAAAGAGTAATTGAAAATAATGCATATCAGACAACTTTTTCTGCAATTTATGATAAAATTTAGATAAACTAGTTGCATCCCCCCATATTTCCCCAAAAATAGCATGTGTATGCAAACAATGAGCTTTCAAATCCATGACAGAATCAAATAAATCAATGCATGGAATAGAAGCCCATACCTGCGAAGATCCACCACCTAAATCAGAGCCAGTTTGATTTTCACTTACCTTATCATCTTTTCCTAATGTCAAAGATTCCCTTACCTTATCCCCCCTTTGATGTGACGAAGATAACTCAAGCAGGTTACTGTTAGACTGTTTGTCCATCATCTTTTCACCAACGTTCAGCCGAGAAACCCTTATTGCCTCATTTACAAATGAAAACTTCACAACTTTCGCATAAGACGGTTTTCCTCCCAGCTCTGTAGATCATTACCCGGAAGCCCCTTTAAATGATTTGGGATAAAAAATTTCCACGGGCCCTGACCAAAATGCCTACGATCCAAAAATCGTTGATTCCCTTCACCAGATCTGTCCATACTCTGCCAATTTCTACTGCTTGGACCTCTAAAAAAACCCCGAAAATACTTGGAGACCGGTCTGAAATTTTGTAAGTCTGCCCTCAACGAATTCTACACTGCCATATCTACCCATTTTCCCTTCATGAAGACCAGCTGTGGGACATGCAGTGGATCATCCTAGCCCATATCAGCCCATGTGCCAATAACCCTAGTTTCACCCATACCGAGCAAGAAATTGTAGAGCACTTTTAATTATTACACGATCTCCTGTCTCGATCAACTCCAGGTGGCTGAAAAATCTGAAAGATCTGATATTAATTTATATTGTCAATGAGATTCTGTTTGCAGAGATTTGTGAAAGCGTTGTAAAAATTTCTTTGGATTATGTCGATTCGGTCCCTCGTGATTTTTTCCAAACAAAAATTTATTATTTCATATTTTTTAAGAAATGGGGAAAATAAGGTATGAGAGCACCAAATTGTGACCAATCAAACCCTTGACACTATGTGGGGGCATTATAGATTGGCTGCCAAACAAATAAACAGCTACACTCAAATACTTGGCCCGATGCTAAAAGGGTCAATGAGTCCACAGACCTGGATTGCATTGATGGGTAGGAAAACCAAAACTTCAAATGCCACAGGAATTCATTTAAATATATAATATTTATTATTTAGTTATATTAATATTTATTTATGAAATATTTAATATAATTATATCTAAAAATAGAATATGATAAAATTAATTTTTCATTAAATATATATATATGTAGTTAATTATATGTTTATTTTATATCTAAAATATTGTTATATTTAAATTTAATAATTTACATAAATAAATATAATATAATATTTAATTAATTTGTATAATATATTAATATTCTTCATATTTTTACATAATTATTGATTTGAATTTAAAATAGTTATAAATCTATGTTAAACTAATAAATGGAAAATCTAAAGATCCACTTCAATTTTTAGGTTAAACTTATATAATTGTTAAATTTCTTATCAAGAAGAAAAGATACTTTATGAATAAAATCCTTAGTCATTGAAAATTTTGAAAAAACATTCTTGGATGATAGTCTAAAGTAAAAAAAAAACACAAGATTTTTTTTTATTGTTCTAGCTATGTGATCTCTCTCTCTCTAAGTCTCTCTCTAGTACTTGTATCCATCACATCTTTTATCTATCTTTATCTTTCCATCTCTCCCTATCCCTCTCTCTCTCTCTATATATATAGATATTTCATTCTCTCTCTCTCTCTCTCTCTCTCTCTCTCTCTCTCTCTTCTGTATATGTCACTTCTTATATCTCTATCCCTCCATCTCTCACTATGTATATCTCCATCTACCTACATCTTTCTTTGTAACATGAGTTTGTAGGTAATAAATGTTACTACTTATCAAATTGCCATTAGTTTCATATCCAAAGTCATACTATATTCTAGTCGGTTAGTATTATCAAATCATGCAGTCGGTACACATAGAGAAGTCGGTATGAACAGTCTAGTCTGTTACTAAAGAAAGCAGTCACAGAACACAGTATTCACCGAGCTATTTACCGAGTAAAGGTTCATGGCTACCAAGTGGTAAAGTTAACTCATCGAGTGAAACGTCTTACTAGATACATTGAACCTGGACATGCACATGAAAACGTGTTACAAGATCGAGGCACATCTAACCGTTTTTTGCATTGGAAATTGCACTAGGAGATTGTGCATGATTACAAGATCAATCTATCCTATGAGATATTTTGTTTAATTGAAGAATCTTTTTGTAAGATCGAAGCAATGAATCAGATCACCGCTATAAGAGATCTATATATACAGCATGATTTTAGGGTTAGACATGTAAGATATGATATGATGTGATAAGAGATGCAATGAGATAGCAGTGTGTATACATGAAGGAAGACTGTTACAGAGACACAGAGAGGTCACCGAGAAGGTTATCAGTGAACAGTCGAAGAACAGAGTAAACAGAAGGGTTTACTGAGTTTCATTATGGGTTACCGAGGTATGCTACAAGCTAGGTAATCTTATTTAGAGCACATAGAATCTGCTTTAACATTTCAGATGTAAAGTTGCAGATATTTGTAATGATTATATTGTAATATTTTGAAGTTGTAAGAGAAACCTTTAATAGGGTAAAAGACTCTAACCAAGTCTATAAATTGTAAATCCTTTAACCAGGTGCTACACTTATATAGTGTCATACAAATCCTTTAGTAAGGTAGATCTAATTGATCTTAATACTCCTAACAGGGTAAGCTATCAGAAATAGCTAAATATAGCTCTAACCGAGCATTCTTTATTATTGCAGTAATGAAGTTGTGGGTGCCATCCCCACCGCAGTTTTTCTCTCTAACCAAGAGTTTCTGCATGACCAAAATATATGTGTTATGGAGTGAATCATGTATGATTGTTATCTATTGATTATAGTTTTATTTTATGTTACTACACTATTCTGTTTATGCATAATAGTAAGGTTATTACAAAGGAAAAGTTTTGGAGTACTGATTCACCCCTCCCCTCTCAGTACATTAGCTTTCTATATTGAGCCTAACAATAAAGATTTATTATCTTCCTAATTCATACATTTTATTTAATTCATATCACCTCTCTCTCTCTCTCTCTCTCTCTCTCTCTCTCTCTCTCTCTCTCTCTCTCTCTCTCTCTCTCCACCCATCTCAATCCATTCCCCCCTCTTCTCTCTCACCCTTATCTACTTTCCCTCATCTACCTATCTCTCCCACTCTTTATTCATCCATGTCCCCTACCTATCTCCCTTTATCTTCCCATATTTCTCTCTCTTCTCATAGATCTATCTCAACCTCTTTCCCTCCTCTCCTTATCAGCCTATTTATCTTGAGCCCTCTCTTCATATTTATTTATCTAGATCTCTAATTATCCTTTTTTTTGTTTCTCCCTTTCTCCCTCTTTCCGTCCTCCTCTCTCTATCACCTCTTATTTCTATCTCCATCTATATTTATTTATCTCTAGTTCTCTCTATTTATCTCTCTCTCCCTCTCTCTCTATCACTCTATATCACCATCTAGGTTTGTCTTTATCTTTTCCTCTTTATCTCTTCCTCTTTATCTATCCCTTTCTATTTACCTATCTCTCTATCTTTATCTTTCCTTGTACCTCTCTCTCTCTCTCTCTCTAGACCTTTGTATTTATCTCTTTTCCTCTATCTCTTTCTCTCCATATTTATTCTTCCATCTTCCCCTCTGTCTCTATCTTATTACCTCTCCATCTCTCTCTACTCATCTCTCTCTCTCTCTCTCTCTCTCTCTCTCTCTCTCTCTCTCTCTCTCTCTCTCTCTCTCTCTCTCTCTCTCTCTCTCTCTCTCTCTCTCTCTCTGTATCTATTACTTCTAATATCTATCTTTATATTTTTATCTCCACCTTTCCATATATTTATCTCTTCTACCTCTACCTATCCCTATCCTATCTCTCATATTTTCCCCTCTCTCTCGCTCTATTTACCATTATGTGGATGCATAGTTCATTTGAACATTCCACATCTCCATTGGGACCTTATTTACACAAACAACATCAATTTAAAAATCGCCTACCAATTGACCTCATGTACTGCATAAGTGAATGCAAAAATTATACTGAAAATTTCTCTAATTGACTTTCCACACCTCTTAAGAATACCCATTTCACACCAAAGAGTGATTGCTAGAATTTATGAATAATGTCACAATTTAGATAATCACAATATACTTGAATGAACACTTTTAATATTTTCAAAATACTCAATTTCATATAAAATATGTTAATTTCTTTGTTGGCAGCAATCAAGAGGGAAGACTGAGAAGGGGGGAGGGGGGGGGGGGGGTGAACCAGTCTTCATCGGATTCTGAAAATTAAACTCCAAAATAAAAATGATAAACTGCAACAATGAACAGATAAGAAAATTAACAACACAACACACAACACCAAGACTTTTGACATGGAAAATCCGGTTAAGGGAAAAACTACGGTGGGAACCTACCCACAGTAAGATGATACTCTACAGTAGTATGTGAAAATATTACAATGGAGAATGCACATGTATTCAGGAACACTGCCTAGAGCTCACTGCTCAAAATACATTTGCCCAGAAGGATACAACCCTCAAGGAAGTCTCACTGACTTACAATATGATTCAGACTACAATCCGAAAGAAATGAATTGCAATGATAGCATCTACAAATGCCTGATGACAATTTTGGTTAAGCACAGTTGTCTTCTTTGCAACACCAATCTCACCTCAACACTTCACTGATTGATAAATCTCTTGTTCACACATTCACCTCTCTCTGATAATGCAGACACAATACCAACACCAAAACTAAGTGAATAACTCACATATATATACAACTCATCAACCTTGATAACAAGGTTGACTAAACCCTCACCCCTCAACTCACAATTACAAAAATTACATTACACGATAGAAAGATCGATCACCAGACTAATATAATGATTTACATTACATAGAATGGTCCTAATTCAAATTCCCAAATGATCACATCCACTAGAAATCATGCCAAGATGAACTGTAACATGCTACACCATTAGAAATACCACTTAACATGAAAATCAATACCAGTTGATAAAATCATAAAAATATCGCACATCGATCAATGCGGATTGCTAAAATAAATAGGAAATGACTAGGAAGCACTTTAGAATCATCACCAATGGTTGCACCAACGCCACTTATCAAATCTTCTTTGATCAACATCATAAAGCTCAAGAACACAGCCAATCAACGACTGCCAAAAAGAAAAATAACTTGCAGGGTACAAAATCATGAACCATCTGAAATGAAGATACACAAGATTATAATAAACAATATCCCAAAACCTCAGTACAATATCTGATCATATCAAAACATACCAGAGGATATAACGGATTCTACAAAGCAGTGATGAACATAACCAAACTACAAAACCAGATCAAAAGATCTTCCCAAACTCACTGGAACAAACCATAGGAATATGTTGACATCATTGACAACAACATATCCTAGCAACAACAATCCAACAACTCCAGCAATATCCCCCTTTGACATTGATGGCAACATATGAATGTGAAAAATAGTCAATGCAAAGAAAGAAGATATCATGAACAAACTCCTCCTAAGATCAAGATATATAGTGCAGTTTTTCAGATGATCTCTCTCCCCCTTTTAAAACAATGCCAAAGATCTCCAAAATAGAAAACCAAACTCTCTCCCAAAATAGAAACATGAATCTCTCTCTCCCTGGGATACACAACCAAATCACTAGACTAATCCAGCAAAGGTGCAACACCAAGACACCAATCTAGAAAAAAGAATAAGGCTTTGAAATCAACCGGATCGATGAAACTCAATGCACCTAGTTCTCATCAGGAGGGGTGGATACCCCTAACTTGTTTCTCAAGTAAATAAATGTATCTGCAGCAAAGGCTTAGTGAAAATGTCATAAATTTGTTCCTTTGCAGATACATATTCCAACTTCACCTTCTCTTCACTGACTTGCTCTTGCAAGTAATTGTATTTGATTGATATATGCTTAGTCTTTGAATGTTGCACAAGATTCTTTGACATGTTTATATCACTAGAATTATCACAGTAAATGACAATAGGCTCATCATGAATAACTTTGATATCTATCAACATTTGCTTCATCCAAACTATCTGAGTATAATTACTAGCAATAGCAATGTACTCAACTTCACTAGTAAATAAGGATACAGAATCTTGTTTCTTACTCCCCCAAGAGACCAACTTCTTTCCTAAAAAGACTCCCTAGACCCGAAAAGAATTTTCACATTCGCAAATTCAGATGGAGGATCCCCTATTTGGTGATTTATTTGAGGAAGTAGAAGAATTATTACGGAGCATTTGACTTGGAAAATTGGTAATGGAGAAAGGGCAAGGTTTTGGAGAGACTCATGGAATGGAGATACCCCCCTGGCTAAGGCTTTCTAGGACAAATATTGGGTCAATCGGTGGAAGCCTCAGTTGGCCCCTTTGTTGCAGACTATATGCAACAAGTGCCTAGCTCTGCCACCCTGATAATCTGGAAAGAGGTGGGAGAATGAAATTAGGAAAATTGGAAGAAACTAGAAGAATTGCTTTGTAGTAAGAAAAAGATCCACTACAATTGTGAAGAGGACAACTAGTTGTGGTGTGTGGCCAAATCAGGTGTGTACAAAGTGCAACTAGGATATGAATTACAAAGACACAAAGAAAAAGACATTGAGTGGCCTGGGGCATTGTGTTGGTATAAAAGTATTGTACCTAAGGCAGGTACTTTTTTGTGGATCGCGTTGCATGGACGCATTCTTACAGGGGAGAGACTAAAATTGATTGGCATCTCGGGACCTAGTGTATGCACATTATGTAAGAAAGATGGAGAGACGATCGAGCATTTACTTTTTTGGTGCCCCTTCGCAAAGTGTTGTTCGGACTGGCTCCTTGATTGTTTGCAATGTCATCTGGTCAGGAATTAGTTTCTAAAAGATTTTCTCTTCTCTTGGCCATATACGACAAAGTATTCTAAATGGGTTATTCTTTGGGTGGTGAGTCCATCTATGTTGACATGGCACCTTTGGAAGGAGAGAAACCACTGTATTTTTAATGACGAGGCTTTGGAAGTTGATGTCCTTATACCAAAGATCAAACATGCCATTGAAGAAGTGGTTAATGTTAATAATCTTGGTAGAACTTATAAAACATATACAAAATGGGACATTGCTATGGAAAACATTTGGCTATTGTCGAAGAACAACGACTACGAATTCTCTGACTCAAAATCCTATAGAAAAAATATTAAGTGGACTCCTCCTCCCTCTAGGTTTTTGAAAATGAACTTATATGGGGCTAGCAGAGGGAATCCGGGTGAGTCTGGATATGAGAAAATAATCTATGATGAGTCCGGCGATATGGTGGAGGCTAAAAATGGCCCAATGGGAGTATTGACTAACAACATTGCCGAAGTAACAACACTCGACGCAGGCCTTGAATGGTGTGTGGAGAAAGGGGTACAAAAGGTTATAATTGAAGGTGATCTATAGGTTATCCTCAATGGCATATCTAACCAGCTATTAACGGACTGGAAGCTAGACTATTGGATCCCTAGGAGCCAACACCTTATAGGGCACATCTTTGAATGTGCTCTTACACACTCATACTGAGAAGGCAACACAATGGTGGATTGCCTGGCCAATATGGGAATATGCAGTCTATGTTCCAGACATTTGTCTTCGGCAGAGGAGACTCTGGACGCTCTATTGTAGATCTTGATTAAGGAGAAATCATCAATCCCTAGAGCAAGGATTAGGTAGATCTAATTTCCTTTTCTTTGCGTGTTCGGGAGACAAGTTGAGTTTGAGGGCTTCATCATGTGGTGTGGGTGATGACACGTACTTAATACAACACTCTCCTTTCTTTTCTTAGACAACAGAGGCAGATTTGCTTGGAGTTCGTTCAAGAAGAAACCATGAAATTGTTTCCCAACTGGCTATTTTAGGAAGTATGGAGGATTCGTAGGGTAGTTTTTTGTTTAGTAATTTGCAAAATTTGGATCTTGTGTTTGTGGAAGCTTTCTTCTTAGTTGCCATAGAATCATGGTTCATCACTTCGGGTTGAGTTGTATGGGTCGTGATGAGTCTTTGGCAGAGAAATGTGACCGATTGTTTGACATTGATGTCAAAGGGAAGGCAGTGATTGTTGTGATCGTTGAGGAGGCGTTCAGTGGAGATAGGCACTGGTGTGATGGATTGATCTACAAGACCATTCTTTGCATGCTAGTGGACATTCTTCCTTCCAAGGAGGCATGCATTGAGAAAATGGACAGGTTTGTCAGGGATGTAGATGCCAACGCAGTAGGCAATGTTGTCATGGAGCTAAAAGAGGAGTGGGCGATCATATTGGGCCCATTCTTCAATCATGCGTGCTTCCTCTCGGATGTGGATGTTTCAGACTCTAAAGATGAGATTCAGGTTGCTGCGAAAGAGTTGCGGTCAAAGAAGGAAAAGTTTATGGGCAATGCTTGGGATGTATTTTGTGTAGGGGTCTCCACTATAGAATTGGGCCCATTTCGAAGGATGATGAATGAAGACCTAGGCTGGTTGTCAAAAAACAATATTGAAAAGGTGGCGACTTTGGGTGATCACATTGCAACTATTCTGAGGCTTGTGTAGTGGCATTGGCTGTGATTGGATGATGATTGTTTATTGTTTTTATAGGATGGTCCATATCCTTTTGGGGTCTGGTGCATATGTAATCTTGATTATTATCAATATAGGGCGCTATCCCCATAATAGATAGCACTTATCTAAAAAATAAATAAATTATTATATGCATTAATTATGCTATATTATATTTTTTATTTAATAGTCTAAATAATAAAACATAATATATAATAATAATAAATATTAAATTCTATATGAGAAAATCACAAATAAATATACTATTAAATGAAAAATAAATTTAATAATTAGTATTATATCAAATATAATATATTATTTAAAACCATCTAGAAATATTTATGTACATTAAAAAAATCAAGTTCACTATCTCATAACCATCTTAGACTACTTATGTTGCCCTCGTGTAACAAGTGATTGAGATTTTCTTTTGTTAGCAAATCTCTTTATGAAGTAAATGAATCTATATTTACATGTTTCAGAAATGAATGTCTCATGTCAACCTTGTTGTCTAAAAAAATTGACTTTAAAATATAATTTATTTTTAATCTCATTGTGTTAGATGATTTTTCACATGACACTCTTATTTTAAAATTACTAAATAAAGCAATTGCCAAATATTTTACAATAGTAAACTAATTTATATTACACTTGTCCTCCTTTTCAACTATGTCACTAATATTAAAGCAACCAATCATGTGATGCCACATCAACTGCACAAGTATGGGTTCCCCTTATGCAGGACTATTGGTCTCACCTTTTTTGGGGGCTTTTTTCGGATACCTTGTTCAAAAAGCATTTTCATGTGGCATCATATTTGATGAGGTAGCTTTGAAACCTTAGTTATAAGTAGGGGACTTGCCAAGTAAGGTGCTGTAAAAAAATTGGGAGTGATTTGAAATATTCATGTAGGATTTTGAGAAGCTGAAAGTTAGGGTGCCCAACCACTAGGTCCTCTATCCTAGTCCTCTATCCTAGTTCCTCAATTGCTAGTTGTCTGCAAATTTTTTTCTTGTGACACGTCTGGATGCCCATAAATATGACTTAGAAAAAATGACATTAAATAAAATGACATATATCAATTGACAACCACACATTAGATATGTAATATAAAAATAAAAATAAAAAATAATTTCTATACTGGCTATTTCAAAAATGAATCAATAGGAAGAGAGATAAATGATTTTTTTAAAGCATTAAATACGAAATTTAATTACATATTATAGTATTGTTATTCAAATTTTTAATTCTATGTATTGTGAAATTAATTCAAAAATTGGATTGAATAGATGGAGTAGTATCTTGCAATGGCAGGAACTAACAATAATAAAAAATAGACGGAGGTTGTGATTGACCTGTCCCATAAGACCGAAAGGTACACTTAAAAGTGGTTTTACAATATGTATATATTTTTTTTGAAAATTTTTAATTTTATAATTGTATGATTAAAAAAAATTAAAGAAAAATAATTTTTCACAATCATTTAAAAAAAAAATTTAAACATAATTATTAACAATTTTAAATTAATAGAAAAATAAAATTGAATGAATGGCTCATAAACTATTTGTATGAGGACTACAGATATGGAACTCCTAATAGATCCATGTTTTACATCTTTAATATGGGCTTGGTTTGCTCAATGTTGCATTACCCGATATGGGACAAAGCGATCCTCTGTTTTGGACGACTGTTTTGGACTAGTATGAGATTTCCACAGAATGATGTGGATGCCTCAACTCTTGTAGTGGGCTATGTTTAAACCATTCTGTTTAGGCTGCTGTTTTCACATCTTTGCTTGATCGGTTGTACTTCATGTGGCTTTTGACGAGCTGGCCTGCAGCAAGAGCAGACATGAGAGACAGTTCTCCTGCCATTACTGCAGCTGCCACTATTCTTGCCAAGTTCTGAGCATTCTCACCAGGAGATGTCCTATTTGCTCCTTTCACTCCAAGCATGTTCAAGCATGCCGCCTGTGATCCCAACTGAGTCCCTCCTCCCACCGTCCCCACTTCTATGCATGGCATGCTCACCGAAATGTGCAGGTCCTTTCCCCCATTCACACCCTCCATCATTGTAAGACAGTGGGAGCTCTCCACATTCTGGGCAGGATCTTGGCCTGTTGCAATGAACACGGCTGACACAATGTTGGCAGCATGGGCATTGAATCCTCCCATGGCGCCTGCCATTGCAGATCCAGTCAAGTTCTTGAGCATGTTCAGCTCCAACAATGCTGGAACTGTTGTCTTTAACACCTTGTTCACAACCGTCTCTGTAATGATGGCCTCGCACACTACCGATTTCCCACGGCCTTCAATCCAGTTTACTGCTGCGGGCTTCTTGTCTGCACAGAAATTGCCTAATAACAGAAACCAATTTACAAAATTAGCCCACTTATTTAAAGTACAATTTAATGCAATTACATGGTGTAGAAGTAAAACACCCAAAAATAAATAAAAATTGGAGGACTGAAATTACCAGAAACGCTAATAACATCCATGTCAGGGAAAGCAATTTGAAGATAATCCAAGACATTCTGAACACCCTTGGAGACCATATTCATGCCCATGGCATCTCCAGTGAAACATGAGAATCTCATGTACAAATTCTTGCCTGCAATCGCACATTTGATACCTTGTAGCCTAGCAAATCTGCTTGTCCTGTTGAAAATAAGTGCACCAAAAGCACGTATCAGTTATTTTGAAAATATGGCTTTATTTCAATACCCACCGAGCCAACACCAATAAAATATTGTCACAAATAGTGCGTGCTAAATGAAATGGTGGATCTGGAAAAGAAACAACTACCTGTTGAAAATGTCACAGAGGTTATCAGAGTTTGCGGGATCCTCAATATAGAACTTGAGTTCCGCAGCCCTCTTGGCACTCTGAAATCTCACAACAGGAGCCCTAGTCATACCATCTCTGAGAAGAATGCTTGTGGCCCCGCCACTCATAAGAATGGCCTTGCAACCTCTGTTGGTGCTGGCCACCAGACACCCTTCTGTGGTTGCCATGGGCACCATGTACTCTAACCTATTGACTAGTAAGGGCCCTGCTACACCCACAGGGATTTGTACATAACCCACAGGCATCTCACAGCACTGCCCAAGAATGGACTGATAATCAAATCCCTCCAAGGGCAGCCCATCAAGCGATCTCCCAGTCATGATCTCCAAGGCACTCCTCCTCACATAGGCAGCTCTCTTGCAGTCCCCAAGTGAAGATTCAAGAGAATAGGAGGCCACAGTGCCATTACATACAGCAGCTGCAATGTCTGCATCGTCGTTGTCACCAAGGTTAATTCCCTTGAGCTGGACCTCAGGTTTCTTAACAATAATTTCTTCTTTGTCTTCTATCCCACAGGTTGCTGGAGGAATGTTGATATCCGCCTCCTCAACAAAATCATCATTTCCACTGATAAAGTTTTGGACATAATCAATTCCAAAGAATCCCAGCAAATATATGAAGGAAGACAAGTGGGCAACAATGGCCACAATATCCTCAAAGTTGACAACATGGAGAGGCGTTGAGGTACCCATCTTCTCTCTCCATCTCTTCATCAGGAAATATGATGATGCGAAGAAAACGAGAAAAAAGAACTTGTTGGTGAGCCCCAAGGGGAGAAGCAGGGCATCAGATGCCAACAGCTTTGAATTCCCAGGGTCGTTCTTTCTCTTTACTTCACCCTTGAGAACCATTTTAGATTTTCTGAGACCAGCAACATCCATTGCAGTGAGCAACCACAAGGAAGTTTTCGTGATAATGGGTGTTACTTGTGCTTCGGAGAATCTCTGCTGCAGTCAAGGCCTCAGATGCTTGGTTTATTTGTGTATAGGCAAAGAAACCGATTATTTATAACTCTAATGTTCCTCTATTTCGAGTATTATTTAATTTGACTTGACCTACGCTTACAAATGTGCGAATTGTCTATGGAGGATCAGATTGCACCATGATTGCTTTATTAATTAATTTAAAATTAAAAGACAATTTTTCGATTAATGAATGATGCATTCTAATCCCTGCTTACAAATGTGCTACCTCTTTGACGGAACAGCCAGCCGGTCATGGTTTTAGCCCTGGTCATCTCACGTGCTTCCAAGAAGTTGAATACTTTTTCTGTTCATTGAGAAACGTGCAGAAAGTCATGGATTTTACGTTACCCTTTCTCAAACGTTACATCCAGCCGCATTAACGAGCAGATATACAATATAATAAAATATAATCAATGAAAGATATAATCAATGAAAGATATACAATTGTATATCTATTGATGAATCAATCTATAATGATTATGTTTGTAGTTTCATTTATATTTTTTTTTTTGTGTCACTCTTTTTATGATATATAACATTTAGAATAAATTTGAATTGTTATGTCTAAATATAATATATCTAAATATAAAAAATTTTGAGTCTTATTTTTCAAATATTGTATAATCTATCTAGATTATTTATGTTAGAATGATCCACCTTGGTATACATGTTCTACTATATGACCCCTTAAATAATATTACGTTGTCTAAATGTAAAGTGACATAGAAGAGTCCTTGGCTCTTAGTGGAAGAGGTTGCAGCCTATAGGGTCATGCCCTCATATCAGCTGGCAAAAACTATTCCGTGAAGGCCCTTGTAGACCTCCATCAAATAAAGAATAACAAAAGTGACATAGAATTCCAAGATAGAATTAGTGAGATTGAAAATAACACATTAAACAACCTATTCAATAATAGAAAAAATCTACATGAAACTAAATAATTGAAATCATCAAATAAGTAATTCCATCATCATAATTCTTAGGTTAAGTTTTTAACTGTTAAGTTACTTTTAAGTTTCAAGTGAATTTTTTATGTTTTTATAATTGAAGATAAAAAATCAATGTACTATTATAATAGATAATCAAGTAGATTCAATAGAATCATTTTTTCATTAGATTTGATCATGTAGAGACAAGTGTGACTAAGGTTGTCATAGAATATCATTTAATGAAGGTTGGACATGCAAATGATAAGCAATTGGTTGAAATGTTTTTGGAGTACATTGTAGATATTCTATACAAAGACATATGAGAGAGTTGGACACAACTAACTATATTAAAAACAATATATTTTAAAACAATATATGTGAAGTAGCTCTATGCTCAATGAAAGACTACAACATGATGATTCTTACTATCTTAAAACAATATGAAATGAATAGACAAAATAATAATGATTTTTCACCTATCTAATATATAAAACCACATTAGAAATTTTTGAGTCAAGAAAATAGAACCATAAAATATAATAAAAGAGATTATAAGAAATCCCAATTTTATTTTATCCAAAAATATATAAAACTACCCGCACATTTATAGATATTCAATAAATTTATTAAGATTAAACTGAAAATTACAAAAATATAAGTAAATAGAAACAAATAAATATTATGTACAAGTCATATCTCAAACACGTCAAACATTATATTCAAATTCTTTTAAAGACGAAAACAAGATAAACTCGTTACGACTTCCCTAACGTTAATAAGTACAAACTTTTAAAACTCTCGTTGAATGTTCGATGCCATACTAAGTCACTTTACTGGTCCACAAAAACGTGCATTGAAAAAATTCAGAAACGTTTTACGTAGCCCTGGTCATTTCACGTGATGTTGAATACTTTTTCTCTCCATTCAGAAAATTGTGTTCAGAGTCATGGATGCAACGTTACATCCAGCCGCAATAACGAGCAAATGAAAGGCTGTATAGTCGTTTATATTATGTTATAGTTTTTAATTATTATAATATTTAAAATATTCAATTAAAATTAATCAAAAAAAATAATGTAAAATTGAAGATAAAATTAATGTTATATTACTCATACTAAATTATCTAAAGTTTTTTTGTTTTTTTTATATTTATAATTTTATATATAATTCTATTAGGTTTTTAAATAATTAAATAAAAAATCTTTTTTTTTTTATTAAGTATCATAGAATCACAAAGCTCATTTTTTGTTTATTCGAGCATCTATGTTACAAACTTATTACCAATGGAAGACCAAGAGTCACATCTTAGAATTCTATACAAAGGTGTCCCTCATGGGAGTTGAACTTGGGTCTACTCAATGCTTTAACCAACTAAGCTCAACCCCTTGGACAAATGCAAAAATTTTAAAAATCGAATGTATAATTTATATATAAGAAAAACACAAAATAATTAATCATTTTTTTAAATCAAAATTTAATCTCAGTAAGTCTATTTATTAGTTTCTCTCAAAAGAAGAATATTTAATTTCATCAATCATTGTACATAATTAAATTTTTTGAACAAAAACTTATAGTTTATTTATTTTTTAATTTCAAATAATTATAAAAATGTCATTTTCCTTTCTTTCTATGAATCTATATGACAAACAATAAATGTAAACTTTCAAATTATAAAATATCAAACTATATTAAATTTTTTCACTATATGCTCCGTTTGGCTCCATATCTTTCATTTAATTTTTAGCATGCTATGTTAGAAATGATTTGATCTACAGATAATTAATAATTAAAGTTTGGATATTTAATGTTTTATTTTTTAAAAAAAATAAAAGTTACAATAATTATTATATATAGTAAATATATCTTTAAAATAAAATATTTTTTTAATTTTAATAATTAATTATAATATATTATAATATTTTTTTGGTAATGTAAATAGTAATATATTATATATCCTTAGATAGCAGTTTGCTCAAGAAAAACTAAAAAAAAATAGTAATATCTAAGAATATATAAGTAAAATAGCAAATATTAATAAATAAAAGATACACATAAATTTAACACAAAAAAAAAATGTCTAGAAAACAATTATTTTGTGAGAGGGAGTAAAAGAGAAATAATCAAAAGATAAAAACCATAAGAGGTCATTCTTGGAACCTAAAAAATAATAACTAGCTTATATATATTTAATAATATATATAGAATAAGCCGAGAGGTATCTTCTAGAGGCGCCTATTTTTATTGATTTATCAACATTAAAGTGCAATAGGCGCCTCGAGAAGGATACCTCTCGGCTTATTCTATATATATTATTAAATATATATAAGCTAGTAGCAGTTGCAGCATGAATTAAAAGACACGACATAAATTAATTTCAATATATATATTGTTGTATAGTTTAGGATTCTATTTGGTTCAATTCTAGATTTATAATTATAGTTAGGATTGGAATCAAAATAGTAGGCCTAATCCAACAAGGATTAGGGTTCATTATGGTTTACTATTAGGGTTAGGATTTGATTTGGTTTAAAATAGTAGGCCTAATTCAATAAGGAATAGGGTTCATTTTGTCTTTCTATTAGGGTTAGGGTTATGGTTGTAGTTAGGGTTTACATCATTGTTTAGGTTAGGTTAATGGTCAAGGTTTGGATTTACATCATGTTTAGTGTTACGGTTAGCGTTAAGATTGTGATTAGGCTAGGATTTAGGGTTATGGTTAGATTATGTGTAGGGTTATGGTTTATATCATAGGGCTATGATTAGGGTTAGGATTATAGTTAGGGTTTACATCATTGTTAGGGTTAGGTTAATATTAGGGTTTGGATTTACTTCATGATTAAGATTAGGGATAGGGTTAAGATTGTGGTTAGGCTTTGGATTTATCATTATGGTGAGGATTATGTCTAGGGTTAAGGTTAGAGTTAGGATTATAGTTAGGGTTTACATCATTGTTAGGGTTAGGTTAATGGTTAGGGTTTAGATTTACATCATTGTAAGGGTTAAGGTTCTAGTTAGGCTTAATTTTTAGGTATATGGTTAGGATTATCTCTATGATTAGAGTTTATATCATAAGGTTAGGGTTATGATTGTGGTTAGGGTTAGGGTTAAGGATTAGGTTTAGGATTATAGTTAGGGTTTACATCATTTTTATGGTTCGGTTAATGGTTAGGGTTTGAATTTACATCATGTTTAGTGTTACAATTAATGTTAAAATTGTGGTTAGGCTTAGGATTTAGGGTTATGGTTAAGATTATATGTAGGGTTAGGACCTTTATATAATAGGGCTAAGGTGGTTATGGTTATGGGTTAGGGTCAGGATTATAGGTAGGGTTTACATCATTGTTAGGGTGAGTTTAATGGTTAGGGTTTGGATTTACATCATTATTAGGGTTAGGGTAAAGATTGTAGTTAGGATTAGGATTTACATTTATGGTTAGTTTTATGTTTAGGGTTGTTGTTTATACATCACCGTGTTAGGGTGAGGGTGAGCACAATGGTTAGGGTTATGGTTAAGTTTAAGATTGTGGTTAGACTTAACATTTATAATTATGGTTAGGGTTATGTCTAGGGCTAGGATTTATATCATAGGATTAGGGTTAGGGTTAGGATTATAGATAGATTTTACATCATTGTTAGGGTTAGGTTAATGGTTAGACTCAGGGTTAGGGTTAGGGTTAAGATTGTGTTTAGGCCTCAAGATTTATGGTTATGGTTAGGATTATGTGTAGGGTTAGGATGTATATCATAGGGTTATACTCAGGGTTAAGGGTTAGGGTTAGGGTTAGGGTTATAGTTATGGTTTGTATCACTTTTAGGGTTAGGTTAATGGTTAGGGTTATGGTTGCAGTAAGAGTTTATATCATTGTTAGAGTTAAGTTAATGGTTAGGCTTAGGATTTAGTATTATTGTTATGAATATTTCTAGGTTTAGGGTTTATATCATGGGATTAGGATTAAGGTTATGATTAGGATTTATGATTATGGTTAGTTTTACATTTAGGGTTAGGGTTTATATCACACCGTTAGGGTTAGGATTAGCATCAGGGTTAGGGTTATGGTTAAGTTTATGATTTTGGTTCAAAGGATTAATATTTAGAATTATGGTAAGGGTTATGTCTATGGTTAGGGTTTATATCATAGGGTTAAGGGTTAGGGTTAGGATTATAGATAGATATTACATCATTCTTAGGTTTACATTAATGGTTAGGGTTAGGGTCGGGGTCAAGATTATGTTTAGGCTTATGATTTATGGTTATGCTTAGGATTATGTGTAGGGTTAGGGTTATAGTTGTGTTTTGCATCACTTTTAGGGTTAGGTTAATGGTTAGGGTTTGCATTTACATCATGGTTAGGGTTAAGGCTAGGGTTAGGGTTAAGATTGTGGTTATGCTTAGGATTTAAGGTTTATATCATAGGGTTAGGGTTAGGATTAGGATTATGTTTATGGTTTATATCATTGTTAGGGTTAAGTTAATGGGTATAGTTTGGATTTACAACATGGTTAGGGTTTGGCTAATGGTTATGGTTTGCATCACTTTTAGGGTTAGGTTAATGGTTAGGGTTAGGATTGTAGTAAGGGTTTACATCATTGTTAGGGTTAGGCTAATGGTTAGGTTTTGGATTTAGGGTTTAAGGTTAGAGTTAGGGTTAGGGTTATGATTATTGTTAGGATTAGGATTTAATGTTATTGTTATGATTATTTATAGGGTTAGGGTTTATATCATGGACTTTGGATTAGGGTTGGACTTAGGATTTATGATTATGGTTAATTTCATGTTTAGGGGTACGGTTTATATCACAATGTTAGGGTTAGGGTTTATATTAGAAGGTGAGAGTTAGGGTTTAGATCATTGTTAAGGTTAGGCTAATGGTTAGGGTTTAGATTTATATCATGGTTAGGATTAAGGTTAGGGAAAGGGTTAAGATTATGGTTAGGCTTAGGATTTAGGGCCACATTTAGGAGTTTTTCTAGGGTTATGGTTTAAATTTATTGTTATGGTTATAGTTTGGATTTATATTTATGGTTTGCATCACTTTTAGGGTTAGGTTAATGGTTAGGATTAGGATTGCAGTACGGGTTTACATCATTGTTAGGGTTAGGCTAATGGTTAGGTTTTGGATTTAGGGTTAAGGTTAGGGTTAGGTTTACAATTGTTGTTAGGATTAGTATTTAGTGTTATTGTTATGATTATTTCTAGGGGTAGGCTTTATATCATGGGATTATGATTAGGGCTAGGATTAGGATTTACGATTATGGTTAGTTTTGTGTTTAGGGTTAGGGTTTATATCACAACATTAGGATTGTGGTTAAGGGTTTAAGGTTTATATTAGAGGCTTAGAGTTACGGTTTTAAGGGTTAGGGTTAGGATTGTAGTTAGGGATTACATCATTGTTAGGGTTAGGCTAATGGTTAGGGTTTATATCATTGGGTTAGGTTTAGGATTAGGATTATGTTTATGGTTTATATCATTGTTAGGGTTAAGTTAATGGGTACAGTTTGGATTTACAACATGGTTAGGGTTAGGGTTTGGCTAATGGTTATGGGTTGCATCTCTTTAAGCGTTAGGCTAATGGTTAGGGTTAGGATTGTATTAAGGGTTTACATCATTGTTAGGGTTAGGTTAATGGTTAGGTTTTGGATTTAGGGTTTAAGGTTAGAGTCAGGGTTAGGGGTTAGGATTTAGGGTTTTATATTTGAGGGTTAGAGTTAGGGTTTTGGATTTAGGGTTTTATATTAGAGGGTTAGAGTTAGGTTAAGGGTTAGGGTTAGGATTTTAGTTAGGGTTTACATCATTGTTAGGGTTAGGCTAATGGTTAGGGTTTGAATTTATATCATGGTTAGGGTTAAGATTAGGGATAAGGCTAAGATTATGGTTAGGCTTAGGATTAGGGTTACGTTTAGGATTAGTATCATAGGTTAAGTGTTAGTGTTAAGGGTTAGGGTTAGGATTGTAGTAAGGGTGAAGCTAGGGTTATATTTAAGTTTAGGGTCAAGTTATGGTATAGAGTTCAATCAGGTCTAGATTAGAGATATTGTCAAGGTGAGGGTTTTATTATGGTAAGGTTTTCATTATAGTTAGGGTTTGTATTTTTTTAATGTTGTTAAATGAATCAATAATTAGTTTTAGAATAAATTTAAAACTAAAACAATGATTAGAGTATTCTTTTAATGTTTATCAAAGCCTAATGGTAATCAAACCAAAATATTAATGAAGGGTTTAACCTTTATGATATAATTTTAAAAATTTAAAAATTATATTGTTAGAGTTAACTTTAAGGTTAGGTTAGGGTTGGCATTGAATTAGAGAGATTAGGTTTAGGGGTTAAGGTTATAGTTAATTAGAGTTTAGTTTGAAGGTAACGCTAGTAGGTAACTATTGTAGGATAATGCATTCATAACACTTATAATCATTTTTTATAAAATATTAAAAGAATCTTTACTATTATGTACTTAAACTTATACTCTATAGGCATTAGTAAAAGTTAATTGATAATAAATTGTTAGATTATGCTTTTAGTTGTGAAATTGAAAAAAGAAAAGAAATTAATCTAAATATATTAACAAAATTTCTATTCTACCCTTTTTGTTTTTGCATGAAAAAAAATTCAAATAATGGTAATCAAACCAAAAAATTAATTAAGGGTTTAAACTTTTATGATATAATTTGGAAAATTTTAAAACTATATGATTAGAGTTAACTTTAAGATTAGGTTAGGGTTTGCATTTATTTAGAGAGATTAGGTTTAGGGGTTAAGGTTATAGTTAATTAGAGTTTAGTGTTAAGGTAAGGCTATAAATAGGTAGCTATTGTAGGATAATGCATTCATAACACTTATTGTTATTTTTAATAAAATATTAAAAAAGTCTTTAATATTAAGTAATTTTCTTATGAATATTGTTTTTAATTGTTAAATGAATCAATAATTAGTTGTAAAATAGATTTACAACTCTCACTAGGATCTTGCATTCCTTCTGCAATGCATTAATCTCCTCATTTCTGCAATTCAAATGAGTTTATTAAAATTGAAAAGAATTTATTCATAAAGATAATGAAAACATACTATGCAACATATACAAAAATATAAAATGCAAAATCCTAAATTAGATACAACAAAACCAAATATTATATAAAAACCCTAAAACTTTTGAAAGTGAATAAATGTCAACCTAGAAAAATTCACAAATGAATAAATGTTAAAGAATCCCTCTACAACCCCAATCTAGATCAACCCTCCTCTACCCGTGACTTAGTTAAAATGACGCATTGAAAATAGGATATCCATTTTTTGATTTTTAATTTTTTACTTTTCTTTTTATCATTCTTAAGTAGATTAAACTTCTTTAAAACTAATCATTATTTTCATTCAATCTTTTTGGTAAATTTGGACTCACCTTCATGGATCGAAAGAGATATTAAAATAAAATGATGCATTGAAAATAGGATATCTATTTTTTAGTTTTTTTAATTTCTTACTTTTTCTTTTTATCATTTTAAGTAGATTAAACGTCATTAAAACTACTCATCATTTTCATCCAATATTTTTCCTATGTAATGAACTTTGTATACCTCAATCTGTATTTTAATATTTTTCCTATGTAATGAACTTTGCATACCTCAATCTGCATTTTAGTTTGAGTAACAATAATTCAATATTCTTTGTCTATCTGTCATTTTTATAATTAAAATAATAATGCTTATGTTAATGCTTGGAGACATACACTATATTTAATTAGGTTATTGTATTTTAAATTTTTTATGGTTTTTTTTTTATGGAGAGATTTTTATGAAATATATCACCTGGTATTATTGAGAAATTTTTAAATATTTAATAAACGATTCTATTCATTTATGGATTAAATTTTTAATTTCACAGATTTTAAAAAGTTATTGATCTTATGTATTTAAATTTGTAATATCTGATGTTAGAAAAATTAGCTGAAAATCTTTCTATACTGATTTGACCTAACACTCATGATGCACATTTATGAGTTAAAATCAAATTTGATCATATTTGTTTATTTTTTAAATAGAAAGAATTAATTTTTAAACAAAGTTTCAATCACAATCTATGACAAAAAGTTATATCAATCTACCAGGAAAACTTCTAGACATTGTTGAAGTGCTCCTCGATTTAAAAACTACCATTAAAACTACAAAGATGAACTTGATTTAATAATTTGTGCTAGAACAAGGTTTTTTATGGTATAGAAATATGTGCTTTTGTCCACGAAGCAACATCATCATACATGCAGGTAAAAACCTTACAAATCTAAGGAGAAATAGATAGCAGAGTAGAAACCCTAAGGTGGAGGAGTTTTCCCCTTTGAGTTACAATCATTTAGACCATTTTCTTGCCCCTCTGAGTTACAATCGTTTAGACTATTTTCTTCACCGTTTTCCAGGTTTGTAAGCTATAGGATGAAACAGACAAATATTAGTGTTACAAAGTTTAGCTGGAATTTGTATCTTTTTCATATTATTGATTTTGTAATTCTTCTGAAGATATCATCTGACTGTAAAAATCTAAAGTCTTTAACCAAATGAATGAATTTGTAGGTAATACCCACCCATTCCTTGAGGATAAAGCACTTATGTTGGAATCCAATTACATACACAACCAAGATCAAAGTAAACACATTTAGGAGATGAAGACTCAGTATGTGTAGATTTCTAGATTCAGTTTTGCAACATTTTATAATATCAATATTTTGGATCATATTTCCACGATCCTATTAGATAAAATTGGTTTCATTTATTTTCATCTTCACAATTTTAGAATCAAAACTAGAGACCAATGCATACTGAAATTATAAAGTGTAGAAAATTCATGCTGTTAATAGATAACAACTATTTTAAGAAGAAAATTAAATGCTTGTGTCAATGTTACCTTGCTTTCTGTCTTTGGGCGTTCATATTTTAAGACTTCTATCTGTTTTGAAACATCAAGTAAAAGAGGTAAACTGATCAGTATTTTTTGTTCAATTCATATACACGTATTAATATGTTTGCCTTTCTCTCTCGAACTTCTTTGCTGCAAGCACAAGAGTTTCTTCAAGATAACCCAGTTCTTTTTGGTGTAAGTGTCTCCACATCTTCACCCGTCACACAACTACATAGAATAATCAATCCAGATAGCTTTCCAAAAGTTGAATATTAATATGCTAATGATTTTGCAAATAAAATAGATTGAACAAACCTACAATATGAAAACAATATGAAATCTGTAAAACAATATTACATACCTCTATTTCACAATGAAACTCCACAATTGATCCCTTCGAAAAATGGTGCATTACCGTTTTTGCAATTTTTAATTATCGAATGGAGTGAAACTGTCTCGTAACCGTTTTGAAAACCAAATCTGTTAATCTATTAATTATTTTACTTTCTATATTAGTTAATTATTATTTTAAACCTTAAATAATTGAAAACCAAATGACCGTCAAAATTATTGAAAACCCCCAAATGTTGACACATAAATTTGCTGCCATTGTAGAAGCCTCTCGGCTTAATAAATATTTTAAAAAATTGTACTTGACAAATATGATATTATAACCAAAAACTTATATAGTAAAAAAAAAATTAAAATAATCATCTCTTAACAAATGTTTTTATTTTCACTTGAGTGTAAATTATACAAATAAAAGTGAATTTTTTTAATTACTTTACAAATGATAAGTGAATTTTTTTAATTACTTTACACATGATAGGTCAGCAAATGTTGACCCATTTTAAAAGGTCACTTCTTACTTTTAAAATTATATTGTAAATATGATTTTCATTTTTATTGTCTTAGTTAAAAACATTTATTAAGTATATTTTTCAATAATTTTTTTTTCATTTAATAATTTTGAATATCTTAATCATATTCTATTAACCATAATATTAAATGTACTCCTAAAAAAGAATATATATATAGTATATATCTAAACAAATACTAATTCAAATCACTAAAACAATTCTGTGAAATTGATTTTATCTTAAAGGACCACTTTGACAAGGGTTTGAGGATGAGAGCACAAAACAATGATTAATGATTATTTCTTTATTAGTTCTATGAAAAACTAATAAGATTTAGTGTAATAATCATATAATTTAGTTAATCATATTTTATAATAATGTTAAACTATAATTATAATAAACTAAGTAATAACCAAAGTTGTGAGGAATTAGGCTCTTAGAAAACAATTAGGTTTTCTAAAAACCAATGTATTCATTATGATAAAATAAATAATTTTTAAGTATATTTTTAACTAGAAAGATTTTCTTTTGTTCAATATTATATAAGGTGAGATTAAGTGGCAAAAAATAAATAAAACTTCTATTTTAGGCATTTTTAGAATCCAATTTCAATTTATATCTTGCTATTCACTTTACAAATGAAGGTAATTCAAGAGATGAGAACAATAATAGTGAAAATGGTAATACTTGTATAATGGTTTACATTGTTTTGTAGTTACCTTGATAAAATGTCTTAAATGCATCACCAAGTGATATATTGTTGTGTTTGGCTTGGCTTCTCCCTAATCCTATCCACCTCTATTTTTTACCCTTATTCTTATACATTCCACCATCATTTCATCATTATTGCATTATCACACTTACTTCGATAAATTTGTTCTTTGCCTTGAAATTACTATTTCAATTCTAAGGTTTATTTTTTTACTACTCCAGATTGACCATGAACATAAAATTTAAACCATTAAATTCAAATTCCAACTTTCTTACCCTTTTTATTACTTTTTATGATCCAACTTAATACACCTTAGTGTGACATGTATCTATGTTACAATATAATAACACATTCAATGTGCAATTAATTCAGAACACACTTCAATTTCTAAATAGACAAAAAATTAAATCCATAGATAAATATAGACCTCTTTATGCTAGTGAATGTTGTCTTTGATATTTTTTTCTTTTGATATTTTTTTTTAAACAAACAATAATGAATTGTTGAACACTTTTATGGAGGAAATCTTGCGTACGCGTATCTTTAACACATCACTAATATATGAGGGCAACCATATGGAACTCCAAGAGAGATCCATGTTTTAAATTCTTGATTTGGTTTCCCTCAACATTGTATTATCCAATATGGGGTAAAGTGATTCTCTCTTTGGACTAATACATGAGGATTTTACAGAATGATGTGCATGCCTCAACTCTTGTAGTGGGCTAAGTTTAAACCATTCTGTTTAGGCTGCTGCTTTGACATCCTTGGTTGATCGGTTGTACTTCATATGGCTTTTCACGAGTTGCCCTGCGGCAAGAGCAGACATGAGAGACAACTCTCCTGCCATAACTGCACCTGCCACTATTCTTGCCAAGTTCTGCGCATTCTCACCAGGGTATGTCCTATTTGCTCCTTTCACTCCAAGCATGTTCAAACATGCCGCCTGTGGTGCCAACTGAGTCCCTCCTCCCACTGTCCCCACCTCTATGCATGGCATGGTCACCGAAATGTGCAGGTCCTTGCCCCCGTTCACCCCTTCCATCATAGTAAGACAGTGGGAGCTCTCCACATTTTGGGCAGGATCTTGGCCTGTTGCAATGAACACAGCTGACACAATATTGGCAGCATGGGCATTGAATCCTCCCATGGCACCTGCCATTGCAGACCCAGTCAAGTTCTTGAGCATGTTCAGCTCCAACAACGCTGGAACTGTCGTCTTCAACACCTTGTTCACAACCGTCTCTGTTATGATGGCCTCACACACTACCGATTTCCCACGTCCTTCAATCCAGTTCACTGCTGTGGGCTTCTTGTCTGCACAGAAATTGCCTAATAAACAGAAGCACATTTACAAAATTAGCTCACACATTTAAAGTACAATCCAATGCAATTAAATAGTGTAGAACTAAAATTCCCAAAAAATAAAAAATCCGAGGACTTGAATTACCAGAAACGCTAATAACATCCATGTCAGGGAACGCAAGTTGAAGATAATCCAAGACATTCTGAACACCCTTAGAGACCATATTCATGCCCATGGCATCTCCAGTGAAACATGAGAATCTCATGTACAAATTCTTGCCTGCAATCGCACATTTGATACCTTGTAGCCTAGCAAATCTGCTTGTCCTGTTGAAAAAAATTGCACCCAAAAGACGTATCAGTTACCTTGAAAATATGGCTTTATTTCACTACCCATTGAGCCAATACCCATAAAATATTCTGATAAATAGTGCATGCAAAATGTAAAAGTGGATCTGGAAAAGAGACATCTACCTGTTGAAAATGTCACAGATGTTATCAGAATTTGCGGGATCCTCAATATAGAACTTGAGTTCTGCAGCCCTCTTGGCACTTTGAAACCTCACAACAGGAGCCCTAGTCATACCATCTCTCAAAAGAATGCTTGTTGCCCCACCACTCATAAGAATGGCCTTGCAGCCTCTGTTGGTGCTGGCCACCAGACACCCTTCTGTGGTTGCCATGGGCACCATGTACTCTAACCCATTTACAAGTAAGGGCCCTGCCACACCAACAGGGATTTGTACATAACCCACAGGCATCTCACAGCACTGCCCAAGAATGGACTGATAATCAAATCCCTCCAAGGGCAGCCCATCAAGCGATCTCCCAGTCATGATCTCCAAAGCCCTCCTCCTCACAGAGGCAGCTCTCTTGCAGTCCCCAAGGGAGGTTTCAAGAGAATAGGAGGCTACAGTGCCCTTACATACAGCAGCTGCAATGTCTTCATCATCATTCTCACCAAGGTTAATTCCCTTGAGCTGGACCTCAGGTTTCTTAACAACAATTTCTTCTTTGTCTGCTATCCCACAGGGTGTTGGAGGGATGTTGAGATCAACCTTCTCAACAAAATCATCACAGGAGCCATCATTGTTACTGATAAAGTTTTGGACATAATCAATTCCAAAGAATCCCAGCAAATATACGAAGGAAGACAAGTTGGCAACAATGGCCACAAGCTCCTCAAAGTTGACAACATGGAGAGGCGTTGAGGTACCCATCTTTTCTCTCCATCTCTTCATCAGGAAATATGATGATGCGAAGAAAACGAGAAAGAAGAACTTGTTGGCGAGTCCCAATGGGAGAAGCAGGGCATCAGATGCCAACATATTTGAATTCTCATTGTTGTTCTTTCTCTTTACAGAATCATCGTCCCTTTTCTTCATCGTCGTGAAATCATCGAAGCAATCAGTTTGTCCTCCATTCTTGGCAACCATTTTAGAATTTTTCAGACCAGTAACATCCATTGCAATGAGCAATCACAAGGAAGGCTCCGTGCTAATGGGTGTTACTTGTACTTTCGAGGATCCCTAATGGGTGTTATTTGGAAATGGGCAAAGAAACCGATTATTTATAGCACAAATGTTCCTCTAGTCGAGTCTTATTTTCACCATGAAACTTCAGAACAATGGAAAAAGAAAACGCCACGTTTAATGAGATGTCTCTTTCAATTACAAATGTGCCAAAACGGTCATGCTTTTGTATTCAACGGTCATGCTTTTGTATTCAACGGTCATACTTTTGTATTCAAGATTGGCAGCTTTTCTTTCTGAAACTAAAACCTCGAATCCTTGTTTGTTAACCCCTGCTGGTCATGGTTTTCTTTCAACGTCGCCCTTTATTTGCCAAAGCAGTCTACGGTGTAAGAACGACATTACGCACATGAAATAGGTGAAGGGGATAATTGTTTAAGCTAGCTGGGTCAAATTGTTAAAAATTTAAGGGAATAATTATTTGCCAATCACTGCTGGAGGATAATTAATTTAGTTTGTCGTTACGTCTCACCTAAACTAAAGAAATAAATAAAATGACTGAATACGGACTTTTAAAACTCTTGTATGGTCCAGACAAACGTGCATTGAAGGAAGATTTGTTTCCAGTGAGGGAATTGGAAAAATTCAGAAGCGTTTTAGCCCTAGTCAGCTCACGTGCTTCCGAGATGTTGAATAGTTTTTCTTTCCATTCACAAAACTTTGTTGAAAGTCATGAATTCTACGTTACCGAGGTTACATCCAGACGCACTTACGAGCAGATGAAAGTCTGTAATTACCTAAATTACTGACTGTATGGTATTAAACATAATGACAAAATTTATATAATTGAAATATGCTTGAATTCACACTTTAAATATTTTCAAAATGTTCATTTTGATTAGAATTCTTGTTATTCTCCTTCATGAAATGGTAATGATCATGGTATGATACTGGTATTTTATGCTATAAAATTTTCATATAAAATTATTTAAATATAATTGAATGATATTTTGAAGTTTATTTTTGTTGTCTTGTAGTAATTTTAACTTATATTTGTAATTTTTAGTATTGAATAACTAAGATTAACACTCTTAGTCAATCATAACCATTGAATCATACATATTTGTAAGGGACGAGGATCAATTATTGAATGTGGTAAGAATCTAAGCGTAAACAAAATCTAAGTCATAGAAATTACCATTTAGGTTGTCTCACAATATATCATTATGAAAAATTATGTGAGTAGAGATGTTTCTCTAGTGGTACTTATTGGTAGTTTGGCGTGTAAATATAATACTTATATTCTAATTCGATTTAACTTAATTATGGGAACGTGCAGAGTGATTATAGAAGATTAATAGCTTCATCTTGTATAATGATTTTTTAAATTTTATATCATTAATGTTTTATATATTTAAATACATAATAATCATAAAAATTTATAAAATAATATAATCAATGGAAGAGACAATTGTACATCTTCTTTGATAATGTCTCATTTATGATTCATTATATACTTGTTAATTTTATTTTAATTTCAATTATATTATCATTCTATATGTCACTCTCCAATAATATATAACATTTCCAAATAAACTTATACTACTATTTTCATATATAATAAATCTAAACAAAAAAAAAAGGATGGCATCTCTCAAATAAGATTTTATGTGAGAGAGATTCACCTTGATGGATGTTACCATATAAGACCTTTCAAATAATATTTCATTTTGTTTTAAATGAAATTAAATGGAAAGAGGCATAGAATAAAAAAATATCGCTAGTGGGATTGAAAATAGAAACGATACAAATGACTGAACAATAAAAGATATCTACATAGAAGAAAATTATTAAAATCACTAAACAATTGATTCTACCATCTTAATTCTTAGATTATGTTCTTAGCTATTGAGTTAATTTTAAGTTTCAAGTGAATTTATATGTTTATATGCTTGAAAGTAAAAATCCAATTATTATTATAATAGATAATTAAATAGATTCATTAGAATTAGTTTTTCTATAAATGAATTATTTAAAGAAATAAATATTAATATATTTTCAGCCCCACATAAGTGATATATAGCTCATAGTTTAGGACTATGATAAAAAAAAAAGATTATAAATTCACTTTTAAAGATTTTTTCAAAACATGAAAAATGTAGAGAAAATATCTACAATGATTGTGACATTTTATGAGAACAATTATGCATGACCAATGAAAAATTCGTGATCATTTAAAAATTAGAACACATAATTCTAAGTATCATAGTAGTTTATTTTTCTATGTAAAAACACCACTTAGTACTATGTTTTGCATCAAAATTAAGCAAAAATATTAAACAATTTTATTAATCTTGAGGCTCTACACTAAAGTTCTAGGCATCCTCTAGAAATCATGTTATATTATCTACATCATATTTTTCATCTAACAAATGTGAAAACAATAGCAATGTTGAAGGTTGTTGGGAATATCTTGTATAGTGAAATGATTTGAAGTAATTTTTTTATCAGATTTATAAACTATTATATTATATGTATATGTTTTGCTAAGTTATTAGAAATAACATAAATTATATTTAATATATATATATATATATATATATATAAATTACAAAGTCATGTCACACTTTTAGTGAACTTATCAGCACAAGTGAATGTAAATATTTTAAAGATATTTCATAAATTTCTAATTATAATTTTATGGTTTTATGTACCACTTATCTTGCTTATAGGATACTTGAGGCATAAGTATTAGATAATGATATTTGTAGGTTCTATTACGCTTTTGAAATCACTCTAGATATTTGGTTGGTGATATACTCTCATAAAGACTTTCTCAAGAATTGTATTATAATTATTTTTATATTAAATAATAGATTGAGCTACTTTTGATTGTGACGTTTTTCTACTATAATTTTTTAATATGTATACTTGTGTTGTGGTATGATTCTGTTTAGTTTTTGTGTTCCTCCTTTATGTATTTATAAATATCTAAATTTTATACTGTTTTCTCCTCTAAGGTATAGGCTTCTCTTATAAATATAGAACCATACCAATAATATTAAATCAACTCAAAAATATCATATTATAATCCATGTGTTAAGAACCTATACATAAGTGAACCTCAAACTAGGAACCATTTAAGAAAAATAGACATTTGCAACACCACAAGAGGTACAATGCCCAAATACATTAAATTCTGAATTCTAATGCCCTTCTTTTCTCTTGATCCACTCAACTATTATTACATGAAGATGATGACACACATTTTTTTCTTAACAAATTTGCCACATCTTAACCAAATTTTTTCCTATGCCTTCCCTTATGGTTTCTTCTTCTAGAAGCATTCTCTAAAGTGTGCACCTTCTTGATAAAAAATAATTCTCTTATACCATATATCTGATAAAATAATAATAAATACAAATACACTTTGTTCATGTGCATGGAATAAGTAGTTATTGGTCATGTTGATTGCATTTTAGCTATCCTCTCCAATTAATATTGCATTACGTTTTAGGTGAACATTCAAAAATCATATTTTAATCCATGTCATCCTTTTAGAGAAATGAGTATTTTGCATGTACTCAAATTTACTATCAAAAAGAGAAACAATAGGTTTCATCTTGTTCATATAAATAACTACACTAAATGTGGTTAAATGCATAACCACTAGTGGTTTTATTACTATTAGTATATCTAGACCAATATGCATCAACAAAACCCTATATGTTTTAAGTTTTAGCTAAATTGGGTTCTCCTTGGTCAAAAATTGAATAATTTGAAGTTCCACATGGAGATATTTGAAGGGTGTTTCTATTGTAGTTCAGTGCTCTTTTTATAGATTTGATGTAAATCTAGTTAGAACTCCCATTTCTTAGGTAATATGTAGTCTTGTATAGATCATCATGGATATTAGGCTTCCAACAAAACTTACATATAGAACATGAATCATGTTTTTAATTTGAACAAGTTTCTTAATATATTGTTCCATTAATAAATTGTCCCCATAGAGATAAGAAAATGTATTGGTTTACTATCATGCTTCCTAAAAAATGAAAATAGATTAAAAATAGAAATTCCCTCTCTAGATGGAGATAGAGGAAATAATTAATCATTTATTCTTGAATTCTAATTTTTCATAAGTGTATTAATCTTCAATATGCAAATAGATTGGATTGTGTGGGGTTCTTCGCATGGACATTTTTGTTCACTTTAAGACTTGGTTGCAACTACACAAAACAATATTATTCCCAATGGTTTATGAGTGATGAGTCCATGAATGATAATATGGTATTAATGGAAATAAAGTAACAAGAGAATATTTAGTAAAAATATTGTAGCAATTGAGAAGGTGATCAAGCACATTGAAATGGGCATTAGTAAAATTAATTTTTTGCTAAAGAAAGTGCCTCTAATTCTAAAACAAATCTCTTCAGGCATTGAGATAAAAAGATGATGGAAAATAAATATTGCTGATAATTTTGAATGGCCACAAGAATAGTGATAAATCAAATGATGAAAATAGGGATAAAAGGGTAGATAGTTCTCCCGACCTAGTGGCAAAGTCAAAAAAAAAAATTATGGGGCTTGGAAGGGAAATATAAGGTCTTTAAGAAAGGGATGAATAATTTGAGATGATTATGGGAATATAGTTTGGTCCTTATCCAGGGAAATCCCTATGGTAACTAATAATGAAGCCAAAATGGAAACACAAACTCACGTTATGTGAACAAAGGAACACTAAAATAATGGAAAAATGAAGGGGCCTTTATAAATAATAGTTACCTATTATAATATACGAGAGTAACTAGCTAAAATTTCTAAGGGATAGTAGAACACATTAGTCTTGCATTGGATAATTTACACGACTTCTTGACTAGACATGTTTATTGAGAGGCTAACTTTGTTGTAAATATCTGTTGTTGTGGTTTTCATTGATGCCAAATTTTTTTATTCCAAATAGATGTTGGTCTGGAAGTCTATGATGCAGAGATATCTTGATGTATTGGTGTTGCAGTTATTCTATTTGTTGTTCTAGAATTGTTTGGGTCTGGAAATTGTTATTGAAGTTGTTTAGTGTTGTTATCTTCATTGGCTATATTTAGAATTATTGATATGTGAGTTTTGTGGTTTGAAAATATCTTTGTGTTCTCTAGATGTTTTAGTATATTTAATAGTTGGATGTGATATTATACATGTTAATCCTATTTTCTTGGTTCATATACGGTTTGTGGAAGGTAATTTGATGTGTTATGGGTCTCATCATAGCGTGTGGAGATCTAGATAAGAGTAATTTGCATTGGAGAATGTATTTTAGCCTATTTATTGTCTATTTGAAAATGATTATGGTTTTAGAATATTTTAGGTAACATTCCAATGTTTGTGGATTAATGGATTGGACTTAGGAAGATGTGTTTCGGTCCCCTCTTTCTCCTGGAGTGGATTAGCGTGTGTGTTTTTGGTCTAGAAGGTTTATTTTGCCTTTGGCTAACTTCGTTCAAGCCTTGATGATCTATCTTGTATATAAACAAATGATGTAAGGATGGCGATGTGTATGACAGATTGTGTAGTGTGGAGATAAATAGTGAAATTTAATGAAAAAAAAAGAGAAAGATTTATGTTTGAATGATATGCAAGTTGTTTGAGACTATGGTAGAAATTCGAGATAGTGTGTTAATAGATGAGGTCTGAATTGTGTTTGTCAATATTGGTCATTTGATGCAAAGTTCAAGAACATAATGATTATTAGGAGATCCTTCCTTTCAAATCAATTTGTTGTATGTTGCCCTATTATAGTTAGCATCCAGTTTGCAATCATTTATGTATCTTTCCCCAATAGATGTTAGCCTTGGCCAACAAGTCCAAAGTAGTGAGCTCTTTCATTGTAATTTGATTTACATAGTGGATATATTTTGTGAGAAAGTTCTTGAATTGTCGTTTTCCCCTGTTTTGGTTCTCTATGTACAAAATTTTGGTGTTGATGTGTGATCATGTGTTTCTATTTAATTTATTAAGTGTTGTGAGTTACTACATTAATTTTGATCTAGACGAATTCAATCTACCCTCAATGCTCCCTTGGGTTCAACAATTGGTCTTCGAGCAAGGTTCCTCTTGACTAAGCTTAACCTCTTGAGGTAGATCTAGTATGGTGCAATAATTGTATTTGAAAGCTCCAGTATTCGACATCACAAACTTTCCATACTGGAAGGAGAGAATGGAAGCATATTTAGAGGCTTTATAGAATGTAATATGGGACATTGTCCAAACTAGATATGCACCGCCACAAGGTGGTCCTCAGACTCCGGATGAGATAAAGCTACATGAGACTAATACGAAAGCTAGAGCTATAATTTTTTGTAGTTTGGAATTTGAAGGAGATTCAAAGACTAAAAAAGATAGGCTGATAAATCTAAAGCATAAGTATGAATATCTAAGAATTCTTGAAGATGAAGGTGTTGAGAACTATATACATAGAGTGATTCAAATTGCTAATGGTGTTAGAGCTTCTAGTGGACATTTGGAAGAATGTGATGTTGTTCAAATGATTTTGTTGACCCTGCTAAAATCCTACAAAGCAATGAGGTATTATATATAGGAAAGCAATGATTTAAGAAAGTATACCACTGATCAGTTTACCTATACCTTGTCAACTTTTGAGATTTCAAAAATGGAAGAAGAGAAAAGAAAGGTGGCATTTAATGTTTGAAGAAATGGGGATCCAGAATCTAGTAGAGACATGGATGAAGCTAAGGCAAACTTTGTAAGAAAATTGGAGTGAGGCACTAGATGATAAAAAGGTAAGTTACCTCCAAAATATTTTTCTTCTGGTAGAACTTGGCATTGTGCTTTTCATTGCTCTTACATAGAGGACTATAAGAGACCAGATGATGATGAAAAGAAAAATAAACCTAGAAGACGCAAATTTAATAAAAGAGCAAAAAAAGGCTTATGTTCAATAGAGGAACACTCATATGAAGATGAACTTGATGATCAATCAAATGAACATTCCTTGTTTCTGGCAACTAAATAAAACAAGAATGCATCAGAGAAACTAGAATAAGAGAAAACAATCAACACTACATTGTATGTAAAAGTAGAACCAAATACATGGATCATTGATTCTAGATGTTCTAACTATATGATTAGTGATAAAGATAGGTTTCTTAATCTCAAGAGATATGATGATGGATTAGTGAAATTTACCAAAGAAGATGGTGCAACTATTCAAGGTATTGAAATTATTTCTATTGATGGTAAGCATAAAATTGATGGTGTTTATTATGCTGAAGGATTAAGACATAGTCTGTTAAGTGTTAGTTAGATGTGTGGAAAAGGCTATGAAGGTTTTTTCAGTAGTGTTGGATGTGTGATTAGAAAAGAAAAGTCTGGTAAAAGAGTTGTAGAATGGGCTAGAACAAATGGAAATGTATATACTACATCAAGGATAAAAAAGAAAGCAAATGTTTTCTAACATAGAGTAATCAATGTAGGTTATGGCACAAATGGATGGGGCATGTCAATTTTGATTATCATATGATTAATAATTCTCAATATGAATCAATTAGAGACTTACCTAGACTTGTGAAGCCTATTGATAGAGTTTGTGAAGAATGGAATCCAATTGAACCTAACACTGAAACTGAGATTGAGATTGTTCCAACAATTCTAGAGAACACAAGTGATCTGAAAGAGAACAAGGAGAAGGAAACAAATGAAGAAGAAGAAGATGAAGACACAACAAGAACTCTAGCTAATTATGTTCAGAAGCATCACTCATAGAATTAAATAATTGGAGATAATGCAAAAGGTGTTTAGACAAGAAGGAAAATTGTAGAGGCACAAGAACAAGATAACTACTATTTTCTATCGATGATTGATGTGAAGACTTATGAGGAAGCAAATAAAGATGAAATTTGGGTAAAAGAACTGGAAGAAGAACTAAACTAGATAGAAAAGAACAAAAATTGGGAGCTGGTACCTAGACTGGTGGAGAAGAATGTGATAGGTACTAAATGGGCATTCAAGAACAACCTAAATGAGAAATGACCAATTACAAGAAATAAAGCAAGACTAGTATGTAAAGGTTATTTACAAGTGAAAGGCATGCATTTAGAAGAAACTTTTCCTCCAGTACCAAGGATGGGAGCTATACATATGTTTCTTGCATTTTCTGCCTACAAGAACTTTAAATTTTATCAGATGGATATCAAGTTAACATTTTTGAATGGAGACCTAGAAGAAGAAGTATATATTGACTAATCGGATAGGTTCGCACTATCAAAAGATCTGGATATGGTGTGCAAACTAAAGAAAGCATTGTATGGGTTGAAATAGGCACCCATGGCCTAGTATGCATGATTAGACAAGTATTTGCTATGATATTATCTAAATTGACCCTTGTAAACCTCCAAAAAGGGTTTGATGAATAAATCATTATAGAATGTGAGCAAAAAGAGATTTAGCACAATATGAGTGCTTTGATATAATATCTAACAATAGTTTACAATGTGGAAGATTGTAATTTATATTTATTAGATAATAAAAGAAAAGTGGGTAGTTTATTCTCTATGAATGTAGCCCATATTGGGTGAAGTTCAAATTTTTTATTAAAGGATAAATCAATTTTTGAAGAGCTTCTAAAACATTTTACAAAGAATTTCCCACAAACAATAAGCAATGAAACAAAACAAACACAATGCTAAAAAGTAGGCCAATAGAATTTGTCCACAAGGACTGATTGAAAAATAAAAAATAAAAACTGATGAGAAGAAAAGAATTCCAAAAATACTACCATTAGCCATACAAGAAAAATCCATATTTTGCAAACCAATAACCAAACAAGCTCAAGAACAAACTATACTACTCTTAGAGCCCTCCAACCACCATGTGAACCCTTGACCATAGAAAACCATTTAATAGGCAACTATTAAATAAAGGTTGTCATAGGAAACAATCTAATAAAGGTTGAAATGTGCATCATAACCATTTGAGTAAAATGTGTTTGGAGAACTTCATAGGTAGTTTGGTCTAGGAGCTATTGGAATGTTGGGAATAGCCTAATATATTTAAAAGAATATAGGTGAAGTAATGTTGTACGCAATCAAGCGTTACAAAATTATGATTCATTCGACTACCTACATGGTTTCTACCAAATATCCAAATATTTAGGATCTGATGGAAAACTATAAATTTCACAAATCCATCTATCTACTAAAAAGTGGTTTGATCAAATATGACTTAAAAATTTCTAAACTTTGAGAGAAACAACTTGATGTTTTTGGTAAAGGGAAAAGTGGGTTTTGAAGGGACCTAAAACCTCGTACAAATAAATTTTTCAAGAATCCAAAATGAATAGAGAAGAATGTTGCACAAAGATATTACGAGAATTAAGAGCAGAAAACCATTAGCCAATCAATAAAATATAAATGTTAAAGAGCTAGCTGATCCAACAAAAGATCAAAGCCATCCAAAGAGACCATGTAGAGACTTATAATCAAATGGTTTTGTAAGGTACCCATAACCTTATAATGGGTTTTGAGAAGGCTCCCATAACCTTGAAGTGCAATCAAGAAAATATCTCAATACCAACCTTATCCTCCACCTCAATAGGAAAGAAATGGAGATAAATAGAAAGAAGGGTGGTTAAAAACCCCTTACAACCAATCAATAGTTGATCAAGGAAACCCCTAAGAGCAACAACAAAATCCTAGCAACACCTTCCATCTCCTCTAGACATGACAATCCCCACTTTCATATGAGATAAATCCACCTCTATAGGAGAATCTATAGAAGCCCAAAGATGTAGAACTAACAAAGAAACCTAGAACATCAAATCATTTCCCACCTCTATAAGAGAAACTTTCCCTAATTCAAGATAAATGGTAGTTAAAACTCCCTTATAGTTTCTCCAACTCATAGCAAAGAAGCTATAAATAAAGACAACCCACCAAAGGAATGGGGTTAAGAGATATGCTATACTCAAGCAAAAATCCACCTCAATAGGAGTCATGAGAGTAAAAAATAAAACATATGAAAACAAAAGTCCTTAACATAAAAAAATCACTAGCGACTGGCCTAATATTCTTAGAGACCATAAAAGCATAAATAATCATGAAGTCAACAAAAACCCCACCGATAGTAAAATACTAAGCATAGCATAGTGGTAAGCAACATCTTGCCAAAAAAATTAGAAACACAAATAACATAATCAAGTATAGAAAGAAATAAGTAAAAGAACATCATACCCATCATGCCCACACTCCCAAACCAAGGATATCTACCCAAGACTAACAATGAAAGAAACAAGCATAACACATAGGACTTTGAAGAAGGCTAGGAGAATGGTGCAATCACTACACACCACAATCAACCTCATTCCCAAATCCAAGGAGGACCTAATGCCAAAATCTAATGTAGGAACAACACCATCCCTAGCGATAGAAATTAAAGCCATAGCCCTAGGAACAATGACCTTTATATCCCAAAGAAAAGAAAAACCATGCACAACACCTATCCAGAAGATATAAACCCTTGTTGCAAAGAAGATCTGAAACACTCAAAACTAGGAAAAGAACACGAAGGCTAGCCAAAATCCATAAGTCGATAGGGAAGAAACCCACGAAAAAATGAAAGAAACACACGAGAACAAGGGAAATCTCTAACAAAACACCAAACAACAACAAGAGAAGCTATGTTCACCCCAACAATCACCAAGTCTACATCTTCTATCAAAACACAAACCAGAGTAGAACCCCTAGCCCAATCTACCCCACTCCCATAATCCTACTAGGGTATACAAAACCCCGAAAAAAGCTACCGCACCAAACAAAGACACGAGAAAATGATAGCCCCGCCTCTCTCATCTCCTCTCATTTCAAGTTCTAATTTATCATAGCAACTTGATGTTACTATTTTAGAATAAATGAAAAAAGGGAAAAGAACAATAAAATTTTTAATATATATAATATACAATAGGGGAGAGGGTTCTATAGTGGAGCAGGGTTCAATAGTGTGGATGGTAGTTGGGCACAATTTGTTCTATAGTAGACCATAAAAAGTGTCATGTCAATGCTTATCTCCAAAATGATTCTACTAAATTTAAAAAGGCAACAAATGATATGATGCCACATCAGCACACCAATAAACATGACTTAGGGCACAATTATGGGTCTTACTTCTTTTTGGGACCATTTAGGACACCTTGGTAAAAAAGGCATGTGATATGACATCATATTTGATGTTGTGGACTTGAAAACAATTGTTTTTTTAGGAGATTTGACAAATAAACAACTGTGCAAAACTAAAAAGTTATTTGAAATATCTAAGACAGATTTTAAGAAACAGAAAACTAAGATGTTCTACTATAAATGAATTAAAAAAAATAAACTTGTAAAGTGTAATGTGAGATATGTAGTCAAGTATTGTATTCAAATTCTTTTGAAAACGAAAACGACATACTTCGTTACAACTTCCCTGACATTTATAAATGCGAAACAAATGACTGAATACTGACTATGTAAACTCTTACATAATGTTCAACTTGCACACTAAATGGGTTTCTAGTCCATAAAAACGTGCATTGAAGAAAGATTAGTTTCAATGCAGCGGGTGAAGGAATTGAAAAATATCAGAAACACCTCGTTCTGGTCATCTCACGTTATGTTGAATACTTTTTCTCTCCATTAAAAAACATTCTGTTGAAAGTCATGGATGCTACGTTACATCCAGCCGCATTACTATCTATCTAGATTCATTATTTATGTTAGAATGATTCAGAAACGGTTTACCTAGCTCTGGTCATCTCACGTGCTGCCAAGATGTTGAATAATTCTTTTCCCATTCAGAACATTCTGTTGAGAGTCATGTATACCTATTCACAAGCAAATAAAAGTCTGTAATTTATTGATATTTCATTGCCGGCTGGCTGTATGGTCGTCTATAATATCTTATAAAACTATTCAAAACTTATCTGGTTTTCGGTCATTGTACTTGGTACAAATTATTTGCAATGTATACTTGGAAAGTAACAATTTGACAAACGGTGAGGAATAGGTTTTTGTTTTATTTCATTAACTTTCAAAATCAAGGGTTCAGACTCATACAAAAGTGTGCAAGACTGGGACATCTACGATTGTGGGATCATTTTCTACGCATTTTTTCGACCTTATTTTTCTGTCATGTTTCTCCGAAACGAACTCCATTCACAGTTTTTGCCGCTATCTTCATGCAGGGCTACGGTTTTCCTGATGGTGAAGGCTCAAATATTATTTCTTATATATCTTATTGCGTTGATGAAACGCCCTCCAGGTCTACAATGTGTTCAGTAGGGGTTTGAAATTTGATGGCCACTTCACCAACAAAGTGTTTTAACCGTGACACTACATGTCTGAAGACAGAAATTTTATTTTTATTATTACCATTGCATATCTATATTAAATTCAAACTTTGTTTGTATTATAAGTCTGTTATGTAAAAGCCTTACAGGAAAAGCATTAAAATAAGGGATTTTTAAAAGTTGTATTTTCCGTTCCATGTGGTCTCATAATAATTTTGGAAAAGGATTTATGAATATTTTCTAATATAGTATTTGAAAATTAAATATATAATATATATAATTTTTTTTGATAAAAGTGGATAGAACCACTGAACTATATTAATTTTTAAAAGTTTTTTACAGTGTTTCGTTCAAAAAGCACTGAAGGGAAAGAACCAGTAAGAAAACCCTTTAGTATTGCTTAAGTAAAACAAGCCTATTCTACCCAATACCAAATGTCCATTGGCATAGTACATCAAAAAACCCATCCCAATTACATAAGCCACATTAGATATAAAGGAAGCCACCAACATAAGCATATATAAGGAAGATTAAAGTATGATCACTGAAGGATGCATATCAATTGCTGCTAAAAAACACCAGTCATAACCACCCCTGTCTATGAAACACAATTCTCCAAACCATTGGTTAGAATGATACCACATCGCAGAAAGGAAACCATAATCAGAGACCCTTTCAAAATAAACATTGTGATCAAGCATAGCAGAACCCATACCAAAGAAAAGCCACACCAAATAAGGAGGTTGATGAAGAATACAACTATGCCCTTCTTTACTTCAAATATTCTGAAACCAAGGAAGGGATCTCATCCACACTTATCTCCCACATATTAGCATCATTGTCAATGGCTAAGTTAGCTAGGAAATCTACAATCTTATTCACTTCCCTATAACAGTAGGAAATCAAGAAGGAATAAAAAAAAATCAAATTTTTGCAAAATATGATCAAGTATATATTATAATTGCCAACGTTTTGACTTCTTTTTCATGACACTTTGAATAATAACCATAGAATCACCCTCAATTATCAAGTCCTTAATTCCCAAAGATATAGCCATATCCAAACCAAAGGACAAAGCAAAGAATTTTGCATAATTGTTAGACTTGAAACCAATCGCATGACAACGAGCCTGAATAAATCTTACCTTATGATCATAAATTACCACACTTGCCCCTGCCAGGCCAGGGTTCCCATGAGAAGCACCATCAAAATTCAATTTAAAGTGCCCTTGCAGAGGAGGCTTCCAGCAAGCAAAATTTCTCCTACTTATAGCATTAGTCTTATTTAAAATAGATCCATGAGAAGGTAAGAATGATAACATTCTCCAAACTCGAGTTACCCTACCATCTCAATGAGAAAAAGAGGTAAGGGTTTCCAAATTCTTATTGATAAAAGACAAAGCAACTTCAGAGATGGAAGATTCAATCCTCAATAAAACCTCAGCCAAGGAAGAACTTGTTTGTTTAAAAATCATATTATTACGCTCTAACCAAATATTCCAAATCACAATAGATGGAGAAATAATCCAAAGACATGCATAGCAAGATGAGGCAAACAAGAGAGGCCAAGCTCTAAAGTGGGAAAGGAGATCCTTACCAATAACAAAGGATAGATTGAGCTTTTCAAACAACCACTGCCAGCAGGCATAAGCAAAATCACAGTGAAGAAACAAGTGTGGAGAGGACTCTAAATTTTTATTACAAAAGACACAAGAAAATACTGCAGTAATACCCAACCTGTCCAACCTCATCCCTGTAAGGACCCTATCCTGCACTACTAACCAAGCAAAAGCACCATCCTTTGGGAGGCAAGTCATATGCCAAAACAACTTGTATGGCCAAGTAGATAAATCTTTAGCAACCAAGAGAGAATTATAGCCATCCTTAATTGTGTACTTACCAGAGACATTCCTTGTCAAGATAAGTTCATTGTCAGCATTAGAAAGAATTATTACTCTCTCCCCCAACATCTTTCAATATTCCAATTTCATATTTTGATCAATATCTTAAAAATCAATTGATTTCCATGTTGCCACCTTAAGATTCCCACTATACTCAATTTCAAAATAATCAGCCACCAAGACACCCCAAAGGGAAGAAAGAGTGGAAATTAAAGGAGACCAATCCCTCGAGTTCACCAGAGGGGGATGTCCATTCCAAACTTCCCCCCAAAACTTGACCTTTCTACCATTATGAACAATCCATGAGAGATGAGGCAAAATCACTGATCTACATTTACATAGAAAATTCCAAATAGCTTAACCAGATGGTAAATTAGAAACTTGAAAAACATACTCTCTTGGTCCATTATTTAAATATTTAGCAAACATAATCTGTGCCCAAAAGGAGAATGGTCTCTCATACAATTTCCAAACCAACTTAGCACCTAAGGCTAAATTTTGACTTTTTAGACTCCTAATGCCTATGCCCCCAAGTTGTTTAGGCAAACAAACTTTATCCCATGCTACTAGAGGGAGATTCTTCTTACCATCTTTATTATTACTCTAAAGGAAGGACCTAAGAGTATCTTGCAAACTAATAAGAGCTGCTTTCGGAGGCTGCAAAACAAACATGAGATAAATAGGAACAACATTTAGGACAAACTTAATAAGAACAATCTTACCGGCCAAAGATAACCATCTATGATTCTAGGATAGGATCCTTTTAGAGATAACTGAAATGATCTTATCCAAAAACTCAATTCTATCATGCCTAATGAAGAAAAGTATACCAAGATAAGAACAAGGAAGATCTCCAAATGCAAATCCCCAAAAAATCTTCAATCTATCTTGAACCAATTGTGAAGCATGAAGGAAAAAAATCTTTGACTTATCAACATTGGCTCTCTGACTAGAAAAGGATGCATAAGTTTGTATTATCCCCTTTATCACTCTTGCCTCACCCAAAGAGGCCTGACCAAATAATAAGGTATCATCTACAAACAAGCAATGTGAAATTCTTTGTGGAACATTCTGAATCCTAATTCCCTTCCAAAGCCCTCCCAACTTAGCGGCTCTTATAGCCCAACTAAATGTTTCAGCTAGAAGAATGAACAAGAAAGGATACAGGTGATCCCCCTGCCTCAAACCCCTAGAAGAGGAGAAAAAACAACAAGGGGAGCCATTAATTAGAACCGAGAATCTTGCAGAAGAAATAAAAGCACGAATCCATTTGACCCATGCCTTGGAAAAGCCCAATTTAAGTAGAACAACACACAATGCCCCTCATTCTTCTCTATCATATGCTTTCATCATATCTAATTTGAGGATCATGGTCGGGATTCTCTGAGTAGAAATAGAATGCAGAACCTCATGCACCACTATAGCTCCCTCTATCGTCTCCCTTCCCAGAACAAAACCACCTTGTTCTAAAGAAATGATCCTAGGTAGAATTTTAGCCAACCTTAAAGAAATAGCCTTGGTAAAAATCTTGTATAAAGTATTACATAAAGCAATAGGGCAAAAATCAGCAAATGTATTGGTAAACTATTTTTTAGGAATAATAGAAATCATTGTAGTATTAAGCTCTTTCAAAATAGACCTATTCCTTCTAGCTTCCTCGAGGGCCAATAAAACATCATTTCCCAAAAAATCCCAGCATTTCTGAAAAAATAAAAGAGTAAAGCCATCCGGTCCCGGAGCCTTATCAGGGTTCATTGCAAAAACAATATTTTTAACTTCATCCAAAGAAAAAGGAGACATCAACATTTTATTATCTTTCGAAGATACCAAAGAAGGAATATAAGAAAAAATGTTATTATGAAGACCTCCATGCTCTGAAGACAATAGTGACTTAAAAAACCTAACTGCCTCTAAAGCAATATCCTCTTGTTCTGTTAAAAGTCTGCCATTTGGACACTCAATACAAGATATCCTATTTCTACTTTTCTTATTTTTGTTGAAGAGTGATTTTTTTTTGTATTTCAATCACCATCTGAAAGCCATATCTCCCTCGATTTCTATCTCCAATAGATTTCTTCTTTGGAAAAAACTTCTTCAAGCTCTACTTTTAGCAATTTTAGTTCTTCAAAAACAAGAGGCACTATACCATGTTGAATCACATGTGAATTAAGACATTCAATCATATCTTGAATCCTCTGTTTTTCTTGAAATATGTTCTTAAAATCCAAGATATTCCATTCTCTAATATTAAATTTCAAAAACCTCAACTTCTTAGCAATTTGAAACATTTGGGATCCAGAGCATTAAGGAGTAGAACTCCACCATTTTTTGAGCAAAGGCAAAAAGGAAGAATCTCTAAACCACATAGTTTTAAATTTAAAAGGTGACTTAAAAGGAGCTTTATCTTCAAGAATTGATAGGGAAATTAGAAAATGATCCGACCTCGAAACTGGAAGAATAGAGGAAAAAAATTCAAACTCTGAATCAGTCTAGAAATCTGATAACAAAAACTGGTCTAACCTTTCCGCAATCTGAGAAAAATCTCTTCGCATATTTGTCCATGTGAAAATCCCATTCTAAAACTGACAATCAAAAAGACCCATGTCCTTAATGAAAATCCCAAAGTCTTCCATAATTTTTTTATTAAGAAGAATACCTCCTTTCTTTTCTCCCAAGTCAGTGATAGCATTAAAATCCCCCCCCAAAGATTATAAAGGGACCATGCCTTAAAGGGGAAGAAATCCTCTTAAATTCTCCCCATAATTTAGTCTTCCTTTGAATACTAGAAGGAGCATAAATATTAAAAAGCCAAAACTTAACCTTCGAAAGATTTCTTTTAACTAAGGCCAACATCTAGTTTATAGTAGAAGAAACTAGCTCAAACTCAATGTTATAGTTATTCCCAAGCAATGCTAAACCCCCTTACGCACCATAGGCTGGAGAGGAGAGAAATTCCCACTTTCTCCAAGAAGAAAAAACCAAATCAGCAACCTCCTTTGACAATTTTGTCTCTTGCAACATGAAAATATCACACTTTACTAAGTCCATCTAGGAATTAATTAAGCACCTCTTGTTAGGGGCATTTAAGCCCCTAACGTTCCAAGATATAATTCTCATTGCTCTCAAGGGGAGACTGAGGCTCCCCTCTTTCCTTTAGAAGGAGAAGACTTTCCCTCTCCAAAACTTCTTTGAATATTATGCTTCACAACACCCAACCTAGTAACAGGAGGACTGATAATAGACCTCTTACTCCTCTTACCCTTAGGAGTACCACTTCCTTTCATAGCATCACCAAGAGAAATTGAATAATTCCCTTTCCCAACACTAGGAGAAAGAGACAAAGTCTATTGAATCCCAACATCAATTTCCAATTGAGTCTTTCGATTCTTTGGAGACCTACCCCTACTAGGAGAAACCACAGATGAAGCCCTACTTAGAGTAGTTTGAACAATTGGTAAACTCTTACTTGACTTAGGAGAAGTCATGGCTAAATTATATATGATGTCCACTTTTGATGAGGCCAGAACCTCAAAAGGGTTAGCAAATGTAGAAATAGGAAGGGTTGATTTAATTCCCCCCAAGTCATTCTCAATGGAACAAATAACCCTATTCATAATGTCCTCATCCATCTGATGCTCATGATCTTTAAAAAGATCATGTACTTGGTGAATCGGATTTTCATCTGGCACAATAACAAGAATGTCCGCTAACTGAATATTTTTTTCTAGGGTGGCGTTATTATCCACATCCACATCAACATGCTGCGAAGAATTAGACACCAATTCTTTGACTTGTTGAGTGAGGATAACATCATCAGGAAACCCTAGAGAAGAAACCCCAACATTAGACTCTGAAACAAGCCCATCATTCTTTGCAAAAGTCTAACCAATCCCCTGACAACCTTCTAAGTATTCTTTTGACTTCACATGATAGACAGGATTCCCACCACCATCAATTTAGTGACTTATCCAAACAATTTGAGGTAGAGATATTTGGAAGCAGATCATCCACCTTGTTCTCCTGCGAAACCACAATATTCTGGTGAGCTACTATCTTATCCTTACTTGTAAATAACCCTACAGAATCTGGATCGTGAGACACAGCATAAACCTCTCACTTTCCAACATCCCTCATAGCCTGGTTAACCTCAAAAGTAGCAGGAGGTTTCCTAGTGGAACCATTAACTAATAGTTTATCTAGAAATGGATTATCGTTACTACCCAAGCAATGTTCTGCCTTATCCAGAACAAAGGATTTTGAAAAATCCATAAGCAAAGGAGCATTCAATTGCAAGGAAGTTTTACTAAAGTCTTTCTCCAACTTATTAATTGGTTGTTTCCAGATACCCTCATGAGATTTAATGATATACATCCAAGGGAAAACATTATTAGGGTTAGTCAGGACACATATTTTTACCAGAACGTCCCCCCACACAAAATCAAATCTTGATGATAAGAAAGAACCACAAGTATTTTGTTCCAAAACCTCTGGGTCCATAAATTCAAATGGTAATTTGGGCAAGCCAAACCAGAAAGGAACTAATTTAAAGCTTGACCAAGCAGGGACATAAAATGGTTTCCAAGCCAAAACAAACACTAAATTTTTACCAAACCAGTAACGTGAAGATTTTAAAACTTCATTCATAACAAAAGAAGAGTTGAAAACAATAATAAATGAATTTGCAAAGAGTAATTGAAAATAATGCATATCAGACCACTTTTTCTGCAATTTATGATAAAATTTAGATAAACTAGTTGCATCCCCCCATATTTCCCCAAAAATAGCATGTGTATGCAAACAACGAGCTTTTGAACAAATCCACAACAAAATCAAATAAATCAAAGCATGGAATAGGAGCCCATACCTGCAAAGATCCACCACCTAAATTAGAGCTAGTTTGATTTTCACTTACCTTATCATCTTTTCCTAATGTCAAAGATTCCCTTACCTTATCCCCCCTTTGATGTGACGAAGATAACTCAAGCAAGTTACTGTTAGACTGTTTGTCCATCATCTTTTCACCAACGTTCAGCCGAGAAACCCTTATTGCCTCATTTACAAATGAAAACTTCACAACTTTCGCATAAGACGGTTTTCCTCCCAGCTCTGTATATCGTTACCTGGAAGCCCCTTTAAATGATTTGGGATAAAAAATTTCCACGGGCCCTGACCAAAATGCCTATGATCCAAAAATCGTTGATGCCCTTCACCAGATCTGTCCATACTCTGCCAATTTCTACTGCTTGGACCTCTAAAAAAACCCCGAAAATACTTGGAGACTGGTCTGAAATTTCATAAGTCTGCCCTCAACCAATTCTGCACTGCCATATCTACCCATTTGCCCTTCATGAAGACCAGTTGTGGGACATGCAGTGGATCATCCTAGCCCACATCAGCCCATGCGCCAATAACCCTAGTTTCGCCCATACCGAGCAAGAAATTGTAGAGCACTTTTAATTATTACACGATCTCCTGTCTCGATCAACTCCAGGCGGCTGAAAAATCTGAAAGATCTAATATTAATTTATATTGTCAATGAGATTCTATTTGCAGAGATTTGTGAAAGCATTGTACAAATTTCTTTGGATTATGTCGATTCGGTCCCTCGTGATTTTTTCCAAACAAAAATTTATTATTTCATAATTTTTAAGAAATGGGGAAAATAAGGTATGAGAGCACCAAATTGTGACCAATCAAACCCTTGGCACTATGTGGGGGCATTATAGATTGGCTGCCAAACAAATAAACAACTACACTCAAATACTTGGCCCGATGCTAAAAGGGTCAATGAGTCCACAGACCTGGATTGCGTTGATGGGTAGGAATACCAAAACTTCAAATGCCACAGGAATTCGTTTAAATATATAATATTTATTATTTAGTTATATTAATATTTATTTATGAAATATTTAATATAATTATATCTAAAAATAGAATATGATAAAATTAATTTTTCATTAAATATATATATATGTAGTTATTTATATGTTTATTTTATATCTAAAATATTGTTATATTTAAATTTAATAATTTACATAAATAAATATAATATAATATTTAATTAATTTGTATAATATATTAATATTCTTCATATTTTTACATAATTATTTATTTGAATTTAAAATAGTTATAAATCTATGTTAAACTAATAAATGGAAAATCCAAAGATCCACTTCAATTTTTTAGGTTAAACTTACATAATTGTTAAATTTCTTATCAAGAAGAAAAGATACTTTATGAATAAACTCCTTAGTCATTGAAAATTTTGAAAAAACATTCTTTGATGATAGTCTAAAGTAAAAAAAAAACACAAGATTTTTTTTTATTGTTCTAGCTATGTGATCTCTCTCTCTCTAAGTCTCTCTCTAGTACTTGTATCCATCACATCTTTTATTTATCTTTATCTTTCCATCTCTCCCTATCCCTCTCTCTCTCTCTATATATATATATATATTTAATTCTCTCTCTCTCTCTCTCTCTCTCTTCTGTATATGCCACTTCTTATATCTCTATCCCTCCATCTCTCACTATGTATATCTCCATCTACCTACATCTTTCTTTGTAACATGAGTTTGTAGGTATTAAATGTTACTACTTATCAAATTGCCATTAGTTTCATATCCAAAGTCATACTATATTCTAGTCGGTTAGTATTATCAAATCATGCAGTCGGTACACATAGAGAAGTTGGTATGAACAGTCTAGTCGGTTACTGAAGAAAGCAGTCACAGAACACAGTATTCACCGAGCTATTTACTGAGTAAAGGTTCATGGCTGCCGAGTGGTAAAGTTAACTCACTGAGTGAAACGTCTTACTAGATACATTAAACCTAGACATGCACATGAAAACGTGTTACAAGATCGAGGCACATCTAACCATTTTTTGCATTGGAAATTGCACTAGGAGATTGTGCATGATTACAAGATCAATCTAACCTATGAGATATTTTGTTTAATTGAAGAATCTTTTTGTAAGATCGAAGCAATGAATCATATCACCGCTATAAGAGATCTATATATATAGCATGATTCTAGGGTTAGACATAAGACATGATATGATGTGATAAGAGATGCAATGAGATAGCAGTGTGTATATATGAAGGAAGACTGTTACAGAGACACAGAGAGGTCACCGAGAAGGTTATCAGTGAACAGTCGAAGAACAGAGTAAATAGAAGGGTTTACTGAGGTTCATTATGGGTTACCGAGGTATGCTACAAGCTAGGTAATCTTATTCAGAGCACATAGAATCTGCTTTAACATTTCAGATGTAAAGTTGCAGATATTTATAATGATTATATTGTAATATTTTGAAGTTGTAAGAGAAACCTTTAATAGGGTAAAAGACTCTAACCAAGTCTATAAATTGTAAATCCTTTAACCAGGTGCTACACTTATATAGTGTTGTACAAATCCTTTAGTAAGGTAGATCTAATTGATCTTAATACTCCTAACAGGGTAAGCTATCAGAAATAGCTAAATATAGCTCTAACTGAGCATTCTTTATTATTGCAGTAGTGAAGTTGTGGGTGCCATCCCCACCGCAGTTTTTCTCTCTAACCAAGAGTTTCTGCATGACCAAAATATATATGTTATGGAGTGAATCATGTATGATTGTTATCTATTGATTATAGTTTTATTTTATGTTATTGCACTATTCTGTTTATGCATAACAGTAAGGTTATTACAAAGGAAAAGTTTTCGAGTACTAATTCACCCCTCCCCTCTTAGTACATTAGCTTTCTATATTGGGCCTAACTGTAATAACCCATCAAAATTGATTCAACAAAAATTTGAGTATTATTTTTTTTTTTTTCCCTTTATTATGTTTTATTCAATTGCATACTCTGGGCATCCATCCAATTAGGATTAGGCATTCATCCATTCGGGATGAGCTTCTAACCATACGGGTTAGGCAATTGTCCATACGGGATGTAAATTCCATCTTTCCAATACGGGATAGGCATCTACCCATACGGGGTAGGCATCCATCCAAACGGGATAGGAGATGCTCTGGCCAGAGACTTAGACTCATCGGGACCATTCGGGTCCTGAGCCACTCACTAAGAACTACATTCTTCTAACAAGAATGCACCGAGGTCACCGTCCTTAGGAGTAATTTAAAAATAACACAAGCTTGAATTCCGCCTCGGAATTTGGCTTAAAGCCTCGGGAAGTCAAGCGAATCCATACGGGATTCCTTCCGAGTATGCATTGAATTAAATTGATTATCTTATTTTTCATTTAGGATTTTTCATTTAGGATTATCTTATTTTTCATTTAGGATTCTTACTCCGTCCCAAGACTGCCTACATACCCGCTTCGGCACGGGATCAAGGCGTAAAGTATGTAGTTCTATTTTCTAATCTATGGTTTGATGTAAACTGATTTTTGTGGGTACACAACCCTTTCTAGGGTCAGTGTCCCAGACAGTTTCTCTGCGGTTGCTACCCACGATGGTAGCACTTAAGCGAAGGCTCAAGATGGCCTATTGCTTGTGACCTAAAAGAAAATAACTAGATCCTAATACTTATCATGAACGTCACCCAATTGCAAAACGCCAATATCCCTTCGAGATGAATTAAATAAATAAGGAAAGTAAATTTCATGAGGGTATTTAACTTGACCATCCTAAAAAGGGGGTTTACTATGGTGTATCTCAACGGATGTGAAATGCATTTAAAACTTATCTTATTAAATTATCGGTCCAAGAGGGATTACCCGCCCCTTGGATTTTTAACCTCCAAATGTCCCTTATTACTCCCCGACGATTTATAGGGACGATGCCACAGACGTCGTTAATGCAGCTTTATTAGGCATTAAGTGCAGTAGTTCAACACGACGGCATTACCCGTAAGCGTGACCCAGAGGCACCATATATACCGAACGCTGCTAGTTTTGGTTTTCCAACTTCCTTTGTTTAGTTTTCTAACTACGAATAACAAAATGAAAGCGTAATTAATTGAAGTAACTACTTGAAGTGTAATTTGCATAACAAATGAAACTTGCATAATAGTAATTGCATGAAAGATATAATTATTCTATAAATAATTCGCATGCTATGAATCCAAAATAACGATTAAATTTAAGCAATTGTATTAAAGACCAATCAAGTATCCCAACGATTCTTAATGGGTTGAGTAACTTAATTTTAAAAGAATATAGTCTATGATTTTAAAACTTACTAAGGCAATTTAATTATGAGCTTGCTACATATTAGCCCAATTTTTCTAAGTCGATATACAATATCTTATAGCTTACACAAAAAAAGAATTCATTATTCTTAAATGCCATTTCTATCAACTAAAATAAATAAAAAAAATTTTTAATTAAATAACAAGGGATATTAATTTACATATATAAAAAAATTTCCAATTTAAAATGTCAATTTACAAATTTAAAAAGGGAAGAGAAAACTTTTAAATTAAACACATATATTACTTGGTAGTGATAGGGTGCGGGGTGGGGACCATGGGTCCCATCACCCCTGCGGCCCTGCATGCGCAGGTCCGCAGAGGTGAGGGGACCCACGGGCCCCCTGTACTCTGCGACGGTTACTACGTAACCGTCCATGCACCTTTACCGACGTCCAATTAATGCGAAAACGCCATGCGTTACGGGGTGTTGGGAGATTTTTCTAACGTTCGATATGATTTCTTTCTTTTTGGTTATTTATATATATATATATATATATATATATATATATATATATATGTGTGTGTGTGTGTGTGTGTGTGTGTATAAATATATATATGTTATAATATTATTATTATCATTTTTCTTATACAGGAGTATTATAATTTTTTATTTTTTTTTTAAATTATTTAAGATTACTCAAAGCAGGGTAATAATAGGTAATTAACAATGTTGCAGATTAATTTCAGGGACAAAATGAAGCAGTAACCAGAGGGATTTTTCCATTTCTTTTGTTTTCTACACAGGGAGATTCATTCACAGATAAAGAGATAGTTTATTTCTTTTTCATTCCTTTTGTTTTTCACACAGGGAAATTCTTTCACAGAGAAAGGAATAGTTTATATCTTTTTCTTTCATTTCTTTTGTTTCCTACACAGGGAAATTCATTCACAGATAAAGAAGTAAATTTGTTTGTACACACAGGGAGATCTGTTCACAAAGAAGGGAGATGATTTATTTATACACACAGGGAGATTTGATTTTTATCAAAAATAAACTGAAAACAATGAATCTAATTTTCATCAAGTGACTCTATTCTCCTAAACCATTTAATCTACTCCTTTCAAAACTGAAACTAATTTCTTATTAAGAATTTAAATAATGAATCCCATTTTCTACAAAATCTGAAACTAATTTCTTATCAAGAATTTAAACAATGAATCTCATTCTCTACAAAATCTGAAACTAATTTCCTATCAAGAATTTAAATAATGAATCCCATTTTCTACAAAATCTGAAACTAATTTCTTATCAAGAATTTAAACAATGAATCTCATTCTCTACAAAATCTGAAACTAATTTCCTATCAAGAATTTAAATAATGAATCCCATTTTCTACAAAATCTGAAACTAATTTCTTATCAAGAATTTAAACAATGAATCTCATTCTCTACAAAATCTGAAACTAATTTCTTATCAAGAATTTAAACAATGAATCAAACAATTTAATCTACTTTTTATCAAACATTTTAATCTAATTCTTATCAAAATCTGAAAACTAATTTCACAAATGAATTTCATTTTCATAAAATAATTTAATCTAATCTAATCTACAACAAGAATAAGATGCACAAAACTAAGCTTGAAGGAACCTGGGTGCTTGCAAAATGGTGTAGAGTCTTCCTTGATCCTCCAAATTGAAGAGAAATCCTCCCAACAAAATCTTGGCTGCCAATGAAAATGGACTACAAAGGAGAATTCAACTTGCAGAATTTCTTATGGAATAGCCAACACTCATTTTGAAACTTGTACCTATTTTATAAAAGAAATTTCAAATTCCCACTACCTAATTATTAATTGAAAAAAAAGAGATTCTCTCCCAATTTGGCCTCCATGCAAATTGATTAGGCTTAGTGGGAGGAGTTACATGCAAGGTGGTGGAGAAGCCTCTAGAAGCTTCTTATTCCTCCTACAACATGTGCCTAAATTTGGGTGAGGAAAATTAAATAACTAATTAAAATATATATGCATTTTCCATGTGTGTGTGTGGTTTATTATTTTTATTCTCTTACAATATTCATTCAATAGTTTATCCAAGGAAATATAATAGAGTTTTGTGTTTTGTATTTAAATCAAAAAGGTGATAAAGGAGGGTTGTGACACTAACAATAAAGATTTATTATCTTCCTAATTCATACATTTTATTTAATTCATATTTGGATCCATGTAAGTCAATGCATAGTTAATTTGAAGTTGTCACCTCTCTCTCTCTCTCTCCACCCATCTCAATCCATTCCCCCCCCTTCTCTCTCACCCTTATCTACTTTCCCTCATCTACCTATCTCTCCCACTCTTTATTCATCCATGTCCCCTACCCATCTCCCTTTCTCTTCCCATATTTCTCTCTCTTCTCATAGATCTATCTCAACCTCTTTCCCTCCTCTCCTTATCAGCCTATTTATCTTGAGCCCTCTCTTCATATTTATTTATCTAGATCTCTAATTATCCTTTTTTTTGTTTCTCCCTTTCTCCCTCTTTCCATCCTCCTCTCTCTATCACCTCTTATTTCTATCTCCATCTATATTTATTTATCTCTAGTTCTCTCTATTTATCTCTCTCTCCCTCTCTCTCTATCACTCTATATCACCATCTAGCTCTGTCTTTATCTTTTCCTCTTTATCTCTTCCTCTTTATCTATCCCTTTCTATTTACCTATCTCTCTATCTTTATCTTTCCTTGTACCTCTCTCTCTCTCTCTCTCTCTCTCTCTCTCTAGACCTTTGTATTTATCTCTTTTCCTCTATCTCTTTCTCTCCATATTTATTCTTTCATCTTCCCCTCTATCTCTATCTTATTACCTCTCCATCTCTCTCTACTCATCTGTGTGTGTGTGTGTGTGTGTGTGTGTGTGTGTGTGTGTATCAATTACTTCTAATATCTATCTTTATATTTTTATCTCCACCTTTCCATATATTTATCTCTTCTACCTCTACCTATCCCTATCCTATCTCTCATATTTTCCCCTCTCTCTCGCTCTATTTACCATTATGTGGATGCATAGTTCATTTGAACATACCACATCTCCATTGGGACCTTATTTACACAAACAAGATCAATTTAAAAATTGCCTACCAATTGACCTCATGTACTGCATAAGTGAATGCAAAAATTATACTGAAAATTTCTCTAATTGACTTTCCACACCTCTTAAGAATACCCATTTCACACCAAAGAGTGATTGCTAGAATTTATGAATAATGTCACAATTTAGATAATCACAATATACTTGAATGCACACTTTTAATATTTTCAAAATACTCAATTTCATATAAAATATGTTAATTTCTTTGTTGGCAGCAATCAAGAGGGAAGACTGAGAAGGGGGGGGGGCGGTGAACCAGTCTTCATCGGATTTTGAAAATTAAACTCCAAAATAAAAATGATAAACTGCAACAATGAACATATAAGAAAATTAACAACACAACACACAACACCAAGACTTTTGACATGGAAAATCCGGTTAAGGGAAAAACCACAGTGGGAACCTACCCACAGTAAGATGATACTCTACAGTAGTATGTGAAAATATTACAATGGAGAATGCACATGTATTCAGGAACACTGCCTAGAGCTCACTGCTCAAAATATATTTGCCCGGAAGGCTACAACCCTCAAGGAAGTCTCACTGACTTACAATATGATTCAGACTACAATCCGAAAGAAATGAATTGCAATGATAGCATCTACAAATGCCTGATGATAGTTTCGGTTAAGCACAGTTGTCTTCTTCCAATCTCACCTCAACACTTCATTGATTGATAAATCTCTTGTTCACACATCCACCTCTCTCTGATAATGCAGACACAATACCAACACCAAAACTAAGTGAATAACTCACATATATATACAACTCATCAACCTTGATAACAAGGTTGACTAAACCCTCACCCCTCAACTCACAATTACAAAAATTACATTACACGATAGAAATATCGATCACCAGACTAATATAATGATTTGCATTACATAGAATGGTCCTAATTCAAATTCCCAAATGATCACATCCACTAGAAATCATGCCAAGATGAACTGTAATATGCTACACCATCAGAAATACCACTTAACATGAAAATCAATACTGGTTGATAAAATCATAAAAATATCGCACAACGATCAATGCGGATTGCTAAAATAAATAGGAAATGACTAGGAAACACTAGGAAGCACTTTAGAATCATCACCAACAGTTGCACCAATGCCACTTATCAAATCTTCTTTGATCAACATCATAAAGCTCAAGAACACAGCTAATCAACGACTGCCAAAAAGAAAAATAACTTGCAGGGTACAAAATCATGAACCATCTGAAATGAAGATACACAAGATTATAATAAACAATATCCCAAAACCTCAGTACAATATCTGATCATATTAGAATATACCAGAGGATATAACAGATTCTACAAAGCAGTGATGAACATAACCAAACTACAAAACCAGATCAAAAGCTCTTCCCAAACTCACTGGAACAATCCATAGGAATATGTTGACATCATTGACAACAACATATCCTAGCAACAACAATCCAACAACTCCAGCAATATCCCCCTTTGACATTGATGGCAACATATGAATGTGAAAAATAGTCAATGCAAAGAAAGAAGATATCATGAACAAACTCCTCCTAAGATCAAGATATATAGTGCAGTTTTTCAGATGATCTCTCTCCCCCTTTTAAAACAATGCCAAAGATCTCCAAAATAGAAAACCAAACTCTCTCCCAAAATAGAAACATGAATCTCTCTCTCCCTGGGATACACAACCAAATCACTAGACTAATCCAGCAAAGGTGCAACACCAAGACACCAATCCAGAAAAAAGAATAAGGCTTTGAAATCCAACGGATCGATGAAACTCAATGCACCTAGTTCTCATCAGGAGGGGTGGATACCCCTAACTTGTTTCTCAAGTAAATAAATGTATCTGCAGCAAAGGCTTAGTGAAAATGTCATAAATTTGTTCCTTTGCAGATACATATTCCAACTTCACCTTCTCTTCACTGACTTGCTCTCGCAAGTAATTGTATTTGATTGATATATGCTTAGTCTTTTAATGTTGCACAAGATTCTTTGACATGTTTATATCACTAGAATTATCACAGTAAATGACAATAGGCTCATCATGAATAACTTTGATATCTATCAACATTTGCTTCATCCAAACTATCTGAGTATAATTACTAGCAGTAGCAATGTACTCAACTTCACTAGTAAATAAGGATACAGAATCTTGTTTCTTACTCACCCAAGAGACCAACTTCTTTCCTAAAAAGACTGGTCCACCGGTAGTACTCTTTTGGTCATTAACATTACCAATGCAATCTCCATCAGTGTAGGCATACAACATGATACCATAAACCATAATCCACAGTCCGCTTTAGATATTTGAATATCCTCTTAACAATAGTGGCATGACTCTCCTTTGGATCTGCTTGATATCTAGTAGCGATACACACAACATGCATAATGTGAGGCCTAGTCAAAGTGAGATAGAATAGTCCACCAACCATAGATTTGTACAAAATCTGATTAGCTTTCGGGGATTCATCATTTTTGGACAATTTTCAAACAGACACCATAGGAGTTCCAACTGGTTTGGAATCATCTAGTCAAAAATTCTTCAACAGTTCCTTCACATACTAAGTTTGAGATATAAAGATACATTTTCATGTCTGTGCAATCTGTAAACCTAAGAAAAATTTCATCTCACCAATCATAGACATCTCAAATTCTTTTTGCATATCACTGGAAAACTTCATACTCATATCATCATAACCACCAAAGATAATGTCATCAACAAAGACTTCAACAATCAGAATGTTATCATTTTCAATCTTAAAGTACAGATTACACTCAACAACACCTTTAGTAAATCCCAATTTGAACAAGTAGTTGTCTAATCTTGCATACTAGGCTATAGAAGCTTGTTTCAATATATAAAATTCTTTCTTCAACTTACATACCATGTCTCAATGATCCCAAAGTGAAAATACATTAGGTTGCTCAATGTAAACTTCTTCCTCTAGATCACCATTCAAAAATGTAGATTTTACATCCATCTAATATACCTTGAAATCTTTATAAGCAACATAAGCAACTAATAGTCTAACAACTTTAATCCTGGTAATCAGAGAAAAAGTTTCTTCATAATCGATTCCTTCTTGATGTAAATATCCTTTGCATACTAGTCTAGCTTTATTTTTTACTACTTCACCAACTTCATTGAACTTGTTTCTAAAAACCCATTTTAATACCAATAACATTTTTATGCTCAGTTCTAGTCACAAGTTCCCAAGTGATAATCTTTTCAATCTGATCTAAGTCTTCTTCCATGTCTCTTATCTAGTTATCATCTTTACAGGCTTCAACAACATCTTTAGGTTCAATTTTAGAAATCAAACATACTTCTTCTATAGCTAACCTTCTTCTAGTCATCACATCTTTATTCTTATCACCAATAATCTAGTTCTTAGAATGATTCAATTTAAAATACATTGGAGTCTTTTGTTTGTTCTGATCCTCAGGGTCTTGTACATCATCAACAACAACCACAACATCATGATTAACAGTCTCTACCAAATCATTCTTCTTAGGCTCTTAAGCTAAATAGGAGATAAAACAACATGTTGACCATCATCATAAGCTCTAATCTCCTTCCCAAGGTTCTCATCCACCTTCACATTTGCACTCTCAATTATCTTTCTCAATCTCTTATTATAGCACCGGTAGGCTTTTCTTTTTGTAGAATATCCCAAAAAGATACCTTCATCACTTCTACCATCAAACTTTCCAATATCATCATCTCTGTTTATATAATATTTGCTACCAAAAAATTTGAAATATTTCATAGTAGGAACACAAGCCAAACTAAATCTCATAAGGGGGGATCTTACCGGTATAACCTTTGATATGAACTTCATTAAATGTATAGATTACAGCGCTAATAGCTTCTCTCCAACAGACCTTAGGAACATTTCCTTCAATCAATATAGTTCTTGTAGCATCAAAAATAGTACGGTTCTTTCTCTCAATAACTCCATTCTGTTGTGGGGTTCTAGGAGAAGATAGATGTCTTCTATTTCCATGCATCTCACATAATGAATTGAACTCACCGGAACAGAATTCTCCACCTCTATCTGATCTCAAACACTTCAACTTCAATCCCGACTCAGTTTCAACTTCAGCTTTGAATATTTGAAATTTCTCAAATACTTCTGATTTTTCCTTCAAAAAGATAACCCATATCATCTTGGAATAATCATCAATTAGCATCATAAAGTATCTATCACCCTGCACACTTCTAACATTTGTAGGTCCACACAAGTCAGTATGCACAAGATCCAACAATCCATCAGATGTATACTGTTTATTCTTGAAAGAAATCCTTGTTTTCTTATTCAACTGACATTCCTTACATACCAGATTAATAGGTTTAACAATCTTAGGAAAATCTCTAACAACTTACATAGAATTGATCTTAATCAATGAATCAAAGTTTACATGACACATCCTTTTATGCCACAACCAACTCTCATCTATCTTATCAATCAAGAAACTTTTCTCACCAACATTCAAATGAAAAAATGTTACCTTTAGTCTTAGTTCCAGATGCAATCTCTATACCAGAGGCATTCAAGATCTTGCATTTACCATCCTTGAATTATAGATCATAACCCTTATCAACCATCTCTCCAACACTCAAAATATTATGCTTCAAACCTTCAACATACAGGACAACATTAGTGTTATGCTTACCATCAATAAAATAGAACCTCTCTCGTGATTACACAGGATTTGTCATCTCCAAATCTAGCTATTCCACCATCATACCTTTGCATGCTTACAAATTTTCTTTTTATCACTGGTCATGTGATGTGAACAACCACTATCAATCACCCATTCACACTTTTCTTCTACCTTAGCAGCCAAAGATTTCTCCTCAACAAAACAACTAGTGGAATCAAGAGGTACAGGTCTATCTTCTTTATTGGAAATAAACACAACTTCATCTCCTTTTGATTCATCATCTGTAACACCTTCATTTACAACATAATAACAATTCTTCTAGTTCCTAAACTTCCAGTTAGACTTATAAGGCTTATCATACTTCTCATGCTTTTCATATCTATAATTCCTATCATGCTTATTAAACTTATCATGTCTGTCATACTTAGCCATTCTCCCTAGACATCTAGAAGCAAAATGCCCTATCTTATTACAAAAAAAATATTTCAAAGGCAACTTTCCATCATACTTATGGGAACCATTAGGAAATCTCTAGGCAATCAATATGTCAATCTCATAAAGTTCTCTTTCTTTCTCTGCTATTTCTCTTCTTCCTCTTTCATATTTGGATATCCTGTACTCATTAGCGTCATATTTCTTCTTACTAGATATAGATGCTAATGCTCTAAATGTTGTCTCAAACTTTCCATGTGATTCTCCAAATTCACTTAGCTCAAATGCAGTTGGTTTTCAAACCAACATATCTCTTGTTACTATAGTCACACTCCAGATCTCATCAATAGAGACAACCTTATGTTTATAAGCAGGAGGCAAAGATCTTAGCACCTTAGCAACAATCTCATCTTCCTCAATATTTCCACTGACACACATGATACCAAGGAGAAGTTCATTTACCTTAGCCATGTATGAATGTATGTTCTCATCATCTCCCATATTCAATGTCTCATACTTTCCTTTCAAGCTCTAGAACTTAGCAACTTTCACCTAACTGTCACCTTCATACAGGATCTCAAGCTTCTCCCAGATCTCATGTGCGGTCTAAAGTCCCATAGCATTTTTCATTTCACAATCATTTAAGGCACTAAGAAATGCTTCCTTCACTTTGATGTTATATTCTGCATCCTTAACCTAATCACGAGTGGATGGTCCATTTTGAGGAATAACACAAACATTCCTAGTAATCTTCCAGTAATCCTCTACAAGATATTTCAAGTGCACCTCCATCCGGCTCTTCCATATAGTATAGTTACTTCCATTAAACCTTAGACTTTCCTTCTTGAAAACAATACCTTGAGCTGCCATGCTGGATCTCCTCAAGCGATTAAGCTTCTACCCAAGGATCTAGCTCTGATACCAATTGTTGGCAGCAATCAAGAGGGAAGACTAAGAAGGGGGGGGGGGGGGGTGTATTAGTCTTCACCGAATTCTGAAAATTAAACTCCAAAACAAAACTGATAAACTACAACAATGAATAGATAAGAAAATTAATAGCACAACACACAACACAAAGATTTTTGACTTGGAAAACCCAGTTAATGGAAAAACCATGGTGGGAACCTACCTAGAGTAAGATGAATTTTGGCGTGCACGTGCATTCAAGCAAACTCCCTAGAGCTCACTGATCAAAAGATATTTGCCTGGAAGGCTAAAACCCTCAGGAAAGTCTCACTAACTTACAATATGATTCAAACTGCAATCTAGAAGAAATGAACTGCAATGATACCATCTACAAATGCCTAATGACAGTTTCAGTTAAGAACAGTTGTTTTCTCTGCAACACCAATCTCACCACAATACTTAATTGAATGATAAATATCTTGTTCACACATTTACCTCTCTCTGATAACACAGATGCACTACCAACACCAAAACTAAGTTAATACCCCACCTATATATATAATTCATCAACCTTGATAACAAGGTCAGCTAAACACTCAACCCTCAACTCACAATTACCAAAATTACATTACATGATACAAAGATCGATCATCAAACCAATATAATGATTTGCATTACATAGCATGGTCCTAATTCAAATTCTCAAATGATCATATACATAAAAAATTATGCCAAGATCAACCGCAACACGCTATACCATCAGAAATACTGCATAATACGAAAATCAATACCGATTGACAAAAAATCGTACAACAATCAATAGAGGTAGCCAAAACAAATAGGAAATAACTAGGAAACACCAGCAAGCATGTTAGAATCATCACCAATAGTTGCACCAACACCACTTATCAAATCTTTATCGATCAACATCAAAAAGGTCAACAACATAGCTAATCAACGACTGCCACAAAGAAAGATAACTTGTGGGGCACCAAATCATGAACCATCTGAAATGAAGATACACAAGATTATCCCAAAAAATATCCAAAAACCTCAGCACAAGATCTGGTAACACTGAAATATATCGAAGGAAATACTAGATTCTGCAAAGTAGTGATCAGCATAACCAAACTATAAAACCAGATCAAAAGATCTTCCCAAACTCACTAGAATAAACCACAAGAATATGTTGACATCAATGACAACAACATATCCTAGCAGCAACAATCCAACAACTCCAACATTCTCCTCCTTGAAATGGTTACGATTATAGTCTGATATTATTTTAGCAATAAAAATTTAATATAAAATTATTTGTACTTGCCATTATGTTTGTATTATTGTAATCTGTTACAACCGGTTTTTGTTAACTTGTAATTATTCAATTGTTTTTTCACCAATTAGAATTATGAATTTTTTATTTTGATATATATATTTTTTATTTTAAAAAAGTTAAGATGAATGAATTTTAAGTTTGTAAATTACATAAATTATTTTTTTCAAATCTACTTGACTCAAAAAATTTATATCTTATTACCAGATTTTAGAGATCCACTATCTAAATGAATTTTTATAGGCAAATTTTTAAGTACATTTAGATAATATTTAGTATGTTTAAAGATTCTTTTCAAATATATTTTACACATCCAATAAATAAATATTTAAAAAATTATTTAGAATCAGTATCTAAATCTTTTGAAGTTTTATATAAATGAATTAACATATATATAATATAAAAATGTATAAATTAATAATATTATTTTAGGTATCTTCATGCAATTTAATAATATTAAAGTTTGATAATAAAATAATGTTATTAATAATATAGTACTAATATCTATAATAATATACTAATAAATAATAACATAATAATAATATATATATAAAAATTTATACAATAATATTATAGTATAAGTATAATATAGCCCACCTATACAAGTGGTCAAAATAAAATCATTTTAGGAGGGAACTCAAAATGATTGGATTGGCTTTTTTCTTTAAAAAAAAGAAAGTTTAAACTAAGCTAGCTTCAAAATTTTCAATAGGTTCTGAAAAGGGAAATGAGGTCGGTCACTTCACATTTAATGAATACTATTGATAGGGTAAAATTTGAGTTAAGGATGATCAACATCTCTCTTTTTATTCCGAATGCTAGAATAATTCCCCTAGGCTATGTGACATTCAATTTTTTTGAAGCCATGACATATGAAGAGTATTAAATAACAATGGAATGTTAGAGATTATGTCCCCCCCTTAGAATTTTCTTCGAATTTGATGTCTTAGCTATTTTAGTGGGGGTAGAGTTAAGTATGATCTCCTTTAACTTAATATTTCTTCTTTTACTGGTACGTAATCCCATTGATCAAAGACTTCTAAGATTGGAATCCACTAAGAAAATTTTTGGGTGATTTGATAGATCTACTTGGCACAAACAAGGCAATATGGATGTTTAGCGGAGTTAATGCTTGGAGTGGCTTCCCTCGCAAGCTTTGTCCCATATAGATTACTTCCTCAATTAGCCTATTGTAAGCATTTTGAAGTCCAAAGCTGGTATCTAGAGGTTGCTAGTATAGGGTTTGCATTGAGTAGAGGACGGGATGAATTTTCCAATTTTTTTGGTTGCCTCTAAAAATAAAATGACATTAATAGGCGAGATAAAGGAGAAACGCCTATAGGAAGTGCTTAACTTGTCTCATTCTATGATTGTGAGGGCTATCAAAAGAATTCTTGGTAATGAATTTGTAAGTATCGATCATAAATATAGAGTGAATATGGAAATCCTAATGGTCTTCATGGGTACACTCCTTCACATAGGCCTTTCCAAAGAAAATATTGAAGATGTCTATAGGAAGGTCTTCAAGGTATGATTGTTGGACGATTTGAGAAACTTAATAAGAAATATTGATGAAAACCTCACTATTACTCTACCAAAGGACTACATGGTGACGATTAGGAATGAGAAATTCCCTTCATGTTTTCCGATTCTCTACATTGAAGATGAGAAACCCTTCTGGGCCAAAAAAGTTGGGATCAAGGAGAACACCAATTTCCTTTCGAATCTCTTTTGATTTTCCAAGATTGAGGAAAATAATTGGATTAAAGAATAGAAAGAAGATGATGGAATTGCTCTATTTTCTCCATAATATAAAATTAATTCTTGGGTGTAAGAGTTAGAAGAAATTGTCAAGGAACTATGGTCTGAGCCTCTAGAAGTACAGCTGGTCCAGGAGCACCTAGTGAAGCTAATGGAGTACTTCATCAAATTTTGGTTTGAAATGGTCTATGTTGGTCACAATTGAATAATGGACTTGTTGTATGTCCAAAGGGTGTTTTTAGTGTATTTAAGTGTCTTTTGTGTCTTAGTTTTGTTGTTTGTTGAGTTTTTGGTCTATTTTTGACCTTTTATGCTTTGTAAGCCTAAAATGGTCAAAATGTGGAAATATGGTAAAAAATCCTTATAAATCCTTGTTAGGAATTGAAATATGTTTCTAAGGTTCGAGAAAACCATTTCACATGGTGGAGTTAAGTCTATTTGGCTCACAAGTAAAAAATGCTCATTGTACCAAAAAAGTGTCAATGTTGTCAAGCAACATTTTGACAATATTTGGAAAATTTGTAAAACAATGCAAAAGGTGGTTATTGATCCATACCTAGGAATGATTTAGATGGTGAGTGACTATTTAAAGCCTCACAAAACTTTGTATCGGGTTGGCATTCGAAGGAAAGAAGAACTCAATACAAAAACTAAGAATTTTGTCCTTTTTCTTGCACTTTTTGCTCCATATGGTATAGCACTCTGCACTTCCTGTGTATTTGGCCATATTATTTTCATTTTGGAAGTTGTGCAATTTTGTGTTGAATCTCTTTTACCAAGGTTTTTGTATTGGTGTGGAGTTTTAGCATTGTAGCAAAATTATTTTGTTTTAACCTTGTTCTCGGTTGAGTAAGGGTTTGGCTTCAATAATGGAAGCAACTTAATTTTCTTTGGCTCTTTCTCCATGGCCTCTGAAAGTCAATTTTTTGTACATAGCCTTCTTGTACATACAATTTTTTTTATTGGCAATTACAAAGAAAGTGGTTTTTGCTGCTAACTAGGCGAGCTCCTATAACCCGACTAGTGAACCTACATGGTGAAAAACAAAGTTGCTCTACAAACCCTCACCAAGTAAACCTTATTTTGGTTTCCCAAGGTGGATTGAAGATTGGACAGAGCTTGTATGTAAGATGGAAGGGTGTTTCAACGAATAATTTGTTAGGAAATGCATCTAGAGTAGTCAAAGTATAGTAAGACAATGGTTTTTGAGTATTTTTCCTCTTGAAACTTGGTTGCACATCAAGTGTTTGACTTTATGCTTGCAGGGTAGGAAGTTGGAAGGCTAAAAAATGATGTTATAGACATTCTCGAGAGATTTGGTGGTTTTAAGAAGTGTTTGGATGAATGGTGTTACGGTGTTAGAAGACTTAAAACCCTTGAAAACACTTGTTTTTAGGCACATATATAGGATAGTGGTTGTACGACCTTGTCAGACCTCCTCATAGATCAAATTTGAAAGATATCCATAAGGGGTATCTATAAATGCAAAGGTTTTATGGGTTGTTTTGGCAGTTTATGGAATTATAAGCACATTTCCAGTTTCAGAGGGCTAATTGGAGCTCTTTTCTTGTAGCCCTGTTTTGGGCTTTTCTTCAAATCAGGTAAGAAGACAATTGGAAATACCACCAAACCAAGTTGAATTAAGCCTAAGAGGATGTTAGACAATGTCGTAGACCTCCTGAAACTCTTGGTGAGTGATCTTGGTGTTTGGAGCTAAAGAAGCAAAGTCTCACCTTTTCGAGGCTTGAGAGCAAGTTTGAATGAAAACAAGAGCTAACATGGTAGGAAGATCTCAATGTTGGTATGAAGCATAGAGTAGGAAAAAATCAAAGAAAATGTACCTAAATAAGTGAAAAAAACCTTCAACAATTACCCTTGAGGGAAAATCCAAACTAAAATTGATTACAAACACACAAGTTGAGCATTTTTTTAGTATCTCCCTATCATAGTGGTATCAGAGCCTCCAAGATTTGGGAAGAATCTAGCATATGATAGACACTGAATTAGTATGAGAGAATAGTTTAAGGATGATAACCAATATAGAGCTAGCAAAGATGGTAGAAGACCAAGAAGAAGAAAATAGGCTCCTCAGAGAAAGATTACTACAACTGGAGAGCAAACTAGACGTAGTTGAAGACTAAACTGAGAAAGTGACAATCAAGGTCAATGAAGGGAAGGGCAAAGAAGTTGTAGAAGAGGATATGAATCCTAAACTAGACCCTATCCTTCCTGAAGAACCTTTCCTTAAAGTAATTAAAGCCTTAGGAGGAAAATCCTTAGAACGAGTGCCACTTTTTTGTGGAAAAATAGAGCCAGAGGTAGTCCTAGAATGGATAAAGGGATTGGAGAATCACTTTGAATGTGATGGAATCGGTGAGGCACAAAAGGTGAAGGTGTCCAAGTCTAGATTGAGAGGGGCAACATTGACTTGGTGTAAATTTATCCAAGAAGAGAGGAAAAAAGAGGGCAAGAACTCAATAGCTACATGGAAGGGCATGTTAGCCAAGGTGAAAGAGGCATACAACCCTGAAGATTATGAAATCTAGTTGCACAAGAGAGGCAAACTTGAGGCAAAGAGACTTGGATGTGAGTAGCTATACTGAGTAATTTCAGAAGTTGTGTTTGAGATCCAAGGTAGTAGAGGATGAGAACATATAGGTAGCAAGATACTTGAATGGCTTGAGATGGAATATATAAGAAGAGTTGAGTTTGTTGTGCCCCAATACAGTGCATAAGTTCTACCTGCTGGCACTTAAAGTAGAAGAGAAAAGTAGGAAGAAGCAAGAACAAAGCAATAGAGGCAGAGGTAGGGGAAGAGATGGTGGAGGGCATAGAGGCAATTTTGGTGGAAGAGGAGCTGATCAAAGGTCCCAAGGAGAGTCCAAACTTATAGAGAAAAGTGGGGATTCTAATAGCAAGAGGAGCTATAGAGGAAGGGGATCTAGCAACCTAGGTAGAGGTAGATCTAGTGGACTAGGAAGAGGGTCCTACTTCTCCACCATGAAGTGTTACAATTTCCAAAAGTTGGGTCATCCCGCCTATAGATGCCCTCAAAAATCTTCTTCATCTCAAGGAGGTGAAAGAAGAGTGACACATGTACAAGAATATGCAGCAAGTGGTAAGACACAAGAAGTGAGATTAGCTTCAGAAGATGAGGAAAGTATAATGATCATAAGAGTCTTGATTAAGGAGCCAATAAAAGAGGAACCAACTCCAAGAAGATCTTTATTTAGAATCAAGTGCAAGATCATGGGTAAGGTCTGTAGAGTGGTGATAGATTCACGGTCTACAAAGAATATTGTGTCAGAGGAAGCAACAAATAAACTTAAATTGGAGAGAGTTCCACATAGTAGTCCATATAAGGTAACTTGTCTCAACAAGGAGTAGCATGTGGTGGTGAATGAACAAGCTTGGGTTGAGTTCACAATAGGGGATTATAAGGATAAAATCTTGTGTGACAGACTCCCAATGGATGCTTGCCACCTACTTCTGGGTGGACTGTGGGAATTTGATAGAAAAGCCATTCATAGTGGTGAGAAAAACTTATTCTTTTAAAAAAGATGGAGTTACTTACAAAATTCAGTCCTTAAATGATGAAGGAGAGGGCAACAAGTCCAAAAACCCAAATGCCTTGTTGGTGAGTGAAAAAGAGTTCATAAACACTCTCAAAGAGGGTGAAGGAGTGGGGTTTGCTCTCATAGTGAAACCAAAGGAAGAAAAGAAAGAAAAGAAGGTTCAAATACCTCATGAAGTGCAACAAATACTAGACAACTTTAAAGAAATCATAAGTGATGGAGCACCATCAACCCTACCACCTACTAGAGCCATAAGCCATCAAATTGACTTGATTCCTGGAGCTTCATTACCCAACAAAGCAGCCTACAAGATGACCCCAGAATAGAATAAAGAAGCGGCTAGACAAGTACAAGAGTTGTTAGATTGAGGTTTGATAAAGAAGAGCATAAGTCCTTGTGTCATACCTACAGTGTTAGCACCAAAGAAAGGAGGAACATGGAGGTTATGCATAGATACAAGAGCCATTAACATAATCACTATCAGATATAGATTCCCTATCCCAAGGATTGAAGATGTGATGGATTGCTTGGGAGGTGCAAAATATGTCACAAAGATTGATCTCAAGAGTGGTTACCGCCAAGTCAGGATAAAGGAAGGTGATGAGTGGAAAACAACCTTCAAAACTAATGAAGGACTTTATGAGTGGCTTGTTATGCCATTCGGTCTCACTAATGCTCCTAGTACATTCATGAGACTCATGAATGAAGTGCTTAGAGATTTTACTGGTAAATTTTTTATTGTATACTTAGATGATATCTTGATTTTCAGTAGAATTAAAGATGAACATCTAAATCATCTTAAAATTGTATTGCAACAATTGCATGATGAGCAACTAACAATAAACTTGGAGAAATGTGAGTTTATGAAGCAGGAACTATTCTATCTTGGTTTTGTAGTTTCATGTGGAGACTTGAAAATGGACACATCAAAGGTGGAAGCGATCACCAATTGGCCAACACCAAAAACAACAAGTGAAGTGCAAAGTTTTCATGGTTTGGCATAGTTCTACAGGAAGTTTATAAGGGGATTCAATGAGATTTGTGCACCTATGCTAGATACTATTAAAGGAGGAGTCAAGACAAAGTTTTAGTGGACCAAAGAAGCGAATAAGGGGTTTGAACTCTTGAAACAAAAGGTAGCTACACAACCAGTACTCATTCTTCCTAGTTTTGATAAGTTGTTCACTATTGAATGTGATGCAAGCAACATAGCAGTTGGTGTTGTTTTGAGTCAATATAATAGACCAGTAGCTTTCTTTAGTGAAAAGATCAATGATGCAAAAAAAAAGTATTCATCTTATGATCTTGAATTGTATTCTCTTGTCCAATCTCTTTGAAAATGGAGGCACTATTTTCTGCCCAAAGAGTTTGTTGTTTACATAGATAATCAAGCTCGTAGTTTTTTGAATTCATGGGATAAGTTGAGTCATAGACATGTTAAATAGGTTGAGTATTTGCAGTCATATACATTTTCCATTAAGCATAAAAAGGGACAATGTAATAAAGTAGAAAATGATTTGAGTAGAAGGCTACTAATAGTGCAAGAAGTGCAGATTCAGAGTATTGGAGTTGATTGCTTCAAGGATTTGTATCCAAATGATGAAGATTTTTCAACCATTTACAAGGTTTGTCAAGAATTTCAAAACCATTTTCATAGTGAATATGCCAACTTTACCTTGAAAAATGGTTTGTTGTTTAGAGGTGATCAGTTGTGTGTTCCCAAAGGCTCTATGAGAGAAAATATGATCCAAGAGAAGCACAATGAGTGTTTGAGTGGTCATTTTAGTCTAAACAATACATTGGAACTTGTGCAACGTTTCTACTATTGGCCAAGAATGAAAAGGGATATCAGGAGGTATGTTGAGAAGTGTATGGTTTGTCAAAAGGCAAAAGGCACATCTACTAATGCTTGTCTTTATCAGCCATTACCCATTCCTACAAGGCCATGCGAATGTGTGAGCATGGATTTTGTGGTTGGTTTACCCAAAACAAAGCTTGGTTTTGATAGCATTTTTGTTGTTGTTGATAGATTCACTAAAATGGCACATTTTGTAACTTGTAAAACTACTCATGATGCTAGTCACATTGCACACTTATTTTTCAAAGAGGTTATTCAAATCCATGGTTTGCCTATTAGTATTATTTTAGATAGAGATGTCAAATTTCTTGAACATTTTTGGAAAACTCTTTGGAAAAGATTGGATACTAACTTGTCTTTTGGTTAAGCCTATCATCCCCAAAATGATGGCCAAACAAAGGTGGTTAATAGAAAACTTGGTAACCTCTTAAGGTGTTTGAAAAAATAATATGGATAGAGTTGGGATCAGATTCTTCACCAAGAAGAGTTTCCCTACAATGACAGTGTCAACAGGTCTACTGGTAAGAGTTATTTTGAGATAGTATATGGCATGTACCCAAGGGATATTATGGAGTTGAGAAACCTTGGTAATTTGTAGAAAAGAAGTGGTCAAGCTGATGATGTAGCTCAATCTATGAAGGAGGTTCATGATTAAGTAAAGAAAGCTCTCCAAGATGCCTCACAAAAGGTCAAAGCTAGAATTGATGCAACAAGAAAAGATGTATAATTTTTAGTTGGTGACTTTGTGATGGTGCACTTGAGTAAGTCCAGACTTCAAAAAGGAATTCCTAGCAAACTCCAAATGAGGAGGATAGGTCCTTGTAAGGTTCTGGCTAAGTATGGCTCTAATGCTTATAAGATTGATTTTCCTAATGATGTTGCATTGTCTCCTATCTTTAATATTGCAGATTTGGTTGCATACAAAGGGAAGCTTCCCAAGGAGGATGAGAGAGTTTCAGATGTTCACCAATCACTTTCAGACCTGCCTCTTCCATCTCCACCCATGCCTCAAGATGAAAAGGTTTTGGATTCTAGGATTTGCAAAAAGACTCAACACCAAGTCTATATGGAGCATTTGATCAAGTGGAGGAACAAACCAGAATTCGAGGCTACTTGGGTACCTAAGTCAAACTTTCTTCAATGTAGAATTGATCTCTCATTGGTGCCAAACAGAGCCACTTGACTTCTTTGTCTTTCGGGGAGTATGATGCAGGAGCACCAAGTGAAGCTAATGGAGCACTTCATCAAATTTTTGTAATCAGTTGCAACCGGTTTTTGTTAATGTAATTATGCAGTTATTTTTTCACTAATTAGAATTATGAATTTTTTATTTTGATATATATATTTTTTATTTTCAAAAAGTTAAGATGCATGAATTTTTAGTTTGTAAATTACAGAAATTATTTTTTTCAAATATACTTGACTCAAAAAATTTATATCTGATTACCAGATTTCAGAGATCCACTATCTAAATGAATTTTTATAGTCAAATTTCTAGGTACATTCAGATAATATTTAGTATGTTCAAAGTTTATTTTCAAATTTATTTTACACATCCAATAAATAAATATTTACAAGTTAACAAAAAACAATTGAATAATTACAAGTTAACAAAAACCGGTTGCAACTAATTACAATAATACACCACTCAAGAGTGAATATGGAAATCCCAATGGTCTTCATGGATACACTCCTTCACATAGGCCTTTCCAAAGAAAATATTGAAGATGTCTATAGGAAGGTCTTCAAGGTATGATTGTTGGACAATTTGAGCAACTTAATGAGAAATATTGATGAAAATCTCACTATTACTCTACCAAAGCACTACATGGTGACGATTAGGAATGATAAATTCCCTCCATGTTTAATGATTCTCTAAATTGAAGATGAGAAATCCTTCTGCGCAAAAAAAATTGGGATCAACGAGAACACCAATTTCCTTTCGAATCTCTTTTGATTTTCCAAGACTGAGGAAAATAATTTGATTAAAGAATAGAAAGAAAATGATGGACTTGCCCTATTTTATCCAGAAGAGAAAATCAATTCTTGGGTGTAAGATTTAGAAGAAATTGTCAAGGAACTATGGTCTGAGCCTCTAGAAGTACACGTGGTGCAAGACCACCTAGTGAAGCTAATGGAGCACTTCATCAAATGTTGGTTTGAAATGGCCTATGTTGGTCACAATTGAATAATGGAATTTTTGTATGTCCAATGGGTGTGTTTAGAGTTTTTAAGTGTCCTTTGTGTCTTAGTTTTGTTGTTTGTTGAGGGTTTGGTCTATTTTTTACCTTTTATGCTTTGTAAACCTAGAATGGCCAAAATGTGGAAATATGGTCAAAATGCCTTATAAAGCCTTTTTAAGAATTGAAATATGTTTGTGTGGTTCTAGGAAACCATTTCACATGGTGGAGTTAAGTCTATTTGGCTCACAAGTAAAAAATGCTCATTGTACCAAAAAAGTGTCAATATTGTCAAGCAACATTTTGACAATATTTGGAAAATTTGTAAAACAATGCAAAAGGTGGTTATTGGTCCATACCTGGGAATGATTTAGGTGGTGAGTCACTATTTAAATCCTCACACAACTTTTTATTGGGTTGGCATTCGAAGAAAAGAAGAAATCAATAAAAAAACTAAGAATATTTTCCTTTTTCTTGCACTTTTTGCTCCATATGCTATAGCAGTCTGTACTTCTTGTGCATTTGTTTGTACTATTTTAATTTGGGAGGTTGTGCCACATTATGTTTAATCTCTTTCACCTTGGTTTTTTTGTTGGTGTGGAGTTTTAGCATTGTAATAAAATTATTTTGTTTTAACCCTGTTCTCGGTTGAGTAAGGGTTTGGCTTCAATAATGGAAGCAACTTGATTTTCTTTGTCTCTTTCTCCATGGCCTTTGAAATTAAAGTTTTTGTCCATAGCCTTATTGTACATACAAATTTTTTTTTTATTTCCAATGGCAAAGAAAGTGGTTTTTGTTGCTAACTAGGCAAGCTCCTATAGCCCGACTAGTGAACCTACATGGTGAAAAACAAAGTTGCTCTAAAAACCCTCACCAAGTGAACCTTACTTTTGTTTCCCAAGGTGAATTGAAATTTGGAAAGAGATTTTAAGCTAGATGGAAGGGTGTTTCAATGAATAATTATTTGGGAAATGAATCTAGAAGAGTCAAAGTATAGTAAGCCAATTGTTTTTGAGCATTTTTCCTCTTGAAACTTGGTTGCACATCAAGTGTTTGACTTTATGCTTGTAGGGAAGGAAGTTGGAAGGCTACAAAATGATGTTACATACATTCTCAAGAGATTTGGTGATTTGAAGAAGTGTTTGGAATGATGTTAAGGTCTTAGAAGACTTAAAACCCTTAAAAACCCTTATTTTTAGGCATATATATAGGACAGTGGTTGAATGGCCTTGTCAGCCCTCCTCATAGAAAAAATTTGAAATATCTCCATAAAGGGTATCTAGAAATGCAATGTTTTATGGGGTATTTTGGTATTTTATGGAGTTATAAGCACATTTCCAGTTTCAGAGGGCTAATTGGGACTCTTTTCTTGTAGCCTTGTTTTGTGATTTTCTTCAAATTTGGTAAGAAGACAATTGGAAAGATCACCCAACCATGTTGAATTAAGCCTAAGAGGATGTTAGATAATTTCCCAGACCTCCTGCAACTCTTGGTGAGTGATCTTGGTGTTTGGAGCTAAAGAAGCAAAGTCTCACCTTTGTGAGGCTTGAGAGCAAGTTTGAATGAAAACAAGAACTAACATGTTAGGAAGATTGTAGGATTGGTATGAAGCATAGAGAAGGAAAACATCAAATAAATAGTACCTAAACAAGTGACAAAACCTTCAACAGTTACCCTTGAGGGAACTTGCAAACTAAAATTGATTACAAACACACAATTTGAGCCAATTTTTTAGTATCTCCCTATCAATAGGTTTTCTCCTTCCATGTTCCCCTCCTCTGCTTCACCCATGAAGTTATCTCTTTTAGTTGCAAGATCATCTTGGGTGCCGATTCATCACTTTCTCCTTACAGTTAGGGATGTGGCTTACTTTCCCCATCTTCCCAAGCTCCTGCATCCTGAGATAGGTGTTTTGTCTTTGATTTTTTCATGAGTTTCTTTGATCATTAAAATGAGACCTCTACATTTTTTGTCTTACCCATAGATGTTCTTTTCAAACATCTATCTTGACTTTGGTTACTCTTGCCCTATTTTGGCAATTATTTGTTTTGTCTACTCTTATTTTGGCAAGTTTCTTAGACTCTTCCATTTTTAATAATTCTTATATTTTAATATATTTTGGCTATAACCCCTTACTGATAATATTTTTTTTTAAACTACAACCCACCAAATACCAATTTTAAATATAACCCTAACTTAACCATAATCCTATCTCTAATTTCACGATAAACTTAATTCTGATAATATATTAAATAAATTATATTTAGTCTAAATCTCATATATATATGACTTGGTGTTCAGCACCTCCTTCGGGGTTCACGACATGGCTTAACTGCATCCTGTGGATCTGGATAAGTCTGGAATTTGCAGCATGTGTTGATAGATCAAGCTTTTGGCACAATGACAAACATACCAACAATTGGTATCAGAGCCTTGGGTCATGGGTTTGAATCCCAAGAGGTATCCTTCATTTCATCGGTGTGGAACCCTCAGTCAGTTCTTAGGGAGAGATTGTTGACTTGGTGTTCAGCACCTCCTTCGGGGTTTGCGACATGGCTCAACCACTTCCCGTGGAGCTAGGTAAGTTTGGCATTTGTAGCGGGCATTGATAGCTCGAGATTTTGGCGAAATGACAAACTTACCAACAATACATACATATATATACTGACATATATACATATATATAACAATACATATATACATATATACATATACATGCATATATATATAGATATTATATATATATGTATATATATATACATACATATATATATACATACATATATCTATACGTACAGATATCTATACATACATACATACATATATATATATATATATACACACATACATATACATATATATATACATATATACATACATACATATACATATATATACATATATACATGCATACATATACATATATCACTAGTACATTCAGGGCTAATTTTCGACAGCCTATCGTTAGGATTTTGACTACTTTTTCTCGGACTGTCAATAAATGAATCCGTCCAAAACTCGTCGTTAGACTTCCCGATGATGCCATTTAACATTAGAATTCCGACGACATCATGAACTCTTCCGATGGTAGCCATGATCGCTCCTTCGATAAAAAATGTCATTAGATGGACATCAGAATTTTGATGTTCCCCCACAAATATGGATCGACAATCATTCGACAAGGAAGTATCGTCAGACATACAACACCCTCGTCGAATGTTTCTTCAGTTGGCATTAGAATTTTGACAGCTACGAGAAAATTTGCACCGACGAGGATGTTGTTGGTTTAACGGTTTGGCCGTCCATATAAAGTTTAGTTGCCGTCAGAATTCTGACGACTATTTATTTAAAAATAAATAAATAAATTTGATTATGTCGTACTGTGATTGCAGTAGGGGGTAAGCCACCGGTCAATTTGATTATTTTGTACTATGACTATAGCAAGGTAAGGTAGGTGGTATCAACCAGGTGTTTACTTAATGTAGTCTAACTTACTAGAGTGGAGGTGTTTTCCATAGTCTAGATCCTCCGAATACTAGTGTATCAAGCCGGAGGGTGGGTGTTGTCTACAGTGTATTTTAGGTGGTGTCCTCATCGGTCTACGCAAAGACTTTGTAGTTCCTGAAACTAACATGATGGTATATAAAGGAGTGGCTATGCAACCCTTTCTATGGTCCCTTTATCCCAGATAGTTTTCTCGTTGGCTGCCACCCACTTAGGTGAAATAGAGATGATGACCTAGATAAAACAAAAGGTCCATCTATAACCCATAAACCAATGTTGATAAAATAGCGATAAAAGTAAAACTAGTCTATATGCTTTATCAATGGATTATCTCTACCACACTTATGTGATCGCCCAAGAGTTATAAGTATAATTTTGATTCTTACAACTCTCATGATAAGAATGACTTAAATCATACAATTTTCAAGTGATATAAAGTACATGATTATGCTCATATCTAGAAAACATGATCATTAACCAATACTAGTTACCCCCTAATGAATACCCCACTCAATTTGCATCATGGCATCATATAATAATGTTGATAATCAGAACAAGATCAATATAATATACCTAAATTTGACATCATTTCAATCATCTAGTAGGAAGCAATGGTCCTAAAACCATCATAATAAATCAACATATGACATTACAAATCTTCTACTTAGGAACCTTGAGAAGAATGAGAATTATTAAGGATCACAAACTTGGAATCTTTGAATATGGACATGACGGCTCCAAAGTCCTCTTTTATTTGAAATCTTTGAATATGGTCCCGAATGCTACACCAACACCAGACGACACTCTCAAAGTAACCACCACTAAAGCTAATAGTTGCTGTCACCTCATAAAACATTACGATTGTGAGATAAGCATAGGTTGGGTTTGTTAAAAAGGCTTTAGAATCTTTCAAGAAAATGTGATTAGCATGGTGAAACCCTTGTGAGAAAAAAACCACACCAAAGAGAACAATGCTTGTGTTATTCCTTTAAATGGTTTATAGTAATACTTCTCTCTAAATTCCTCTAGCACTTTGCTACTTCTACAACCTACAAAACAACTTGTCTAACCTCCTAGACCAAGCTCCAATTCATAAAATAAATAAAGGTGAAAACATGGGATGCTTTTGCAAAACATTTTACAAGCCTAATTTCACATATCACCAATGAAAAAGGTATGAATTTTGATTTCATAATATAGAATGGTTTCTCAACTTGTCTATTATGTTTGTCACTTGAGGATAGGCCAATGGGAAGATTATTAAATTTATTTGTTGAAGGGTTTGGGGGAACTCTATGAATCACTTAACACTTTCTTATCAATAATGAGATTTGTGGTATTTCTTTATTTATTGAGAGGTAGAAGTCTTTATAGCTTCTCTCATTACAACTTCCAAAACACATTTGTTTTTGCTAATTCACATGGTTAGATGGTGCAGGAGCACCCTAAGGACCTAGGTTTGGCCAAAACGGTCAAAATTTGAGATTTTTTTTTTTTATGTTTTTTCCTGTAAATAAGGCCATTTTAGGCCATTTTGATGTATTTGGACCTAATTGGGAAAGTTTGAGGTCCATTGGGCAAAAATTGTAAAAAGTTGTCATTATTGTCATGACAACTTTTTAAAATTTCGTTGGGAGGTTGGTTTTTGGCAGTTTGAGATTGTAACCCACTTGGATGGGCATAAATAGGCCTTTTTCACACCACCCAATTTTGTCTTGTTGAATTTTGAAAGTTTTACTAAATGAAGTTGGAGATTTTTGTTCATACAAAAATGTTTCAGTCTGATTCTCATTATTTTTAATTATGAAATTCATCAAATTTTCATTAGAAGTCTATTTGATATGGTAGATAAGTGATTTAACTTCATTTCATCTTTTGTAGCATTGAGATCCATTGAAATTTGAATATGATATCACTATTATTCTAAAAACTATCAAAACCCTCACTAGGGTTTCCAATCAGTGGGAAAAAATGTATTTTTGGCCTTTTCACTATTAAAAACTCACACCACTAGTTGGAAAGGCTCTTGTAAATATGTATTTTCATTTCCCTTTATTTCAAGTCTCCAAAACCTCTGAGACACATGCTATATTTGATTGATTGGTTTGATATTCATCATTTATCGGACCTCTAGGATAGCAGCATAGAGAAAGTGGAATATAAGATAGGTGAGAGTGAAGTGCCTTGGATGGAATGTTGGAAGAGATGTGTGGGACTCCTGCACACACCATAGAAGCATTTATAAGTCATAAAAAAGTTCCATAGACCAAATATTAATGACTATCCTAAGGGTACCAATTGTGACAATCACAATTTTACCAGTGATACTGCCTACTCAAACAAGTTGTGTTTGGAAACCCCAGGTGTGGATATGCAATGGTGATTAAATGTCCTAAGAGTATCCCTTAAACTATTATGCACAAACCTTGGTGTCACAATGGTGTTGGTGTGGCCTTGAGCCAATGGTGATTGACTATTACAATTATGACAATGATCTCAAACACAATTTACAGTGTTTATAACTCTAATGTCCTAATCTACTTGTATATATTTTCACAAAACAATGAACAACCCAACCATAGCTATTAATAATATTTCCCCATAAAATGCATGGAAAATGTATCATCATTGATAGGATAACTGACTTGCATTTAGTAAGAGACCTCAATGAGTGGAGTTTCATGCTAAAAAGAGTACTTTTAATAAAGATATTGAAATCAATGAGACATTATGCATTCAAAATCCATAAGGAAGATATAATATTTATGAATGAAATTGCAAATCAATTTAAGTTACACATTTGATATCTTATTTATTCATGGCACCATAAAATTTATATATGCACTCAACATACCTCTTTGCTTGTTTATTTGAGAATGTTGCTAGGAATTAATAGGTGAATGATACATTGATCTACACATGAATGACTTGTACTTTCATGATACTTTCATCCCTTGGTCAAGGCCGTGTACCCCCTAACACTTTAAGATTGTTTCCACCCTCTTGATTACTTGAAGTCCATGCTCAAATCACACTAAATCACAATAGTTAGTAGAAAATAGTGACCATAGCCAAGCAAACCCAAATTTACTCATACTCAACATAATAAGAAATAATTAAATCATCTAGACCATTATTCATAACATAACCTCTTTTCACATTATGGAAGGTCAAAATTACAAGGAAGGCCAAAATTACAAAGATCATGCTTCTTCAAAGGAGTTCAGAGCCACCAAACTATCAACAAGAGTAGAAGCTATTAGGCTCATACAATTTTAGGACATATAAAGAGTTGCCTTAAAAAACCCACACTAATTGCAAAAGATCAAAATCTTTCCTAGAACAAAAGTACAATATAACATAAAGATGGTGATAGTCTATCAAATAGAAGAATGATCTCCTTATCCTTAACTACTCCCAAAATATTAATTATCATATAGAAAATTTATATTAAAAAACATTTAACATCTAAAATATAATGTTGTTATTTTTTCCTTTATCAATTTTGTTCCATCAAATATTTTATCTAATACTCATAAAAAATAGTGAACCTTACCAACATTAGAAATGAGGCGGATGTTGATTTTAAATTTTAAAATAAAAAGTGGTGAGTATGATCAATGATGCTAAGGTTTTATTCATATTGTTTAACAACGCACAATAGGCTAGGGATAGGAAAGATTGACTTGCTACTCTTCAATTTCATATGGTAGTTTAAGATATATTGTGGACTTTTTTAGACTGTACATCTTAATATATATTGTATTAAATGTCTCTTTGTGGGACTACATGCCCACCATGCATCCTCTCTTTTATACATGACAATACATTTCTTTTCATTTACCAAAGGTTATCAAAAATATTTCACTGAAAGGATATCTTAACCGATTCTCATTGAATCAGAAGCGAGAAAAAAAAAAAAAAATTGTTGAAATATAATCTTCATAATTTTGTCATCACAAGTACAAACAATCCAATGAGGAGGACAAAGCGGAATAGTGTGATGAGGATTAGAGCCACCCAATATATGAGGCATAATATGAGACTCTTTCTCAACCAATTCTAAGGGCTATTATGATTTGAAGCTTTTCTTAAATCCTCACATTTTGTTGTCACAAAAAGTGAGTGTTGCAGTAGTGAATCTTCCTTTTACCTTTGAGTGGTTGGGAGGGTAAAGACCCATGGTGGTATATGTTGAGTGGTCCTTGTAAGAGTGTCTAAAAGTACATTGGTTTTTGGATATCTAATACCTTTTGTGAGTTGAGTACCAGGGGGATTAGAAGACCCAGTTGAAGGAGGATTTCTATGAATAAGGGTTGAGGGTGTTGGTGGTGATTGAATGTTGGAGAGTTGGATTGTGACTTAGACATGTTTAATTGTCCTATTTGAGTGTGATTCAATGGTTGGGTGAGGGTTGGTGAGTATGGGTGTGTTTTGGGGTATTGAATCCTTTTGAGTAACTTGTGGCCTTGTGAGGGGTCTTGCGAGTCAGTGAAGGGTTGACACCTAACTGAATAGGTGATTTGGGAGAAATATCTCCCTAGTTGGTTGAGTTTATTGGATTTTCTACATCACCATGCCTTTTCTCTATCAATCCATTCACAATGATACAAGATAACAAAATGTTCATGTGGCTAGTTTGTTCAAGGGGAAAATGACACTAATCAAGTTGAAATGTCGATTTCTCAATCTGCCTAAGCTAAAAGGTTAAATTAAATTGCAAAAGATAGAACAAGGCTATGATAAAATGAATCATCAGTATTACCTAAACCCACATTATCAACAAAATATTGAAATAACCTTGTATGTAAATAATTTATCATGCCAAAATTGCCAATTCTAACATGAAAATGAGACCAAAGAAAGATCTAGAACAACTACTACTATTCATTCACATGTTCATTATTAACCTCAATCACCATGAACGATGCACAAATTGATTATAACAACAAAGATATTTTATAAAAGTAAATATTAATTGAGAGATATGGGTTCGACTAGAGCCATAATGTGGGAAAAATATAGAATCCCTTATGCATTCTCTACTTAAACTACATAGAAAAATGAAGAGATATGGGTCTATGCGCCCCTAAAATCATGATCATCATGCCATGATCATCAAAACACTTAGTCACCTTATAGATACAATTGTGTGTGTAAAAAGTAAACCTGTATCTGTATCTGGAACACACAACACTTCAATTAAGGCATTAGATGCATGGTTAGTAAATCAATAATCAATGAATAATAAACCATTACAAAGCGACCCATTGCCTTCTAGTAGATGCGAGTTTAGAGTGCTCTTAGATTTCTAAGCTATCCAGTGACTAGACAACACCTAAACGAAGGATTTTTAAATCTATATGAGCATGATTATGAGCTAAATGGATGCAAGATTTAAGCTAGATATGCAAGATTAATCTAACATGATTTAAGCAATATATGAATATTTAAGCTAAATGATTTAAGAAAAATGAAATAGCTAATATGCAATATCTCAATGCAAATATTCAATGAACCTAGAGCAAAAACAACATAATAACAATATATTCTCCAGGATCCTTGAATGAGAGATGAGAGCCCAAATTTATAGAAAATTCAGAAAGAAACCAACGGTTGAGATCAATTAATGATGAGCGGTCAAGATTTTCCAAGAGGAAGCACAATCTAGGTGAATTGATGTGATTGGATGCTTTTCTCAATTTTAAAGGAAATTGAACAAAAATTAAGATAAAATCAGGAAAAAAATTGATTTATTCTCTATTTCATTCAATTTTAATATTTGATTGTTTTAATTGCCTTCTTTGAGATTATTTATCAATTTTTAGTTTTTCAAGATTATCTCCAATTGATTTCTTTTCTCAAATTTTAAATTCTTTTTTGTCAATTAATTCCTCTTTTTGATGATTTAATGGAAAATTGATTTATTTAATTAAATATGTTAGGATATTCAATAAAATAAATAGGATAATTGTTTAAAATTGATTTAATTGGAATGATTTAATTAATTAAATAAATATCTAATTAATATTGGTTGATTAATTTGCCATGTGACATTGGTGATTTTAGAAATTAATTGTGTGCTCAAGATTTATTTAATTGTCTTTGGTTAGGACCTTGGTGATGTTGTCAAGATTAGGGGCTCATGGTTTAGATGACCATTTTTAGGGTATTAAATTTTCCCCTCTTTGAATTAATGTGTGAGCAATGCGTTAGTTCAAAGAAAATTAGATGTCTAGGAGATACCAGTTCTGAACTTGATTGATCACAAACTAGATGAAGAGCGAGGTATTTAGCTTGATTTGAAGCGATGAAGTTGAACAAAGTTGATTAAAGAGATACTGATCCCGAACTTGATTGAACTAGGAATGATAGAGAGCAAAGATACCAAACTTGAACTTGATTGATCAAGAAGTGGATCTTACTGATCTAGAACTTGATTGAACTAGACTCGATGAGTGAAGATAAAATCGATCTTGAACTTGATTGATCAAGATACGATGGGCAAAGATAAACTGTCCATCTTGATTCAGTGTGATTAAATTGAATACCTGCTTAGATTGAGTGTGTGATCAAAGATACTCTTTAAGCCCTTGATTGAATTTAAATGAATAATCATCTCGATGAAAAGCGATGAAACTAATTTATGTTAAGAAACCAATTCAAAAAAAAAATATCAACTTGATTTGAAGCGATGAAATTGATATGCCCCTAGAGATTGACTTGATGAAGCTTAGTTGCTCGACTTGTAATGAAGATTTGAAAATTTTCTTGACTTTGAAGATGTGAAGTCATGAGGTCATCAGTATGCCCCCTCAGGAGAGAAATCGAAAGATAGCGAGGTTACATGATTATAGGCAATTGTTGAGCAATGATATTGATTTGAGAAGAAAAATGATTTGTAGAATAAAATTGAGATTCGACGTTGATTTACAAGAGATTGAGTGCAAATTGAAGAAAGAATGAGCTTTTAATGAAAAACGCTAAGTGGTCTAGGTCGTGAAATTGACTAGAAGAATGATCTCGAATTTCGATTTTGATCCCAAAAATGGAATCAAGACAGGAAAATTAGCTATATAATTTTCATGTTCATCAGAGCAAGTTGGAAAATTAGGGTTTTGTCTATATAAGGGGTCAAAGTGTCATTTTCAATTCATTTTAACCTCCCAAGTTTGAAAATTCAAAAAGCCTTCTATGAAGAAAAATGGTGGTTCCCACACATGAGCATCGATTTGAGCCTGTGAGACGATATAATCGACCGTAGAACTATGAGCCAACGGTAAGTGATCAATCTTATGCCTTTTAATCATTTCAAAATTACATTTTGTTGTTGAATTTTTCATTTTTTTGGCATATTGAAGTTGGGTTTCATCGTTTTGTCGTGCGAGATAGGATCTTGTCTCATACGAAAAACTGATCAAGTTTGTTTTATTGTTTAAAGTCACTAGTTTTGTCATTCTGCATACACCCTTCTATCATACGAGAACCTTCAAAAGAGCCCATTTTATCTTTTTAGGGCTAGTCCTGTGTCATATCAGACTGTTTTGTCGTATGAGACCAATTCCTAACTCGTATGAGTTGTTACCTTTGTGATGTTTTATTGTTTGAAAAATAGTGAGCATTTTTTAAGGTGTAAACTTGGAATTTTGATTTTGCAGTTGATGTAGAGATTTGTATGATGTTTTGCTTCTCTTATAGGAGAATTTGAAATGTTTCATAATGATCTTTTGTTTGATTTTTATAGGTTCGATTGCCCCATGTGTTATTCAGATATGTATATCCACCTACGATGACATTAGTTTGTGATTTATCAGATATAGACCGGGCACATATTGATGCATACGGATTGACTCATCTTCTTGGGTTTCCTGATATCCATGTGAATCATGGTATGCTCACTGCATTAGTGGAGAGGTTTCATTAAGAGCATAATACGTTTCATTTCCCAGTTGGGGAGATGACCATCACTCCCAAGGATTTATACAGGATTCTTTGTATCCCTTTTGCTAGGGATAAGGTAGATTATGATTGAGCACAGTATCCTGGCCTTCTATCCCTGAGGCAGGTATTTCATGATGCGGACATTCTAACACGATCAATCAGTTGGGATGAGATGATGACTAGATATAGTGAGGACTTTCCACTGGATTGCGTCTTGGCAGGTTTCATCAGTTATTTTCTTATGCTAGACAGGGGATAGTAGGGGGTTTTATGTGGATGGGGTGGGATGTTGGAGAGACTTTTTGAGCACCCCTTGTAGGATGGGGTTCATTTATACTGGCACACATGTATTGTGAGATGCATGACATCGTCTACCGTGAGGGGAAGAGTATGGTTGTTCGGGTGTTGATTTTATAGGTATGGGCTTGGGACCATCTCCCAGTATGCAGGTTGATTGTTGACGAGGCCATAGATCCACAATAGCCCATTGTTTATAGATATGTTGGATATGTGACACAACCCCATCTGGGAAAGATAGATTATTGGAGATGGCAACTGGATGATCTTATAGTTGTCACATGGAGACCTTATAGGGGTCTGGAGCCTTGGGATGATTGCAGAGTTGTGCACAAAGACCTATTCATGACCTGGCCTCTTATTGGTAGATCAGCGCTAGTATTTGAGTGTTTTGTTAGTTACTCAAGTGATGAGGCAGTGTGGTATACCTCAGGGGATCTTGTAGGAGTTTACTGCATATGCGCATTATGTAGATGAGGTGAGGCAGGGATGAGGACCTAGGCTATCATATGCCTTGGACATGCAGGAGTTGACTGGGTTACATCAACTTAGATAGGATTATTTAGATGATATTGCAAATGCAAGGGTATTGCCCTAGTACAGGTATCGGTTCTAGAAACATCCATTCCCAAGATTTATGAATCTGGCTAAGGAGGCACCTCTCATAGAGGAGGTTGAGGATGATGCCCCTGCTCAGGCACAGGGATATGGATAGAGGCAGGGACAAAGATCTGAGGCTCTAAGGTGAACAAGTGGAGATCCTGGTGCTAGTAGCAGCAGGGTACCAGCTGGTGATAGGATGCAGCAAAGAGGAGAGGGTGGATCCCTAGGGACTGTTTGGGTGAGGCTGAGCAGAGTGAGGGTGGTGGAGAGGAGCAGAGAGAAGCTCCGAGACATGTCAGGAAGAGGAGTGAGGAGCAGGGGGAGCCAAAGGTAGAGATGGAGGAGGTGATGGAGGCAGATATGGAGGTAGAGAGCCTATGAGGGATCAGGGAGCTAACACAGTGTGGTCAATGAGAGCACACCTAGTGGGTTTGCAGTCACAGCTGATAGTGGCATAGACATAGCTAGAGAAGTGTGACCGACAACTATTAGAGCTTAGAGCATAGAGAGATCGTCAGTTAGATGAGCTTAGAGCATAGCGTGATCGTCGGGTAGTTGAGCTCACAACTAAGCATGATCATCATCTAGTGGAGCTCAGGGCAGAGCACAATCCTTAAGTTGCAACGATGAGGGCAGAGTGAGATGCTCTTCAACCGGAGGTTATCCATCAGACAAGTCGAGCAGCCTATTATGTTGCAGCTTACAACGTAGCAGTTCTAGTAGTGCAGCATGTTGTACTGTATTCGCAGTATATGGCTTGATCAGAGGGAGCTCAGGCACCTAGGCAGGATCCGAGTCAACATGCTCCACCACCTAGCGATGAGGGAGAGGCAGAGAGCTATATTTTTTTGTGTAGCTCTTAGATTTTTTTGTAGACACACCCATTTTTTGTAGCCCTTATGATTCTTTCTCCAATGGGAGTTGGTATATGTCAGTTGACATTATTTTGTACCTTGAGACATGATCATTATATATATACGATATCTTCATTTGACTTCATTATACTTGTGTCCATCAATTTATGAGATGCTTTTCTATATGCTTTATTCTATATATATGCATATCTGTTTAGTATGGATGTATGTAATGTAAATGAATATGGATTTTTGTTTTTGTTTCTTTCAATAAATAAAATGGATGAAAATGAGTAATGAGGAGAATGAGTAACTAGTAATGCAAATTTGTTTTATTTTTCAATGCAATAAGATGAATGCAAATGAATGATAATGAATTAATGAATCGATATAAAATGCTTATGTATGTAGCTAAACATCTCAATACACAATTACTCGATCGGAGAAATGATGAAGAAGAGACCACTTAGCTAAGAAATGATGAAGCTTCAAACTCTCATTCATAAGATAAAGAGATCATTGTTACCATACTGAAATCACTCTCAATTCATAAAAGTGCAGCATAAAATGCAAAATGAGATGCAACCTAAACCTAGTCACTGGATTTGAAATGCTTAAGATTCATCACTGAGTGTTTTACAACCATTTCAAGCAGATTAGAGTTCCTTGTTTTTCATGTGCAATATTAATTATCTCATCCGTAATGACCCTTTTTCATTCATGCCCTTGGACAAATTTTGCAGAGACTTGGATTGCATGATAAAGAAATTCCCTCAAAATAGACAAATAAATGATGGGAACCTCCGTGTAGCATTCAAATAAGCGGAGTCGAGGTATGTGTGGCGATTTCACCTTGATGTGAAGGCTCTTACCATAGACACCCAGCTAGTTAGATGTTACCAGATCATTGAAATCATTCATGCAAGCAGAAAATAAAGAAAATATTATGCCCCCAATCCTTGCTCCTCTTAGTCAAGATAGACTTCCTCGAGTTACTCAGAGGGATAATAATCAAAAACCAATATAAAAGACATCACACAAAGAAAATTTCCATTCATAGCTCAAACTATTTAGTGATTGTTTTCAGTAATGTTGTTTGCGTAGTCAGTGATAAAACTCTTCAGTAGTCAAGAGACAAGTGACTGACTCAGAGTGGACGACCAGGTTTCACTAACGTAAAGATGACTTGGTTGATACTACTTAGGACATGTAAATTTCTCTATCGATTATCCTAAGACTAGAACATTGATCAGTTTCAAGCCGTGAGGGTTCCAATGAACCAGGATGTCACAAAAGTGAGAAATATGTACAAGCAAAAGCAAAGATGCATGAAAGCGGGAATGCCAATGTTGTGTTGATAGATGGAGTGCTTGAGTACAAGAGGCACCTATTTGCCAAGTTTTCACCTGCTTGATAGAGATTCATTATTTTTTTTTACCAAGGTGTCTGTTTACTAGGTTTTCACCAAGACATTTTCTCTCTTTTTCCTTTTCTTGTTTTTTCTTTTTTTTTTTTGGATTTCTTCAGGACATTTTTTTATTTTTAGGATTTTTTCAGGACTTTTTGTGATTTTTTAGGATTTCTTCAGGACTTTTTCTGATTTTTTTGGATTTCTTCAAGACTTTTTCTGATTTTTAGGATCTCTTCATGACTTTTTCTAATTTTTTAGGATTTCTTTAGGACTTTTAAGCTACATAGGGTGCTGGAGTAGAGAATATTAAGGTGAAGAATTTCTTCAGGTGGATGGTGTTGATCGGTTCATGGAGTTGTTCTCCTTCTGATGTTGAGAGTTGATAAACACTAGAGCCAAAGGATGTAGTAACGATGTAGGGAGCCACCCAGTTGGGTTCAAATTTCCCTTTGTTGTCTCAAAATTGTTGATTCTTAGGATTTTCTCTTAGAATAAGGTCACCAACCTGAAATTCTCGTTATCAAACCTTTTTGTTATAACCTCTAGATATTCTCTTTTGATATTCTCTTAGATGATCAAACACCACTTGTCAACGTTCATCCAACAATTCAAGTTTTTGCAATGTAGCTATTCTGTAGTCTTCATCAGTAATAAGACCTTGCAAACAAACTCTTAGAGATGGCATTTCCACTTTAATAGGTAATACTGCTTCAGACCCATACACCAAAGGAAAAGGTGTAGCCCCAATAGGTGTTCTAATACTTGTTCTATAAACCCACAGGGCGAGATTGAGCGGCAGATGCCAATCCTTTCTAGATTTATTTATTGTTATGTGTAAGATAGTCAACAGATTCTTGTTAAATGCTTCGTCTTGTCCACTACCTTGAGGGTAGTACACAGATGACCAGTGTTGTTTTATTTTGAATTTTTCACAGAGTTCATTTAGATCTTTGTTCTTGAACTATCCTCCATTGTTAGTTATAATGGATGAAGGTATACCATACCTACAAATGATATGATTAAGGATGAAAAACACTACTTGTTTACCAGTTGCTTTGATGAGTAGAACCGTTTCTACCCACTTAGTGAAGTACTCACTAGTAGTTATGATAAACTTGTATATGTTAGATGATGTAAGATATATTTGGCCAATTAGATCAAACACCCACTATTGAAAGGGCCAATGTGTAACAAAGGGTATGAGATCCCTTGCTGGAGCGTGTATAAGGTTCCCATATAGCTGACACTTTTCACAATTTTTAGCAAATTTATAGCTTCTTTCTCCATGTCTGGCTAGTAGTAGCCAAACCTTAGTAGTTTTTGTGCTAAAGTTATACTATTTGAATGAGATCCACAAACACCTTCATGAACCTTGGATAATGCGTGTTGAGACTCCTTAGTTTCTAGGCATCTAAGCAAAGTACTATCTAAACCTCACCTAAATAGGTCATTATCAATGATGATGTATTGTGATGCATTTCAAATTAGGTTCCTTTTTTCATTTCGAGAAATATTAGCAGGGACAAGTCAATCAGACAAGTAAGAGTAAATGCGGCTATAGCAAGATGAATCATGTCCAATAATAAAACAAACCATCTAGGACTCGGGAGAGTCATAGGCAGGATAATGTAACTCTTCCACCATAAATTCAAAGTGAAAATTAGATTCCTATAGTTGTGGTATAGATGCCAAGGTGGCCATTGCATTTGCTACTCTATTTGTTGATCTAGGGATTTACTAAAATGATACGAAGGTAAAGTATTTCTTGAAATCATCCATCATTCTCTTATAAGGCATCAGTTTCTCATTTCTTGTCTGATATAGATCATTGATCTAGTTGATAATGAGTTTATAATCTTCATAGATGTGTAACTCAATAATCTTCCACTTGATGGCCAGCTTGATCCCATTTACGAAAGCTTCATATTCTACAATATTGTTTGTGGAAGGGAAGAGAATCTTGTAAGATTTTGGGATTGAATATTTTTTAGGAGTAATAAAAATTATTCCGGCACCAGAACCATGTTGAGTGAAAGATCCATCAAAGAACATCTTCCATGATTGTTGAGTAAGGTGCATGATTGATTCATCCAAAAATTCTATATCCAAAGGTTGACTGTCTTCAAGTGGATCATTAGCAAGTTGGTCTATAATAACCTGTCCTTTGATGGCTTTACGTTCCACATATTCAATATCGAATTCCGTAAGAAAAATGATCCATTTAGCCAGTCTTCTTGTGAGCGTTGCTTTGCTGAGAAGATATTTGAGTGGATCAATCTTAGCTACCAACTTAATAGAGTGTGATAATAAGTAGTGCCTTAATTTCTATGATGCAAAGACTAATGCCAAACAGGCCTTTTTATTCAAATCCCGTTGTTCAAGAAGTGCCCCCAGTGAAGTATCTATAGCTGATATGTATAGAATCAATGGCTTACCTTGAATCGGTGGCATCAATATGAGTGGAATAGAAAGATAATCTTTGATTTATTTTAGATGTTGTTCACAATATTTATCCCAGTTGTATTGAACTCCTTTCCTTAATACCTTTGTAAAGGGTTGAGCTTTGTTTGCTAGCTAAGATATAAAGTGCCTTATTGATTGAGGACGTCCTTGTAAACTTCTCATTTGACTGATATTCTTAGGTGGAGGCATTTCCATTATAGCTTGGACCTTTTCAGGGTCAACCTCAATTCCTTTCTTTGATATTATGTAACCAAGCAATTTTCTTGATGTTACTCTGAATGCACACTTTTTAGGATTTAGTCGAAGCTTGAATCTTTCTATTCTATCCAGCATGAGGCCTAGTTCTTTAATATGCGTAGATCTCTTCATGGTTTTTACTAGGGTGTCATCAGCATAATATTCCATGTTGTTGTGCATCATATCGTGGAAGAGAGTGGTTACTGCTCTTTGGTAAGTTTCTCCTGCATTCTTTAGCTCGAATGGTATGACATTCCAGCAAAAGGTTCCCCATGCACATGTGAAGGCTGTATTTTCTTGAGACTCAAGAGCTATCTTGATCTAATTGTAACTAGAGAATCCACCTATTAATGAATACATATCATATCCAGCAGTCATATCTACTATCATATCAATATTGGGTAATAGAAAATCATCTTTCAGACATGCTTTGTTGAGATCCCTGAAGTCTATGTAAACTCTAATAGATTTGTTTTCCTTTGATACAAGTACTATGTTTGATATCCATTCTGCATAGTCTATAGCTCTAATAAATCCAACTTTTAGCAATTTTTCTAACTCAACCTTGACTAGCAGTGCCATGTGAGGATGCATCTTACGGAGTTTTTGCTTGACTGGTTTAAATCCTAGTGTAATAGAGAGATGATGTATGATGAGATCAGGATCTAGTCCTGGCATATCAGAGTATGTCCATGCAAAGTTGATCTTGTTTTCTAAAAAGAGGTTGCTTAAAACTTTTAACTCTTCTGTTGATAGTGATTGAGCTAAATGAATGATATGTGGTTGTTCTTGACTTCCAATATTGACTGGTTGAGTTGGTTCAATCAATATCGAAGACCTTTCTTGGAAGTGACTTGGAAGCATATCAAGTATCTCACCTTCAGGTGCCTCAGAGAGGGTTTCACCTTTAGGTACATCCTTTATTTTCACTATTTTTTATTCTGACACCGCCACAATGTGGTTTTCGCCATCAGATCTCTTATTTTTGTTTTTTTAATTTTTGTGACTGAGATACTTGATGTCTGTTTCAGTCATTTTCTCGCTTTTCTCACGAGTGGAATGGTTCATTGGTTCTATTGCATTAAGATAGCAGGATAGTGTGTAGTCATTGGTGAAGGTGGGTATATTCAAAGGTTGGTTATAAAGAGTACAGTCAATCAGTGCAAGATGTATCAAAGATAAAGTTTGAACAGTTTCAAGGGAGTTCATGGTACTATCATCATGACTTTGGACCGACCAGTCGATTTACAGAAGACTACCTTGTGTAGGTGTCTCGAGAATAGGAAGAGTTACAACATGATTATCGAAATTCATGTTAGTATTTATTAGACTTAACCCAACTGACCTACTCCTACCGGCATCCCCTACTTCAGACTGTACTACATATCATGGTGTGACAGTAACAGGGTCAGCAGACAACATCTCAACATTCATGATAGAGTAGTCATAATGTGTTGTTATAAATAGAGCTTTTGTCTGAGTTATCAAAGTCATAAGATGAAGTTTCTGACTTGTCTTCAAGTTCTTTAGTAAAAGTATACATAGTATCAATACCTACATCTTTGATGCTGCAAGTTCCTTCCTAATTTGGTTCGTTCATCACTTGTATTTGACACACTTGTGGACATAACCTTGATGGTTTTGTTAATCCCTGTCATCTGTTCCATCCAGCTTGCTCTGGGGTGATGACTACTCCTACTTCTGTAGCTTCTAATTCATCTTTTGTAGTTCCATACTTGATTTGTCCTATCTCATAAGAGGGAGGGTTCGTAGGTGAAGAAATTTCTTGTTTCCTTTCTTCCTCTAGCTGTTGTTCATAGTCTTCTTGTCTTTTTAGTTTGATTTCTTCTATTTCCTTTTGCGTTTTTAAGTGTGTCATCTATTGTGTGTCATCTATGATATCATTGGATTCTTCAGGGGTTCGTGTAGTAGATGTATCTAAGAGATGGTCTAGACCCCATTCATACTCATTTGAATCGGTTTCTGAATCATCTACTTCTTGTCTTCTAGTATATGTGACCAAAATATTCAGTGGTGCAAACAATTCTTTGATTCTATATACTTCTTCTCTTATATCCTCTATGACTTCTACTTCATGTAGTGTTATAGCTGATACAATCAGAACTTGATTACCATCTGCTTCCTCTCTCTGGGTTGGCAATTCTTCTTGTTCATAGTCACACTCATCCTGAGTTTATTGAGTATTAATTTCTTGTAATATTGAAGGTAGTACCTTTTTCCTCCACTTGGGTTGATGGGGAGGAGTACATTTATGATCTGATGACTTTCTTGGATCATATCTCAATCCAACTTTATCATTTGCAAACTTAGTTTGTAACTAAATAAGTTCAACAATACCTTCTTGATGCTTTCCTAGATGACCAATACCTGAATATCCCATGCATTGAAGCATCTTATATCCTGGACCATATTGTGTCGAGGAAATCTCACAATGTCGTATTTCTTTGTTTACACTATCTTCTTTAAAAAGCCATTTGAGAGCAGCATCCTCTTCTATTTCATCTACAAGGGAAGTAGAGGACTATATAAAGAGACCATCATAAATGAATTTTGGAATTTAAATTTGTGGCTTCATAACCTCTGATGGTTTTCTCGACTGCCTTGGTGATGGAAGAAGAGACATTAGTGAGAGTACAAGCTCTATCTTGTAGTCATCCATGCCAGTGTTTGTGATTTTCAATTTCTTCTCTAAATCTTTCAGCAAAGATTCCAAACTTTCAGCTGTAGATACTTCTCTATTATGAGGAAAAAAAGCATCAGCATTCTGCATTAATACATTGTAGGTATAACTTGTATCAGCAGGAATATTAACTTCAACTCCATTATAAAGAAATTTCAAGCACCGATGATACATAGATGGTACTGCTTTCATTTTGTGAATCCATGGCCTACCCAGTAAGATGTTGTATGAAAGAGGAAGGTCAAGGACTTGAAAGATGACATCTCTTTCCATGGGTAATACCCTGATTGGTAATAGTACCAAACCTTTAGAGGTTCTTTCTTCTTCATCATAAGCTTTGATTGTTATTTTCTTTGTTGGATCAATAACATTTTCATAAAATCCCAACTGTGTTAATAGATTGTAGGTACATATATTCAACCCAATGCCTCCATCTATCAAAACACATTTAACTCGGTGTTTATGGATCATAGCTTCAATGTGTAATGGCTAGTTATGTGGGTGACTCAGTGAGTTATCATCTTCTTCAAAGAAAGTGAGGTAATGAGGTGAATTCAGGTGACCCACCATAGATTGAAACCGATCTACGTCTAAATATTTAGGGACACTAGTGGTAAGCAAAGCCTTGTCCAGGATCACTCTATGACCAGAAGAGATCTTAAGCAGTTCCAAAATGGAGATTTGAGCATTAGTTATTTTCAATTCTTCGACAATACCATAACCAGGAGAGGATGATGAAGCTAGTTATTTTGATTTGGTCATGATTGTGTATGTTTGTCTATCTGAAGGAGTTGGTAGGTTTGATGTTTTTTGAGTGAAAGTTGAGGAACTAGCTCCTTGGAGAGTAACCTTCTTTTGAGCATGGGTCACAACATTAGTAGTTTGTTCTTGATTTTTTTTATCTTTGATTATGCTCACATTGCAATATTCAGGTTGGGAAGATTCAATCATGTTCATCATGTTGTCATTTTTAGTGTAGGTATAATTGACTCTAGCACCTCCCTTTGATTTTGAGGAATCTCCTTGTTCATAAGTCGCTAAGGGATCTTTAAAGGCCTTATGATCAACATTAGTTGCATGATTTCCAGTAACGATTTTGCCAGCATCGATGAGATCTTGAATTTCATGTCAGAATTTCATGCAATTGTTTGTGATATGTCCCTTGTTCTGATGGTAGTCACAGTATTCATTTTATCTCCACCATTTTGGTTTAATTTCTGGATCATATGGTCTAGAATTGTCTGGCAATGTTATCAGATCATTTGCCAATAAATTTTTAAAAGCTCATTCATATGATTCATCTAGAGGAGTAAAATCACGCTTAGGCTTTGAAAGCCAAGGTTTCTCTTCAAACCATATCTTGATTTTTTTGGTGGATTTTCTGCTACAGTTTCAGCTGCCTTGAGTACTTGCATGCCACTAGCCAAGTTAAATATTGTGGATTTTGTTTTTACTTTAATAGTGTCTACGACTCCATCATTAACAACATTTATGTTGTTATATTTTTTGTATTTCCAGTATTTGTTCTTTTCTTTAGAACTAGAACCTTGTGATGTTTCTTTCCAAAGTGATATATCTCCCTTTTTTATAAGTACATATTCCATTCTGAGGGCATTATCTACCATTTTGTTGAATGAAGGATGCACTTGCATATGGACGTTGTATTTCAATTCATGGATTAAGTTGTTAATAAAGATATCCATCTTCTCAAAATCTGGAATAGTCCATGAATATCTAGAGAACATCTTTCTTCATCGTTGGAGAAAAGTGAGAAAGGGTTCTCCTTTTTTTTATTTGGTATTGTAAAGCTCTATCATAGTGACTGGGTGATGAATGTTATAGGAGTACTATTTTATAAATAGTTGGATTAATTCTTCAAAAAAATTTATTCCCATAGATAGACTTGAGAACCATTCCATAGCTTTCCCCCCTAAACTTCTCAGGAAAAGGCGCATGAGATACGTTTGGTTGTGTATGAACTCCATACATAAAGCACAAAATTATCTAATATGATCTTGAGGATCTATATTCCCATCATATTTTTCAAACTTAGGCATTTCTACATTTGAGGGAAATGGAGGCATGTAAAGGTTTTTGTCAAATGGGAATGGGCATATTGTGTCTAGATAATATTGTTTGGGTGATTTATCTTTGCTTTTTAGCTCTGTGATCTCAGTTTGTAACACTTGTAATTGTTTGTTTAGCATTCCCAATGGTGTCTCTTCCTCTTTAGTGATGAGGGTCTCCACATCATAACCAGTAGGAAGCTTAGCACCTTGTTTTTCTAGTTCCAAAAATAAGTCTTCTTTTTCTCTAGCCATGATAACCTTCATCATTTTTCGGAAATCTTTATCCTTTTGACATTTATAAATATATTTTTCTGGAGGTTCAGAGGCTTCAAATTCACTTGATGAGGAATCACTGTTGGTATCATGGATACTAATGTCGTCATAATTTTTGTGTTTAGCAGCTTGTTTTTCCTACCTTTCTCTAGACATGGTGGGAGATAAGGGCTAACCAAAGATTGGTAGATCATAAACAAGTGTTTGTGACGATGACGCTCTATTTGGGATGAGGTTTTCTATAAAGAATGGATTGTTATTTGATGAAAAGGGTGTTTCTTTTCCTTTATCTATTTTACTACGAGAACTTCTGGTTTGAATGGGCATTACAATCGATGAGATCAAGAGCTAGATGTGTTGCAAAAGTCAAGATCAAATTAGAGCTAGTTGTTCATTTAACATAGTGATTGAGTGAAGTAACTAAGATCTAGTATGGTTACAGGAATGATCTATGTTGTGTAAGATGCTATCTAAGTTAACTTAGGTTTGATAAGATGTTGATTGAACTAATTGAGAGATGATCGACAAAATCGTGCAACACAACGACAGGGGTACACTATCAAGGTTGTTTATGCTCAAGAGGATTATAACTAGTTTTATGCTCATTGTAGACTGATTTAGGCAAGTGTGACTATTTTGGACTGACAAAATCAGAGATTCATATGACAGGTTTTACAGGACCAGATGAAAGTGTAATAGCTTCAAGAAAATGACAATAATGTTTCGTATGAGTTATTGCCTAAGACCGTACGACAAATGGGTATGTCTAAAATGACAAAATTTTATATGCAAAGGTTTGTTGTATGACACAGGATTCAAGATGAAACGACAATTCTCATAATCGGATGACAAATAATCAGGGCTCGTACGAAACAGGATGGAGGCTTAAACAACAAACTGTTAGGACTGATGGAATATCGTACGACACAAAAAATGAAATAAGACGATAAATCAGAAGATCTGTATGACTATGTCTACATAGAGGTTAAATTCTGAATTTTTAATGACTAAGTATGACCAGTTTTGAGGCGGATTGAGTTTTTGATGAGTGACGAGGACTAGTTTTTGACACTAACAAAGTTTATCACTGAGTTATTTGGTATTGTTTTCTCCATTTTTGGTATTCTAGTTTCAGTTTCAGGGATGAAAACATAGAAAACATGTAATACAAATAATAACTCCAATCACAACATGCAAAACCTATGGAAGTTGGCTTAGAGAAGAAAATATTTGCTTGCTGACTTAGGTACACACCCAATAGCTAATCAAAATATGACCATTGAGTCTCATGCAATGGATTCTCAACGCCATATTAGCTGACTCCTAATGCTAATGGGGGCACGATATGGCAAGTGTCTTAGGAGAGTTACTATCTCTCTTGCACAAAGATTATCAACCTTTCAAAGGTGAACCAGGTAGCTTCTAATTTGAATTAGAACTAGTAAGGGATCCATTTGGCATGTCAAGGTATAAACTCAATTAAGAGGTCTCCCAGCTTTGAAAACCAAGGTTTAATATAACCAAAGGTACAGAGGAGAGATATTCCTGAGCATTTCCGTTGACTTGATTTTCATCAAATCACATTTGTTTTATAGTGGGTTGGAGTACTTGGCATTTAGCCATTCCCACTTGGGTCATTCCCCTCTCACCAGCTATAATGGCTATAGAGTTATTATCTCCTTGGGAGGGCATGGCCACTAAACATATACAAATCTCAAACTTAAAGAAATTTCCTCATGGGTCTGGATTTATGATTGTTTATACAGACAAGAGCATACTCTTCTACCTCTCAAAATTTTCTTAAAAAATGAAATATAGATTTTTTCTTTAACCAGATAGCAATTTAGGTGCCTAAAATGAATTTAAAGAATACATGATGTTTGGTTGATTCTCTTTAGGCAACCTACAAAAACAATGCATCAGTATTCATGGTTTTTTGTTCTTTGACAGGTGTATGTTTGATTGTTAAATTCTTTGACAAGCGTTCTGCAGGAAACTGGTTAGGCTATGAAAAAACCTCAGGTAGACAAAAGACAATTCAGGGTTAGCATCAGTGTAATCAAAGTTTGAATAGAAAACCTAAAGAATGAAACTTGTTTTAACCCAATAGAATACAAAATCATATGACAATTATCACAGAAGAAAATGACAAAAGCATTTTATCGTACGAGTTAGAACTAAGCATGAAATGACAAAGTACAGAATCAGATATTCAGAGCAGAAATTCATATGAGCCCATTTCTAGATTCGTACGATAAAACAAAGACTTTGATAGAATGTCATCTGATGTAGTGATAACACTCGTCCGATATTTACCAGCGACTGTATGGACAAGACCTGTTGGATAGAAAAAGTAATTTTGAGGCCAACAAGAAAAAAGTGTCTTCGGCCCCACGGCGGGCGCCAAAAATGTGTGTGTGAAAAGTGGACCTGTATCTATATCTAGAATACACAACACTTGAATTAAGTCATGAGATGCATGGTTAGTAAATCAATAATTATTGAATAATAAACCATTACTAAGTGACCCATTGCCTTCTAGTAGATGTGAGTTTAGATTGCTCTTAGATTTCTAAGATATCCAGTGACTAGACAACACCTAAATGAAGGAATTTTAAATCTATATGAGCCTAAATATGAGCTAAATGGATACAAGATTTAAGCTAGATATGCAAGATTAATCTAACATGATTAAAGCAATATATGAATATTTAAGCTAAATGATTTAAGCAATATAAAATAACTAATATGCAATAGCTCAATTCAAATTCTCAATGAACCTAGAGAAAAAACAACATAATAACAATATATTCTCCAGGATCCTTGAATGAGAGATGAGAGCCTGAATTTATAGAAAATTCAGAAAGAAACCAACGGCTGAGATAAAATGATGATGAGCAGTCAATATTTTCCAAGAGGAGCCACAATCTAGGTGAATTGATGTGATTAGATGCTTTTCTCAGTTTTAAAGGAAATTGAACTAAAATTAAGTTAAAATCAAGAAAAAAATTGATTTATTCTCTATTTCATTCAATTTTAATTGCTTTCTTTGAGATTATTTATCAATTTTTAATTTTTTTTTCAAGATTATCTCCAATTGATTTCTTTTCTCAATTTTTAAATTCTTTTTTGTCAATTAATTCCTCTTTTTGATGATTTAATGACAAATTGATTTATTGAATTAAATATGCTAGGATATTCAATAAAATAAATAGGATAATTGTTTAAAAATGATTTACTTGGAATCATTTAAATAATTAAATAAATATTTAATTCATATTGGTTGATTAATTTGCCATGTGACATTGGTGATTTTATAAATTAATTGTGTGCTTAAGATTTATTTAATTTCCTTTGGTTAGGACCTTGGTGATGTTGTCGACATTAGGGGCTCATGGTTTAGATGACCATTTTAGGGTATTACAACAATCAACCATAGTCTAATGTGCATCAAGCCAATCCATGTCGAATACTATGTTGTAAGATCCCAAGGGTGTAATTCAAAGATCCACTAATACATGGTAATACACTTGAAATCCAATTGGAAAACCCTAACCACTAAATCTACAATCACCTTGTGATCCCTTGAGAATAAATCTACCTTCCAACTATTATCCTATCTAGATTCCCACTATCTTGCAACACTCCATTATAGATGGGAAAATAAAAGAATAAGATGCCCTAAAATCAAATGTTACACTAACTCATTCACTATTAATCAAACCTACAACCTCGATGATCATGGACTAATGGTCAATTTACTAGTTCCAACAACCTTTGAAGACCACCAAAATCATGACATGCATAAAAAAGAATGCAATAGCAAAGAAAGGAAATGTCTTGTAGTGATCTATGAATTCCTATTCTAATTAGATGATTTAAATGAAAGTAGAGGAGCAATATTACAACATAAAAAAATTGATTTTATTGATTGATTAATAATAGATTGCATTGCCTCTTTATTTATAGAGGATTTTATTCAAATTTAGACAAAAGAAACCAAATACAAATGGAACACTACAAACCACTAGATTGAAGATGTAGACATCAAGTGAAGGAATGTGGAGGACAATAAAAAATAAATTTAGGAAATGTCAAAACTAGACTTGAATGAATCCTATAGTTCAGTTGTGACTACTACAAACATGGACTAAGAGAAATTAATTTCTTCCAATGCTCCCCCTTAATTTCTACCACACCTCAAATGGAATCGCACTATTGGTTCTTGAGGATACTAGATTTTTGTGGGCTCTATTGGCCTCAAACATTACTTAAAAAACATTAAAAAAATAAAATGATACAACATTCAACCATATCATTCGCTTATCCATTAACAAGTTCACTCATATTTTCACAAGATCAGATAGTTAGTGTCCACCTCTAAGTGTAATCTCTTCCTTCGTTGGCTACCACAAATGATTATCTTCAAATAGTAGTCCTTTGCCTTCAGGCTCTCAATAACATGCTTGATACATCTTTGGCTTCAAAAATTGCTTCAACAACTTGAAATCTTCATTCACCTCTTTATGTTTATTACAGTTTTCTTTCACTCTCTTAAGCTTCAATTATTGTGGCAGTTATATTTAAACACTTAATTGGTGGTCTTCAAATCTTTTTCTTTTTCTTCAATGAGCTTTTATTTTGAGGGTGATGATATAGTTGTGCTCACCCTAATTTCTTCAACGGTTTGCTAACAGTCTCTTCAAAATCTGATTCTTTTTGTAACTTCAGCTAGACTTTTACAATTGAAGTGCAACTTACATCTATTGAGCTTCATCTCATACATCAAAATTTACAACAACAAATTCTTATTGATTTCTTAGTTTCTTTCACATTTTTTATTTATTTTTTTCCAGCTAGTACAATAGTCATACTCATTGATTTCTCCTTAATAGTAAACTCATCTCATGCACAAAATTCTAATTATTTAAGAATATATTCAATCTATCTCTGCACTTTTTCTACTTTCCACTATGCTTTAATTTTCTATAAGAAATGTTAACATTGACAAACATCATTTAGTTTGCAAGTACCTACACATCAATACATCCATACTTGGGATTCATCTTCCCTTCCTATCTCTGAATCGAAAATAAAACCCTAATTAAATGAGATCAAATTGATTAACAAATATTGATTCATATTGACAAGAATTATGTGTAGACAATAACCATCCACTTTTATTGAATAGAAAAAAAAAGCATATAAATAGTACTAAAAGAGAAAATAAACACCCTCTAGTAGTGAACAGTGTCTAATAGACACCATTCATTTTGGTTGCATCTAGATAAGGGCTTGTTCATAGTCTCTATTTCCCCCTAAATAAATGCCTTAACCTTCTCCCCAACCTATTGTAATATAGAGCCAATTTCGTCCTTGGTCAGATGACCCTTCTTAGTGGCATCCTACGAGGCTTGATAAAACTTCCCCTTAGCCATTTAAATAGTTCCTCTACTTTTTGCTTGCTCTGCGAGGAGACCAGTGCTCTTCTCTTGTCTAAAATCTTTGGCACAATCAAATGTGTAAGAGGGAATATCACTAGCTAATATATTACTTCTTGTTTTCATTGATATCAATCTCATAATTGTAGACCCTCTCATGAGGGAGTTTGGACTAGGCCAACTCTGATACCAAATTTAAAAGTAGTGGAGCAATACTAAAACATACAAAAATAGATTTTATTGATTCATTAAGAAAAAATTGCATTGCCTCTTTATTTATAAAGCACGTAATTCAAACTCTGACTCAAGAAACCAAATACAAATGGAGCATTACAACCCACTAGAATCAAGACATGGACAAAAAGTAGAATAATGTGGATGACAATTAAACACAAATTTAGGAAATGTCAAAACCATACTTGAATGAATATTGCAGTTTTGTTGCAACTACTTCAAACCTGGACTAGTAGAAATTAATTTCTTCCAACATTAAAACTCCAATGTAGGAAAAAATATTGAATACAAAATATGTTCCAACTTGAACGTGGAAATCTTTTATGCGATATTTTCAAGCCACATGGGCATAAATATATCAATCAGAGATACATATATTTCATGTTAAACTACCCCTCAACTTAATCACTCAAATCAACTTGATTAGATCATGGACACATTTTTTTATACTAATCACACAATAAACCAAAGATTACATGCAACTGTATTAAAAGAAAAAAAAACCATACAAACTGAACTAACAAACTAAGATCAAAGACCACTTTTATACCATCTAGGAAGAGCAAATAATTCAAAATAAATGGCTAGTGTTGGTAAGCTAAGATATTAAAGAAAGTATAGAATTTTCAATGCGATACCTAAAACATATTAATAGACGTATTAAGGAAGTTACAATATGGTGAACAATATATAGCAAGTGCATTTCCACTAGAATAGAAACTCCTATCTAGAATAGTAGCAAGTGGTCACATGCAATATTGGACACCAAATAAATGTTGTCCTAACAAGACAACATCAAATAGTAAACTTAAGTAGAATGAATATCTTAGATCTAGAATATTCTACACTAACAAAATATGCATGAAGAAATAGAAATTATCATGTCTTAGGAATGATTAGTTTAATTGTTGGAGACCACACATTTTGGTCTCTATCACATGTTTTCTTGCAATATCTCAGAAACACTAAGGAAAATTCAAAATATTTTAATGAATGTACATTTTGATGTGACCCTGTTGTGGATAAACTTAGTACCATTGATTTTATTGATAATCCTTTGAATGAATATGTTATCAAAGTGGAACTTTCTTATTAGGAATGTACTAAATATCCTAATGAGATAGAGATATCTTGTCTTGATTGTCCTATTTCAATACCTCTAGAATTGGAAGCTATTCTACTACCTCCAAAAGATATTATATTTAGTGTGAATAGAATAGATCCTTGTGCTGATTATGGTCACAGGTGACTACCCTATGGCCTCTACTATGCTCTAGACCTTTGTCTCTAATATTGATACTATTGGGTTTTTCTTTGAAATCCTATAGCAAGTCTAAATTCTTCTTTGAAGGATGGGGAGGCCTATGGACACTTTAGTTCCTTGATCAAGGTTAAAAAATTCTCTCATGCCTCTTGTGTCCTCCCATGTACCTCCTTTTCCATAGCAACCCTAAATTCATTTGGATTGGCCATGTGTAGGAAAACTGAAATTTTGGGCTTTCCACCCCTAGTAATGAAATAATTGACAAGTAACTTGTCTTGAATGTAATATACAAACTACAAGAACTCC